>NC_051219.1:17596686-18196686 GCF_015220715.1 Pygocentrus nattereri | reverse complement strand
CAGTGTGGGTGTAGCAGCTTTGAAATGCACTATCCTTATCTACCTCATGTATTTACATCATAGAATTGCAACACAGATCAGCCAAAATCAAAATAATAACTGATTGCATGTTTGAAGCAAAACCTGCCAATAAGAATCATTGGCCGATTCTGATTGTGCATCCCTATCTATTCACTTCTAGTAGAATAATTCTTTGTGGTAACTGAATAATATCAATAACTGTAAAAATCATCAATAACTGAATAATAATCCTTCACTCTTACACAAGTGGAGCCACACGTTCTTTAAGTGATGCAATAGTAGGAACGCAGTGGTTTGGAACCATGTTTGAAAGAAGAGATTTGTGAATGTGAAGAACCTTTTAAAGGTATAACCTGTTATAGACGTGTATAGCAAACCTTGGTGGGCCCTGACAAGTAAGGGTTTAATGTAAAAGTTCTATACAATTTTAAGGGTTCTTGCTAGAACCTTTTCATTATGTAGAGGTGCTTTAAACTTTGAAAAGGTTCTGTACACATCTCATGTACAAAAAATGGTTCTCTAAAGTTCTATCCACTGAACGGTTCTATCAGGAACCAGAAGTGGATCTTCTAAGTATTGTTCCAAACCTCTTTTTGGCAGCTTTATGTATCAGCATTCAAATGTAGTGCGATCTGGCTCTGCCTGTTATAATAATTCATACAGTCAGTACAGAATAATATAAAGATTAAAAAAAGATGAACAATTGAATAAGCCTTCGGTTTAGGGGGTTAAATGACAAATGTCTTCAAAGGTGCTCTGCTACACATAATTTCAAGTTCCGTCCAAGCATTGTCCCTATGTATCGCAACCCTAAGGGGTAACCTGTGTTTACATGTATAAGTGTGTGTGTGTGAGCATGTGGGGGTGTTTAAAATCAATCACAGAACCAAGTGACAGGGGCATTTATCTTCGGTGTGGGCTAATGGGTTAATGCAGCCTACAGACTGAGCCCAGCGGAGGGTGCGCTGGGGAACGGCCCCCCATTCACGCGCCGCTCAGTGTGTGTGCTTGTACGAGCACCGTTGCGTGTGTCAATCCTCCCGTGGAGCCGTGTTTCTTAAAGCGCCACATTTCGAAATCAAGCATGAATAATTAAGTCATTTCAGCAGGCTTCTTTAACGATACATTACATGAGAGGAAATAGGTCAAGCGCTTTGGTGTTGGAAACACCACTAGCGTGGCTCCTTACTGAGTGAAGCCCTTAAAAAAGGGCTTGATTATACTTTTATTTCAAAAATTCCATCCCTCACATCATCTTCATATTTGCCTGTGACCTGAAGTCCCTTTGTACTGCAGTCAAATTAGTGTGGTTCTCTTTATTACATGGAAACAATATCAAGGTACAAAACGTGTACTAATTGGACATGATGCAAGACTGTGTTGGCAATGCCACAAGGCCTGAAGAAACAATTAACCCCCCATTATTTTGTTACGAACATTGTGAGAAACTGAAGTGGGAGTGAGTCATTTTTTTCTCTAGGTCATATGTGCAGTCTGTCTTCTCTCAATATGTTACAAAACCACCAAACAAAGATTTATATCTAGCAAAACAAAAGGACTAAATTAAGTAGCCTGCATAGTGAGACTGACTGCTGTATGAACATAATATGCAGGACTGCAGGTACACCATGCTGCTGTCTTCCTTACTGGCCAGATGCCTTAGGTTTTATTGCTGCATGGCGCACTTTGATATTATCACCTGTACGATAATGCTAACTTCGACTGGCATCTCTAATGGATTCCAGTTGTTTGTTAGCGCTAAGCTAACCGAATGTTTTTGGCAGGTCTAGATTAAACACCGACATTAAATGCTTCTAAAACCCATTCCATGTTTTATTTGAAGCTTGTGACAGATATGGAATATATTTTACCTTATAGCAGTTCCACAGTGAGAGGCCTAGTATAGAGCTCTCTTTCCATTTTGTACAACCTTCATTGACAACTGTTCATATTCAGTCACTGGCATATCTCGGGCTTCTAAAAGGCCTAGAGTGAAGTTTGTTCTCAAAAAATCTGTCCCACCCACTTGAAATCAGCATGGGATTGGTTGATTCCTCTATCCTCTTGTAATTAATCTAAAGGCCAATTAATAGTCTAGGCAACCTGTTTCTTGACACTTGTCGCAGTGGTGTAGACTTTCATAGTCCTGCGCCAGCCACAAAATGTCAGAATACAACATCATCTGTAGTTTCTATGAAAACCTGTATGACGATGCAGCTAATGAAACAGCTGTGAACTGTCTGAACACAGATGCTATGTTGAAACTGCATTAACAGTAGGATTTTACGCTGCAAGGTTGTTACGGTAACCAGAAATGCTAGTTCTGTTCCACATCCCTGTGTTTCAGTCACAAGTTCTTTCTCGTTGCAGGTTTGCGGTTTTCCCAAAAGTTCTGGTTAGCCTGAAAGTGCAGTGTGGAGAAACATCATCTTGTGGGGTGCGTTTTCTGCTTAGACTACTAAGTAGTCAATGTTGCGGAAAAAGGTTTTAAAATGAAAACAAATCATCTTATGAATGTATATTGATCCTCTTTCTGTGCCCTTTCTAATGTTTTGATGTATGCGATGAGGTCTGCGACACCCTAGTAGACAGATTTTGTTACTTTTTTTGCCAAGTGATGCTTGTTGCTTGGACTAAAAATTGGACTTAATGCAATTGGCCTTCTCTTCAGCTCTTTAAGTCCTAACCAATAGGTGAGGTTGCTTAGCTATATGAGCCTAGATTTGATGTTCAAGATTTTTTATATAGTGCTTTTTACAATGATTCTTATCACAAAACAGGTTTATAGAAAATTCAGGTACAAGCTCCAAAGACTCCCTAAGAGCAGGAGGAAGAAACCTTGACAGGAACCAACACTCAAATAGAGTAACCCACCCTCCTGTGTTTGACACTGGATGTCAAAGTAATAACACAGGAATAAGATCTGACAATTAATATACAATAGTGAATACAGAGAAAGGGAAAAAGTAGCCTGTCAGAGAGTATTTACATTAACCACTGATAACCGATGACTACTGTTAGAAGCCTGTCAGAGTAATAAATGAGAAATAGATCTCTGAAAACTAGTGACTGTTACTGACTAGTGGTAGTGTTACAGTCACTGTTACAATCAAAGTTGCAATCACTAATTATTGTTAGAGGCCTGTTAGAAACTGATATCAGAAAAAAATGCCATCACCTGAGATGATGGACACCTGGCTGTTGACATCAAAGCTGACAAAAGAAGTCACCTATACCAAGGTGTATGTATTACATGTGTAACTCCAAACACTTAAATAGTGCAGCAAACATGAACTCTAACTTCATCCAGAGTTCATCCAGCAAGGCAGAGATGCTACAGAACTTCATCTCCAACCTGTCCAGTAACTTCCTGGTGGTTTGAAACAAAATAAACACAGTAACACAAATATAAATAAAATGTTTGCATCATACAAAAGAAAAGGTCACTAATATGTGCGTAGGCAGACTTAATGGCTGGAGCAATATTAGCCCATTACAACGATTTATTATGAGAAGCTTCTGCCTCCATGTTTGTTATTTACTTCTACATTTGGTTGAATAATGTCTTTGTTGTCTTTCGCAAAGCCGTCAGTGGCAACATGTGATACTGTGTTTAATCAAACAGCTATCTTTGAAGGGCATTCCAAAAAATTACATGAAATTACATGGAAATCAAATGCAGCAAATCCTAGTCAAGTGTTAAAGTTCTACAGTCTCCAAAACTGGGACTGGTTCGTTATGACTGTGAATTGCATTCATTTGAATTACCACAAACAAGGCTTGTGTTGAATATTTCAACCCTTAAAGCGCCGTGGCTGGCTATTTAATTCTGCTCATGGTTCTCTTTTTTTTCCACTTTTAATTAGGTTATATGTATTAGATTTTCAAATTAAGCATCTGCTGTTAACAATATGCATATGTTGTTGTTCTACTTTGAAAATTACGGGTCTCCAAACTTCAATCACCGGCTGTCCGTCTCACATGAAATTTCAGCTTTGAATCAGAAGCAGGTTCAGATTCCCCAGGCCTCGGCTCTTTCATCATGGAGAGCGCATTTTAATTAGCACGCCAGCACTGCCGATTTGCAGCAAGGCTGCGGAACTAAACAGTCAAAAAAAAAAAAATCCAACCATGTAAATGAAGCTTGTGTCGCCTTTATTGGAAACAGTTGCAAAAAAGTTCCTTCTGTCAGTCAGCACTGGCTTATATTTCAGGGCCTACAGTCTACAATTCATCAGACTCAAGATCAGAGTTTATAGTTTATGTTGCTCTGTTGTGCCACGCTAAGGGTATCCTCTATTCGTCTATCTATACAATGCAATCACAAACGCATGGCAATGTTTGATTACGTTGGCAGTAATTGGAAAACCCGAGCCTGAGATGGCTAGATTGCAAGCATGTTTGTGAATCAAAACCATATTTTTCACATGAGGCATGTGGGATGTACACAGTGCATTTGCTTAAGAATGCACACTGTGAAAGCTTCTTTCGGAAGTCATTTATCCATGACAAGGCTGGTTCAGTGTTACAAAACAAAGAGGAAAAAGAAAGAGAAGCTAAATGAAAAGTCTCGGCAGGTCATCCTTTGATAAAGCACTTGCCTGTTGATATCTGGCCTGACTGCTCAAACCATATAGACAAAATACCCCCATGTGACTCCAGACAGGGGAAAAAATGCTCTAAAACTCATAGGCCTGTGAAAAGACTGGCCATGGTCATTGCTCACATGGGCAGTTGAGGGGAACAGGTGAGGACGGGTCACTCTGCCAGTGGTATATAGAATACTTAGGTGGAAAATGGTGATGGGAATCAGAATGTGTGTGCGCGCTTAGGTGCACGCGTGCTTGATAGCTGTCCCTACACAAAGCTTTTGTACTCACCAGTTGTTAAAAGCTGTCAGACAGGTAAGGCCAAAGTGGAGCTCAACATTGATTGATTGACTGAGTTCACTTCAAGTTCATGGGAGGTCTCTACCATCAAGCCACAGTGAGTGGCATTCACACGTCTCATATCAGAGAGCGGAAGAAAGAGAGCAATAGAGAGAGAGAGAGAGAGAGACATAGAGAGAGAGAACAGGAATCGAATAACGTCATTGCATAACAGATTAACAAAGGCAGTATCATCTCTCTGTATGACACAGCTATCATTTATCACGCAGCTATAGGCGAGGGGGTGCGCGCTGAGGTCATCCGTGGCCTGTGAGTAATAGCCAGCCATTTGTTTATCTGTGACCTCAATGATCGGCGATGGGGAGAGGTTGGGACACAAAACCGCGGGACAGCAAAAGAGCACATGGGACAGGCAGTTCGCTCCCTTCGTCTTACCTCGCTAGACTGCAATAACAGCTGACAGAACTGAAATTTAGATTTACAGAAGCTTTGCGTTTGGTTGGTCTTTGTTGGAGTAGCTATTAATCCACGATGAATGTTCCATCTTCAAATCAGCAATAAATAACGATCCTGAAAAGAGACACACTTAAACATTCGTTAGGGCTCTTTAAAGTATAGAAAACGCTGGAAAGCTTGTTCACACCTTATATTAGTGCGTTTCATGTTCGGATTGTATCTAAATATATTTTAGCAGGATTCCATACATATTTTTCACTAAAATGCGCAGTAATACTGTATTTGGGGAGATGTCTTGTAGATGCTTATCTTCTATTTAACTTATACTCAATATAGAAGCTTTAGCAGGAGTGTGGCCAGGAAGACTCTCATGCTACATCATTCATTCATTACTCCTGACCAATTACGGGCCTGCGCCTGTCTTTAAAGTGACTTGACTTGTGTAACTATTCTGCTGCTTTCTGGCGTTCCCCTCCTTCTTCCTCACAGCCACCAGTTGGGTGCTTATCTGGTTGTTTTGGGGGTCTTGATGCTCCAACATCTGGACCGGGAGGGCGACTCTTTAATTTCTACTGAATTGTTATTTCCTTCAACTTGTTAAGTTCCATTGAGGATATAAAAAATTGTCCGTCACTCTTGCCTCCTGAGTCTAAGTGGCAGAACTATTAAATACCTACATTTTCTCTAACCTAATCTTAATCTAATCCTAATCTTAACTTCACCCCAAAATCCGAAACTTAACCCTGGTACTTATCCTAACCCTGACCCTAACACTGTGGAGAAATTTGCCAGATATGTTCTTAATATTCTGAACATCTAATCTACTGGGGGCTATGTAAACAAACTGTATCCACATGCATCTCCAGTGTGACCACATGAGGTCCAAGTTTATTTTAAAGTATATCAATACGTACGCTGTTTCTGTTTTATTTCCATTTACTTTTTACCAGTATTACCATGATACGAATCAGCAAGCTTACTTTTTATCGACTCAAAGGTTTCCGATTAACTCCAGCCTCTTCTTTATCCTCTCTCACATTTCCGCTTATGTGATTGTACACAAACATTGAAAAGGCATTTCCATCTTGTGTTAAATGTGCTCAAAATCATCCAATCCGAATCTGTCCTGGGTGCGTTCACACCTGGCTTTAATGCGGCTCAAATGAAATCTGAATGTAAACCACAAAAACGCATGTTGACGCTGGGAGTAAACAGTCTGTTATTGTTTTGCTTTGCCTTTTTCCTCTGCCTTTTTTTTCCCCAAATCCAACTTTAGCAAAGCGTGTAACCTTTCAGAGGCTCTTTCAGCCTCATTGTGAATCTATCGAAGCAACAAAAACAACAAAAAAGGCAGAAACACTGGCCCCTCTTTTTTGCCCTCCTCGTGCCTCGTCCTCATGTTTTCGCTGGCCTCTGTCTCTTTAATAAACTCGTGCTTATCTAGTGTAACAAATGTCTAGCTGCCATCATCAAGTCCAGGCGAGGAGGGAGGAGTTTTTAATGTTCAGTTTGCTCTATGGATCGATGTTCGCTGGCATCGCCTTACCCTGCCTGCGCGTGTGATACAGCTAACAGTTATTTCACGCGAACGCTCCTTTCTCTTCTTCTTTTTTTTCCTCTCTCTCTCTCCACCTTTCGCGAACAAACTGAGACGGGGCGTTTGACAGAGCTCGTCCTTTGGGCTTCTGCTGGCGGGGTGGGGGAAAAGACACGGAGAGAGAAAAGAAAACACAGTCCGCCATAGATCTAAAAGAAGGTAAAAGAGAGAGCGAGCGAGAGAGAGAGAGAGAGAGAGAGAGGGGGGAGAGAGGAGAGAGAGACCGTCCTGACTGACACCTGATTTGACAAGGCGGCGAGTCTGATACTGGATTCTACGGAGGAGGAGGCGAAGTGCGTGAAAAAGGCGAAATAAGCAGAGCGGCTCTTCCTTCTGTACGGACTATTTGAGAGCGCGTACGAATCTCACCTGGTTTGATTTGTACGCGAACGCAGCGCGAGTTCAAAATGCCAAGGAGGAAGCAGCAGGCGCCGAGACGAGCGGCGGGTAAGGACCAAAACTGACACCTATCACTCTTCTCCGCGGCGATTTTTCTCCCTTCACACACCAATTTCACCCGCATTTTCACACGGGGACGCGTCCATTCTCACTCCGTGCACCCCCTCGCTTCAAAATCCGTGAGAAAGTAAAACTCCTCAGTTAGCAGTGCGGCGTGTTTAACCGCCTGAACGCGGCTGCTCGCTGAGTGACGGAGGCTACTGCGAAAACGGCTCGCGCGGCTTCATCTGCGGGTTTCCAGGCTAACGTTACTTTACCGTTTCTCGGGGCATGTTTACAGACTCCGTGAGCGTTAGGACCGAAAGTATCTCCCTGGTTTTTGTGCAAATTGTGGGCTGAGTAGTTTGCGACTTTTAAAAGTTTCGAGTTCAGAACTTTATCCGTGTGTTTTTAGGCTAGTCCGAAGCCCACAGATAGCCAACGGCTCGAAACTTGGGCTCACGAGAATGATTTTTTAGATGGATGGGCCGCTTGGATCCGAGTATCGGCTGAACTTCCTATGAACCCTTAATATCTCATACACAAACGGAGACACACACTCACTCGCGCGCGCACTCTCACGACAAGGCCTACACACTCTCTCTCTCTCTCTCTCTCTCTCGCTCTCTCTTTCTTACACACACACACACTCTCTATCACACAGAGAGAAACAGAATGAATGAGGACGACCCCGTTAGTGTTTATATGAGCAGTTTCAGTTCTAATCCTGAAGGGAGAGGTGAGGAGGCACAGCAGTAACATCTCATCGGCTTCTCTTCGCTTTCATTTAATCTTACACGTAGCATAACCATCATCATTTTCACAGAAATGGGACAGCAACGTTTTAAAATCTGTTTTGATTCTCACGTCCGCACGTGACTGGTCACGCTGTCACGCCACGTTTACTGACTGATTCAGTCCTAATAGAAGCATAATGAAGATCTCGGTCACTTGTGTTATGTGGCTCTCCAGTCACATTGTCTGTCATCATGTCTTCATGTGTTTTGTCTGTGTTCATTGTGTCCATACAACCACCCAGATAAAGAGGGGTCTTAATATATAAGGCATGATCATTTTCTCCAAAGGATTCCGAAATAGGTTGTAAAGTGAGGAATACTGTAAAGTGTAGTTGAATTTAAACACTGTATCCATGTGTTGTGATCACAGTCAACATTTCTGTCTCTGGTGCCTCGCTGACTTGACGCTTTCTTGAGGCGTCAGTCAACTATGACGGGAGAGAATGGTATCAAACATAAATGCAGAATTACAATACAGCTAAACTAAGCATGCAAGTGCCTTAATATTTGTGCTTAAGAACTGTTTGCTTTATAGTGCACCGGATGCCACAAGGCAAGCCACTTAGTGTGTCTACTCGTTTAAAATTTGACTAATAATTCATAGATAAGTAAATACAAATAATCAGTTCCAAAGAAATGTGATAATCAAGAACTTTAATTGTATGAAAGTCAAAGTACTGGAGGAAAACATGTGTTGTCAGCTATTTTGACTACAAATACTGTGGTTAATTTATTTACTAGTTATTGTAAGGAGTTGTGGTTTTATAAAGGCTATGAACACAGCTTGTACACAGAGGTCAGATAGTTCAAGCAATGGCGAATCTTTCTGCCACCTTCTGACGCTGAGACCCTCTAACCGTCCCTCATTTCCTCAAAGTGCTGCCTGTACACACACATACACGTACATATGTCCCCTCCTTCCCCTTAAAACCCCTTCCCTCAAACAAAGGCAGCGTGATTATTGGGTGAACTTTTCTGCAAAGATTCCTGAGCGATCCTTTTACACGCTCTGGGCCTGCTCGCCTGTAATCTGGTAAATGTGTCAGCCCTATGGAGAAATAAGCCTTCCAGAAGAGTTTCTTCATTGTTGAGGTAATTGTCTCCTCTTTGACAGGCACATTCATCAGTGGCTTAATGGTCAATCAAAAGTTGGCAGGCAGAGTGTTTTCATTCTTTCCTATCCACTACATTAGGAATACTTAATCAAAATGTCTCCCGGTAATGGCTGTGAAGAGTTCATGACTGACTGATCCGTTGTCTGTGCCGATAGAAAATTAACAGCTCGGTGCAGGAGAGATGTGGGCCCGCAGATAAACAAATTGTGCATTAATATTTCATCTTCAAGACCTGGGATGTGCTATCAGCGGCAGAATATTCCGGGGCCTGTGTTGTCATTTCTCTCTCTCTGCCCCCCCATCCTCCTCGTACCCTCCCCTTTCCTATATTCTTGAAGGCTTTTTGCAGCTGTAACTCATTTCGCTTGATGACTTTACTGGGGTTATAGAGAGTGACGACAAATTGATTACCTGGCAGAGCAAGAATGGAGCAGGGAGAGACGCGGGCTGACACTCATGTTATAATAATATGTTTAATGATGTGTGGAGGGGTGAACAAGGAGAGAGAGAGGGGGAGGTATTAAAATAAGACCGGAGAAGATGCAAGGAATGAGGTTTTTTTTTTTTTTTTCATTTTCATTTTTTTTTTGTGTGTGTGTGTGTATGCAGTCCTTGAAGATATAGTGGGTCTCTTTGGGTGAAATGGCTGTTATTGTGTTATGTGTGTGCGAAGTGCTATCTGCAGCTTATCGTTCCACACTGAAGGAAGAAAAAAAAAAACCCCAAAAGCGCAGGCTCTCAGGGTAAAGAGGCCTCCCTGCTGAATTACACAATTAATATTTGTTGTGTGACTTTGAGACGGTCAGCGTTCACGTGAAGGTCAGACATATTGGATTTACTGTGTGTGCAAACACAGAGTTAAGGATTACTAATATCAGCGCTACGAAATAAACTTGCTTGGAAAACCTCTGTGCTCTTTGGATAAAAAAGAAGTGACCCAACTGAGTCATTTTTGTAGAGGAGCTTTTGGTAAACCTGGTCTAAATTAAGGAACTGATTGTTCATGGCGGTAATGATATCATCAAACAGGTTTCATTTCTTCATAGTAGGGTTATTATGGCAATGTGGCGAGGCCTGTGCATTGTTTCCAAGCCTCAGCAGCAATTCCTCTTATCGGCCCTACAATAGCTTCTGCTTCAAACTGTTAGCCCAATTTGCTGTTAACAAGATAAATTGGAGAACAGACAAAGGCATTAAGTGTTGCCGTGCCAGTAAGTGAGTGACAGCGGCTTCTGGGAATTGGCTAGCTGAAAGTCCTCCTAAGTGGTCTGTTCTGGAAACATCCAAGGATCAAGGCAGATGTTGTTTGTCTAGTCTAGGTAGAAGAAGCAGTCCAGTGCAGTCATTTGCCTAAGAGGCATTTAAGCTTGGAGAGAAAAAAAGGTGTTCAGTGCAGAGGCATGGACACATCTGGCCTATTTCTGTTTTTAATGCCCTTTTCATCATTTTGGAATTAGTATTAGTTTAAAAATCTGATGTAAGTGTGTAGTGGAGGCTCACGAATAGAAAAAAAAGTATTTCAGGGGATAGCAATATGTTTAGCTCATAGTATTATGCTGTATGGCAGTAAGAAATGTTTGGGCCACAGCATTCGAATTCAAAGCTGTCTTTACAGGTCCGTTAGCCTCGATTAGTTGCAGCCATGCTCCCTCCTCTGTTGTGCTAATTCCTCTTTTGTTTGTTTATATCGCTATAATAGTTCAACCACAGAAGCGCTCATCCTGTTCTGTGGCTATGATGTCATGGTATTTCCGCTAGCTTGTCTTGGCACTGGTGGGCAGGGCTAGCTGGATGCATATTGGGAAGGCACTTACTGTGTGGCTGAAAAGGAGACAGGGTGGTGCTAAGCCTAGGTGAGAAGAAAGAAGACTCATGTGGCCAGAGCACTGTGCTTTTTTTTCTGCGTGGTTGAGGAGAAGAGGAGGAAAAAAGAGACTTCTCTGATTGGTCCCGAGGCAGGCATAGGGCCGCCTTGCACCCTGCCACCTCAACCGCACGTTCACCTCTCCTTCCCTCAGAGACCTGTGCCAGTTTCCAGGCAAATGACACAATTTGATATGGCGGTGGGGCAATTGGGCCAAATAATGTTTCTACACGATCATCCCTGTGAGAAGTAGAAAAGGCTATTTCTTGTTATGATTTTTTTTTTTCATCATTAAGCACGACAATAGTGAGGTTATGGAGAGACTTTATTGCACCCAGACTAAAACTCATTACTCCTGCCAGACATCCAAGTATAAAAGAAATTACAAAATGGTATTTTGTCCTGGTCTCCACAGATAGCAGGCTCGGGAGATTGAGGTCGGAATGGCAGTCAGGAAGAGAGGAAAGGCAACTGATCTGTGTCGATTCCTCGAGCGAGAGCGAGACGAGGGGGAAAGGGCCTAACGATGACACAGAATGCCTTTTGTGTGCCTGCTATTTGATTACCGGCAGGAATTCTGGTGGTGTTGCAGTGCTCGACAGCGGCTGAAATGATCTAACCGGACGCCAAGTGCACCTGCCAAATGCGAGCTGATCTTTTAGCCATGTTGGATAAGAGGGGCTGTTGTCCATACAGGCCCCTCAACAGCTCTTTGGGAAGCCTTTTCATAAACCCTCCCACCCTCCGCGCGTAAGAGAGAGGAACAAAGATTTGGTGTGAAACTGGAGATGTAAGCTGTTGTGCTAGGCTAGTAGTTGACCTACCTCAGGAGCCCATATGGCTCCAGAGTTGTTCAAAACAATCACTGTGGGCTCATCTTACCACCTCCAGATGGATTTCAGATGGAGTGTCCATGTCAGGACAAGAGCTGAGGGCTGGGATCAGGTTTCACAGTTCTGTCATATTTACCCCAGTTCATTGTGATAGGATCCTGTTGATATGAACACAAAGCTTTATTCGGCTTTAAAGGTGTCACGGTCACAAGGGTACAACAGGAACATGTTGTACCCATTACCTAATACCCAAGATGGTTCTGATAGCTCTTTCTGGAATTGTTTTTTTCCACAACATCATGTGAGTTATCATTTTTCTTAACACATTGGTGAACTATGAAAGAATAAAGTAGTCTCCAGCTATTTAAAGCATCGTCATTGCTTCTTGCAGTAGACCATACTGTGTTAATGGACGTGTATGTGGTTGTGTGCATATAGTTGTCTTAGTGCAGTTAATGTATAAAGACTGCTTGCTAATCCATTAGAAATTCCTTGTTAACCTTGAAATTTCTTTACTGATTGGCCTAACTCTGCTGAAACAGAACCTCAGTTTCTGGTCACAGTGCATCATGTGCAGATAGAGCAAAATATAGTGTTGCTGGAAAAAGATAGAAACTTCATTAATCTGAAAATTATCCACAGTGTACCTGATTTGCTTCCAATCAAGTGCTTAATGAGTCTCAATTAAGATTTATTATGCAAATTAACCCTCGCCTGCTACTGTCTACGGGTGCAGGAGCTACGACAATATTTTGCTAATGGTGCAATCTGTAACAATTAGAAAGGCAAACTTTCACAAGACTATACTTAGCAATGGGGCAGAAGGTCTTCAGGTAAAGGTGGAATTTATCATGTTATCAGGCATTCTCTGCTTCACTTACTCCGTCAGTGCTCATTTTCTATTATTTATTTATTTTTACTCAATCATGGATACAGTATAGACTCGGTTTACGTATGAAACAGTAAGTCAGTGTATTTCCCATTCTTGTGGACCAGTAGGTTTTATAATGGTGTTGCATATTTGAGTGAGAGAGAGAGACTGTCAGCTTGTTTTCATGAATCTTATTTAAAATTTTAATTTCATACTATCATTAGACCTAAGCCTTGACTAAGAGGCATCTCGGCGAGATATTTAATTAAAGCATCTGTGAAAATCGTATTGATTAATGTAATAAACGCATCGCTACAGTACACATCTAGATGAGAGTGCCGCAGCTAAATCTTTGAAGTGGTAGTATCCTGACCACCTCGCTGGCCAGCGTCCAAATAGCGCCAAGTCGTGAACCCCCTGTGCTTTTTGTGTCTTCATTTAACATGGCCACTGATGGCTTCTTGACAGCTTTATTGCTGACACGTTTCACGGCGAGTCATGCCACGCAATTACATGGGAACTAATTTGATGAATCAACTTGATATTCGCCAGTCTTGGCTGACCTCTTTGTCGTATCCTCTCCATTTTCCCCCGGAGGTCAGTGAGAGCTCAGCTCACACATTTTCACCAGAGCAGTCACTGTTCACAATGATGATGATTCCCATTTGACCTTTTATAGAGTGCTTTAAGATAAGTACCAACGTATGAAAATGTTGCATGAGTGGTGGCCGATTTTGCAAAAATCTAACCTAAAACTTTCACAAGATGCTTTTACAATATGCAGTATGCATCATGATATTTTTCTTTGGTAGGTTTTGGAGTTTTGGTAAGTCAGAACTGACAAAAAAGAACTAGTACTGCCACGTTTTAAAATATTATTATAAACTATGAATGCATTGAATTTATTCAGCATTTCATATATTATACTAAATCCAATGAAACAGCACAAGTACAGATAATATCCACAGAATGCTTAGAAAGGCATAGTGTGATGTGATGTAATCTGTCATGATAATGATAAACATTGCTCATCCATAAAAGAATAGGCTATACATATTGCTAATTTCAGATTAATTATAAAGTGAAGGCTAAATGTACACAATTCCTTAACTAGAAGTCCATATTCTATCTCTCATATTCTGTCATATTGCTCTGCTGCTGTAAGACCGGAGCAGTAATGTTTCCTCTGAGAAAATTGACATTCCATTTACACAACCTAGAAAATCACCAGTTTAGGTGAAAAATGACAGTTTATTGCAGTTTAAGTGAAACGATGTTTTTAGCAGTGGCTCCTAAGCCAGATAGCTCATCTTTACCAGTGAACTTTATGGTACAAATGCTGTAACATCACTGTGAAATGTCAATATACTTGAGCTTTGATACACCTCAAATGTCACTGTAGCTCATGTGCAGAGGATAAATGCAACTCTGAAGATGAACAGCAGAAGAGCATTTCTACGTCTTCAAAGCAAGACAGTTTAGGGCGAAAATACAGAGGAGTAAACAAGTTGCCCAGTTAATGTAGACGTTAACCAGTTTTTATGAGTCCTTACATTTTTTTATTACAAAATTTTATCCATGTTTTGAAACTTGCTTGGCTAAAAGACATGAAACATTTAAATAGACTAAGTCTGCCATAATAAAATGTCTTGTTTGTGTCCTTGCCGGGCCGTGAGCGCACGCCTGCATGCGCTGCACCATTCTTCTGAAACTAACAGCTTAATTGAAACTCATTAAAAAGCAGTGACAGCTTAGGTGTCCTTGTAGGATATAGAATAATTCAGTTGTACTTACAACTTGATTAAGGGAACTCAATGAACATATTAATGGTTAGAGGCATTGTGCACTGTGCAGACTTCTAACAACACAGTGTGAGGGAAAATTTAACTATTTGTTGGCATCCTAAAGCGCTCAGGTTTTAGCTTGCTTTGCTCTGGCTACTCAAAACTCAAACGTGTGTACTAATGCTGTGATACCAGCATTTCATCAGTTTTTCATTTACAAATATCTGAAAGCCAATTAAGTGATGTACACAAAGTAACTCTGATCACAAAGTAATTACAGAAATCAGTATTACTTGTTTGAACTTTGAAAAAATGAACAAATACTGTGGTTTATAGTTAAGAATTGGTATTATATAATGATGCTTATGTAGGTATGTTACATTTGAACAAGGCACTCTCCAGTGGAATAAAACAAGTGAGTAACTGTCTTATTACATTTTCCATTAAATCTTATTTCTCCTTAAGTCTGTTGCCATATGTTGCTAGAGGAATTCACTTCCTGAATCATTTTAGTTGAGAATTAATAGCAATAGGAATTTGTGAAAAACTGATGGTCCTTATAATGAGTATATGAGTAATATGCTGTAATTTAGGGAAAGAAAATAAATGTGGGCAAACCAGCGAAATTATGCAGTGTTACGCTGATCTGTGGAGATGAACTTGCAAAAAATCAAAGATAATGTAATTTATCCAATTAATTGTCGTGCCTTCTTGAAACACTTTCCAACTTAGTAAAAGCTCCAATCATTTTAGTGATTGGTTGGAACAGTGGAAATTATAGAAAAGGAGCTTTGCTAATGCCCAGCCGACAATAACTGGTTCACCCATGATACATGGTTGAAACTGAACATAATATTTGCACTTTCATACTGTAAGATTAAAATTCTCTTATTTTGTAAATCAATAAGTACAATGAGTGCCCATTATCTCTCTGAAGTAATTTGCTACTAAATTTAGCCCAAGAATATTTGTAGACTGAGAAGCTGTCACAGTTGAAATATAACTCGTTTGAAGTATCTTAGAATATTTGTGAGACCTTCAGAACAGGAAAAAAAAAAACACGTGTTCTGTTTATCCTAAATCAAAGTCAAACAATTAAGCTATAGTAATAGTATGATAATTTGCTTAAAATATTATTAGGGTTTCCCGTACACAATATGATCACCCATGTTTTGTTTAATATGGACTTTTCTGTTTCCTCGGTGAAACTTTACATGGCACACTGAGAAGGACTGCCCACGAACCAAATCAAAACCCCCACACATCTGGTCTCATCTCTCAATATCAACATTCCTCTGACATTTCAGCGAGCACGTCCCACCCCTCCTCACCATTTTGTAAATCTGAAAGGGGGGATTTCCTCATTGGAGGGATTTATGGCTCCGAGCTGGCTTCACATGATTGATAGTGCACAGTGGAGCCTTTGTACAGGAAGACGCATGCCTCATTGTGGGCCAACTGTATCAGTCTGAAACAAAACACGATGCCAGGCCTTCCAGTTCTCTCCTTTGACTCAGCCAGAGGAGGTTCCAGTAACTCTCATGTGGGTGTAGCGGTAGAGTCACTTTCTGGACGTGGAAAGGTGAAAAAGGTTGCAGGCCAACACGGCAGAATACCGTTGTGACTAATTTAGTAACTCAGATTAGCCGATGTCTGTGAGTAGGTGGGGATTTAATCTTTTCACTTAGAAAAGCTGACTGAGATTATCTCACTCATGAGTGTTTTTGATGGGTTAAACTGTGAATAGAGTGTTGTTTTATGTACAAAAGCAGTGTTGTCACTATTTGTACTGCAGAAGTGTGAAAGTATTGGCACATTCTGGGGGGTCAAGAGTTCTTTTTTTTTTTCTTTCTTTTTTATATCCACTTTCTGTCTTGCATGCAAGATGTAACTGTTCGCATTAGGGCTGTACATTTATTGACACATTACGATTGCATATGCTTTGCAATGTATTTAACCCCTTATAATCCCAGGATTTTTACATACTAAGTCTTATTATTCAGTAAGTACATGTCTGCTGAAAAAATGTGAATGCCTTGAGACTGGTATCTGGAATATCTGGTATGTTTTTATAGCGCATAACAAAAAAACATTGTTAGAGGACTCATTTACATATTACAGCCTTCTGTGATCCCAGTATCCAGTAATGATCAACAGACAGAGTGTTGCACAGCCCTATTACAAGTACATTCCATTTTATAATGGTTAGGGTTTCACTTTGGTCATTTGTTTTGCGTAATTCTTCACTGTTAGTCACAGTGTGTTGAGGCATCTTTAGAACATTAAAGTGGAAGCTTCTAACTCCTGAACGGTTGAATCAGTGTGTGCAGATGCTGATGCTGATCCTTCCGTCTCCTATGGAATCCCAGGTATCTTCTTTCTCTCCCTTCATCCACTCGCAGTTCATTTTTAACCTCACACTTTCTAGAGCCCTCTCACTGGGGCCACACACTCGTCTCCTGACCCATCCGTCAGTACCTTACTCCATCTAAGTTTCATTGCACTTAGCTGTGCAGCTGTTTCAGCCAGAACCACCGTGGAAGCCTGCAGCAGTCGGTGGCTGGGCCATGCAGACAGATTGGCTTATTTGAGTGGAGCCATGTGTGGCTGTCCTGAGAAGCTGAAGGCCTTGCTGGGATAAGCGCTCTAATACCTGCCATTACGCTGCCAGAGGGAGTCATTAGGACTCAGCGGATCCGTTGCAGATCACAGGCAAATGAATGCCGGCCCTCATTCGCTTTTTCCGGACAACTCCCATCAGGGCCGCAATGAGACCCCATGAACCCTCTGGTAGTGCTGGGCAATATATCGACTAGGGTGGTATATCGGTATTGGTGTCACAGAACAATTGATTTTTAGCAAATAATCTTAGTAATGTCTTTAATTTTCTGGGTGCTTCAGTGTTGTGATAAAAAATAACATAAGTAGTAGATTCCCTTTAATATAATATTAGTATTCCCTTTAATATACATGTGGTCACACCTACAGGATACATGTGGTCATTATATTCATTAAAGCAAACCTGAATGTGTGATACCAAGGTTTTGGGATGCATTTGGAAAATATAGAATTTTATATTATAATTCATTATCGCCCAGCAAAACCATCATGCGCTGGCACTTTCTGCACATTCTTTCCTGCCATTGATTCTACCCGTTCCTTACTGCATGTTGCTGATTGTACACATTTCACTAAAAAACTGTAATGATGATGGGCATTTTTAGTATATGCTGGCCATGTGAGGTTGTATTTGGACTGGTTGTTATACTTTAATATATAATGCATGACGCATGCACCTCTGCTCCATCTTTGTGTTAATGTGCTGATTTGGCCAGGTGAAACAATAGCACGAGATGCTTACTTGAAGCATATAAGCTTACAGCATCAAAGCCTATTTCCTTAGCTTTCTGTTCCACAGTCAGTTAGATGGTTTGTTTTAAAAGGTATAATCAGGCCTTTTTTGGGAACATATGGTTTTTGGGAGTGGGGGAAGGTTTGTTTCTCGCTGACAACAATGTTTTTTTTTCTTTTCTCATAGTAATTTGGAAAAATGCAGGAAGCTTACATGGTAAAGCAGGCATGTATGATTTGTTTGCTTTTTATTTTTGTGTTTTCTTTTCATTCTTTTCATTGCTCCATGCAGCTCTACTATTTGTAGTCTGTTTCATTGACTAGGAGAACATGGGAGGTTTCCCTTTAAGTTAAGACATATACATGGTTTTAGGGGGGAGAAGAGTGGGTTCTGGTGAAGGCCCAATTCATAGCAAGCCTCTGACATCTTTGTCTGCATCTGACACACCGTCCTGAGGCAACTGGCGCAGATAGATCCATGTCTCCCTGGTCAGCAGTGTCCATAGGGTAGGCGTAGAGGTCACTCTTATCATCTTTGCCGCCTGAGGCATTGAGACCAATAACTACAGCTCCATCTCAACGCGATTCAGCCTTCTGCAGTTCCATTAGCTGCTACTGCTATGCTAAATGGGACTAGAGAGCTTTCTGGTTGTATTATATAATTCACTAGTGTCAGTGAAAATGTACTGCAAATATCTGCATTGGCACAATGCTTCCGTGAGATGACGGGGGAGGGAAAAGCGGTAGAGGTGTGTGTCTATTTTAGAGAGGGACTTCCTGGTGATCGCTCAGATATACCAAACTATGTGCCAACCTGCTAGCAGATGGCCGGTGGATGACGCAAGCTTATTAGTGTAACGACATCCGCTTTTTTTTCCTCAGCAGACATCTGGAGCATGTGCTATGATACAAAAGATTCAATTGATCCAGTTTTTGAAAGAGTTGCAAAACATAGCTGATAGTAGACACAGCACCTGTGTAGTGTTAGCATAAACAGTCAGTTAGCAGTTTTTAAAATGGCTTCTGCGTTTTAGGCCATATTTTATAAAGGCACATAATCAGTTGTCACAATTACTCAATGGAAACAGTAATCAGTGAAGATGTACTTGCAGTCATTCGCAGTGCATATCACAAATTTTCCAACTGTTGTCTCTTACAGTAAGAAACAGCCTGATTGACAGATTTATAGATAGTCATTTGCAAGTCTGGCCCCTTTTATGAAATTGCACGTTGTTGATTTCTTGGTGAAAACAAGTATTTTCATTTACTGTTCATCTGGCAAATTTAACATATTGAGAAAAAAAAATAAACTATGAACTGTGTTCTGTGAAAATGTTTAGTTATGTAATTATGTCATTTTTTTTTCTCTAGCAAATTAAAAAAGCGTGTACAAAACATGACTATATGTGTTTTAAGCTTTTAATAAAGACCTTCTAGTAGGGTTGGCCAGTATAAGAAGGTTTTATTGTTATAGTGATGTTATGGCATCACAGTATACTTTTCTGAGCACATCATGTATCATGTATACTTCAGACTTACTGCATGTTTTATTATTTGTTATAGCACAGGATTTAGTACAGCACAGTTGTGAAATGTTGAATAAAAATACAATTATTCATGGTTTTTGGTAGATTTTTAATTTTTGCCTTATCAACCATCCCTGCTTTCTAGACAAATTTTTTCTAGTGTTTTTAAGTGCTTGAAAGGCTGTGCATGGTTTATTGTTCAGTTAAGTCCAATTTTGTTGCTAAAACTTTAAAAAAATAACTGATGTAGTGATTACTAATATAATCCCATTACTTTACAATTTTTGTAAATTTTGTTTTAAAGATTTGGGTAAAAATTTTCAAATGCCATTAGCAAATTGGATAATCACGGCACTTCAGCCACACTGTCTTAGTGTACTGTACATGTAAGTTTAGGCTCATTCTTCACAGGATGACTGTGTATTGTATTTGACCTGGTTCTGGCCCCTGTGCCCTTGTTTTGTTGGGACCCATGGGGGGGCTCCCGAACCCCTGATTCATTTCTCACTACTTCCTGTTTGCTTGGCTTGAGCTGATCAATCACAATGATATATGTGTGTGTCACTGCACACATGTGGCCACCACAGCACCTGCTTGATGCCCCTGTACTGAGTTGCTGTCAGTTTAGCTGCTTTTGACTAATCTCTCCGTTTGATGTGTGTGTGCTTAAGGTTTTTTTTGTCCAGTGAATTTGCATGCATTTGTTAAAATGTTTATTGATTAATTGTTACATATTAGGCATGTTACAGTGGAAAAATGTTTGTGCATCTACTTGTTCTGTGTTTTGTGTGTGTGTGCCTGATTTTTGTGCATGTTTCAGAGCATTGGTACATGTCAGATGTTTGTGCCCTGCCAGAGAGTGCTCAGGCAGTATGTGGCAGGGGCCCTGTGTGTGAGGTAGGAGGCACTGTCCAGACGCCTCCTTCAGGGACCTCATCAGGCTTCGTGTTCCCTTCCCCTTGTGCCTCAGGCCATCCATATTCATTTCCTGCACTGATTTAGTCGCAATGAAGAGAGAAGTCTGCACCCCCTCAGCACCCACCGCCCCCCCCGCGCATGCTTTCCTGCCTGCTACCTTGCATGACAACACACAGTAATTGTGTTGGATTAGAATGATAGTACAGTAGACCTGGGTCAAATACTTGTTTACATGAGCAACATTCTAGTGTTTGAGTTATTCGAGACATAGGGGCCGCCTGCTGCCTCTGACTTTAATGTATTATGTGCGCTTTACAGTAGTAGTACACAAAGTTCACTGACGTAAAAATGTACCAAATGACATAGAAATGAATATAGCATAAAAGCTTAGTGTTCGTATGATCTGGAGCGTAGTACTGGCATACAGACATAGAAATATGCCATTCTTATGAAATAGAGGGTAATTTTTACTTATAAGCATAACATGTTTGCAGTGTGTCATATTTTTATATGAGCTTGCCTTAAATTTGGTTTTGGAAGTAGTCAGATCATGTATGCATCGTATATTAGAAGTCTTTTGGAAACGTTTATGCGTCATTGGTCAAATTGCATGTTTCTGTTGCAAAAATGGGAACACATCCCCAACAAGGAACAAACTTATGCAAATTTTGAGGCAGAGTTACTATTTATTTGCAGAATTTTGCATATTGGCAAAAATAAAGCATAATGTGGTGTGTGCACAAGCCTGGGAAAAAATTGTGTTACCATACTTGCAATTAGAAAAACAACAAGACATGTAGGCTGATTTGACCAAGGATGCACAAACTTTGTATAAGACTGCACTTAGAAAATAGATATATTTTTAAAAGCATCTGGCTAGAACTATATTTAATGACTCCCCAAACCTAATTTACCAGTTTGTATTTTAAATACATGTAAATATTCATCAAATTCAGAAATAACATCAGAAAAGTAGCTGTTGGAAAGGTGATCAATTTGACTGTAATTTACACTTTTAACAGTTCCAGCTTAGCTAAATATGAGTCATGTATGTACTCTTGGGTTCATTATTCTGCCATGCCTTCTTTTTTTAAACATTTTTGATGTCCTTGATCAGCACTGTTCTTAGTGTCTGTCATTTGAAACAAAGAGGAGATGTGGCGAGGCATTGTTGGGCTGGATGATATCATTGCATTAGCTGAAGTGAAGTGAATCAAACCCGTGATTAAAGTGGTGGGTGTATCTTTTTTGTTCTTCCAGGGGAGGAAATTGATGGTAATAAAAAAGAAGTCAGATGACTTAACTCTGTAATTACCAGACTGGCTTTGATGATGCTCTAGTGTTTGGTGTGTCTTCTCCAAAGGCTGCCTCGGTTAAGATTAGTTAATCCTTTCTACCAGCTTCACAAAGGCTGTGGAAATCGGACTGGTGTGGTATATTAACTCTAGGCATACGTCGGTTACTCTAATTTTAAATATGTTTCTTCTGGTCGCCTGTGTCGACCACACATACGTAGAAACAAACACATACACACACTCACGCACACACACTCACAGAGGTACCTCAGGCTTAGATCATGAGTGGTAGGAATGTGTTCCTGCCTACAGGCATGCTGAGTAGATAGAGTCTGTGGTTTGCAAACAGCCCACATTGATCATTATTCATGAAAGGCAGTCATATGAAGGCTCAGCCTTATTTCCCTGAAAACGCGTTGCTATTGCTGAATAGAAAGACAGTCTGAATAAAACGGTTTAGTCAGACAGGCAGCATGCACATGACCTTAAGTGTGTGTGTGTGTGTGTGTGTGTGTGTGTGTGTGTGTGTGTGTGTGTGTGTGTGTGTGGTTCGTGCATGCGTCCATTTGCTTGCCCTGCATGCAGAACTATAACTGAATGCTAAAGATGTCTGATAAGGCAAAAATATCACATTGCGGTATGTAAATCGTGTTTTTTGAGGTTTACCATACAAATGGTAAAAATCAGTTTACAAAATAAGATGATGTTGTAATGGGCTGATATCCAATCAATGAAGTGTTACCTGTTGTTATTTACAGGCTGTTTATTATTGGGCTAAATTAGTACTGGGCGAGATGCGAAAAAATACATCACAATACGTCTAAACATTTTCAACAAATTTCATCATGATCTTAATCACACATTTAGATTATTAAACAGTTTTAATTGAAGTATTAAAAACTATGAATACGGTGATTTTCATTTAACTCCTCACTTACTGTGCTGCTCTAATTCCAGCGAATAGGACTAATTATGCTCTCTTTGTAATGAAACGTGCAGTTGTTCAGTGTTTTTAATGACTGAATATCCACAAAATGCTCAGAATGTGTTGTAATTTATCACAATACTGATAAATATCATCATATTGCCAACCCCTTGTCTAAATGTGTCTGTTTTATGACACCTGCAGTTGTTCATTGTCCTAGTTACTGGTTAAACCTGTGATAGTTTATCATACTATTGCCATATTGCCGGCCCGTACAGTTCATCTGTGTGTAAAAACATATTTGTAAGTTATGAGATGCATCTCCACATTTGCCTCTCACAAAGCAAGAGCACGAATATACCCATTCTGTGCACTCAAATGAATGTATTTATAATTGAGTGTCTTGTGGTTTGTGTCTGGGCTGCCCTGTGCCTAGCTCAGCATGTGCCCTGCTATCTCTGTCCACCTCTTTATGGAAGCCGGCTAAGGTGACAGGCACTCGGCGAAATTTTGGCCCGTGAGTAATTGACTCGTTTTGATAAACGCCCCTGAATGACACCGGCATAATTCACCTTAAAAGTTTGCACTGTCACTGGGATGAGCTAACTGTCTCCCCCAAATATATGGGTGCAATTTTCGAAATAGGTTTATAGCAATCCTTGGGAGAGGAAGGCGAGAGATAGCGATATTACCGACTTTATTACTGCAGCTGAACATCATCCAGTACCTTGCCCTCCCTGAATCTCCGTCTTCCACTTTTACTCTCTTTCTCTCTCTCTCTGTGTCTTCCTCCTTTATCATGCCAAGTAGTGCTGTACAAAAAACAACCCATAATCTGAAGATATTACAGAATAGGTTAAGGTAAACATTTCTAATAGTGAAACAGGGCATTGAAGATTTGACATATTTGAATTGGCACCATTATCTGTATAGATGTCTGTGGCGAAGTCTATAAGAAACAAATCAACTCAATTCATTGCCTCTTAGGCCTTTAGTCCTGGACTATTTTTATGTAGAGTTGACAGCTTGACAGTGTGTTCCAGTTGAGATGTTGATTTGCTGAAATCATGCTATGTTGGACTCTTTGGAAGATCAGGGAAGCGTCACACTGTAGTGCAGGGAGTGTTAAATATTACATTTGTTGTGGATTTCAGAACAAAAAGAATTTCATTATTGTATACAACGTGAACATAAAATTAGTAAATTGCACCACTTTTTATGATACCGAGAGGATGAATATAGATTTTAATTAGCTACATTCCCACACAGATATGTTTAGGCTCAATACAGCTTCAGATTCTGAGCTCAAGAGTCTATTTGATTTGCAGTGTGTTGTGTGTGAAAATGTGTTGATTCTATAATGCTCTAGTTATATACTACAAGGAATTGTTTAGCTCAGAAAAATGCTAATTTTATTTCAAAACAAAAATTACATTAAATTGTGAAAAATAGTGACCATATAAAATTGAGCAATAAATAACACAAAGTACCACACTACCTCATATAAAACCTTGCATAGGGTGTCTCCATTTTCAACTGTCCAAAGTTACCATTTCAGGGTTTTTTTGGTAATATCCTTGGAAGATAGGAAATGAGAGACCTTCAGAAGAGACAGAGGGATATATTGGTGACACAGATTTAAATTTGAATTGATTTTAATATTTGTACATTATATTTATATATTTCAGTAGCTTTTGATCACAGTTTTCTATCAGTCTTTATTGGCTTGCTGTAGAAATGAAAGATTCATTGTCACACCCAAGCACCCCACCCATTCCCAATACAGCCCATAAGACAGACCTACAGAGTCTCTATAATGCATGCCCTTAAATAGTCATGAACAAAAGGATCACTGTTGCAATGCCATCCAGCTCTGATGCCACAAAACCCCTGAGCCACTCCCTTCTTGGCTCCCAGTGAATACTCCCCTTGAGCGCCGTTGATGGGTGTTGACTGAAAAAGTTCCTTATTCTGAGGCACCCCAGGAGCTGTGGGCTGCCAGTGGGCCGCGTTGACTGGCAGCAATCAATCATGCACGCAGGAGCGGCCTAATGAAGCAGACTGTGCTTTATTAGAGGTCTAGATTACTGTGGGCTCTAGCTCAACCGGCGTAGCCCAGATGTACAGGAAGGCATGCAGGCATTTGGCCGTAAAGCTACTGAACTGTTTACCCAATGCTGCCGCCCATTACATGACCCCTGCATGAATGTGACCCTTTAATGATGTTGCCTTTTTTTTCACTTGGAAACACAGGATTACAGAAACGTAAACATGATTCGAGCTAGCTTTCGCACAAGTTGGAAATGCATCAGCTTTGAGTAGATGACAGTAAGTTTAATGTTTCACCAAATTAGTCACTCGTTTCAGTCAGTAATATGACTGTACAGTGGTGATGCAGCCATGTAAATACCTTTTTTGTCATGGTCTCCACGGTCCAAAATTTACACACACTGGAAAGCTGAAACACAGCTCCCCCACATAAAAATTGCCAGGAAGTGACTTTGAAAGGGGCGGCTTTTGAAAACGGTCAAAGAGTGACCTGATGAGATGCCAAATAATATTTCAGGCTCTGATAAAAACAGTTTACTCATTAAATCATGGGGTCGGGGAGCGGGATGGATGATTCAGAACCATAATTCAGCGTGGGAGGACAGCACAGAAGTTTTAATACTGCACACTTTTAAGGGAAGAGAGGTGAGAGGCCTCAAGACGAGGGGGCACACCAAAAAGTTTTGCAGACAAATGAGTAGCGAGGGAGTGAAAAATGCAAAGCAGATGTTTTTTGAGCCATTTTAATGGCAATGAAACATTACTGATGCCATTACCGAGCTCTTTTATGGCTCCTTTTAATCCTCCTCCTGCCTGAGGTAAGGAACCCCTTGTGGTGCAAAGCAGCCTCTTTGCTTTAGAGCGACAATTTGAAGCCATTTCCAATTCATTTCCTAATCTGCCATAAGGCTTTGCAAGGCTTCCTTTGCAATTATTATTTCTTTGGAGAGAGGGTGAAAAAAAAACACATGCAGAGAAGTGGGAAAGTCACACCAGACAGGTAAATTCACTGTAGTCCTTTGGGTGAATACTTCTTGGTGTCATTTACTTTGAAATTGCGCAAATGTGGGTTAATTTTTCTGTATTTTTATTTATTTATTTTAATTTTTCAAAGAGGTTTTAAAATATAATCACAGATGCTGATCCTCCAGTGGAATTTCTAAAATAGGGAATATTTTTTTTTCTTTCACAGTAGTTATATAGCATGCTTTCAGCAGTTTGAGCCCAGATCCATTGATGGATTGGTGAATCAAGTCAAGTACATGGAACTCACACAACTTGCAAATCCGTGCGTCTGTCCAGAAAGGATTCCAGCACTGAAAGCCCCCGTTTGAATAATGGAGTAGCGGGCTGGCGGCCCCTATCACTATTAAACGTCGATTATAAAACGTGTGGGCCCAGGTGCTTGAGGAGCAGACGGCCGCGAGGCCCTGACGGCCGGTCAGTGGGGAGTCCAGCGTCTGCTGCCTGCATTAAAGCCCCCGTCCTGAAAAAAACACGCTTGCAGGAGCACTTCCAGGGGTGCGGGCCGGGGCTGGAAAACAAGCAGGAGATGAACTGGAAGGCCTCGGCAGGCCGCGTCCAGCGGGCTGTATATCACGCCCGGTGGCAGCCGCATGGGCGTGTGTGCAAACGCGCAGCTCATAAATATCCCCGTCCCTACGCGCACACACACAGGGGCCCCCGTGATGGTGATGGCGAAAGGATGTCGCTGTCGGAGTGATTGAATGCTCCTCGTCCTGGCCCTCGGCGTATCCCAGCTCTCTTGCGCCGGCTTGAGCGGGAGGTCTACCGCCGAGCTAAAGAGTGGGGGTGCTCTGCAGCCACACAGTGAGGCTGTACGATATGGACATAGTATCGCGTTATAATTGTATTGCTGCGTACTGCTATTGTGACATGGCCTGCTCTATATTAAAACACATAGGTGAGCCGTGTGCTGAGTGATATTGATAAAATTCATTATCACAGTATTCTCGAAATATACAAAGAGTCCAGAAGTCTGAGGCCTCTGTGAAAACCTGGGTTTTTTATTCAAGCCTGGATTTTGGAGTCCATGCTGGTACACACCTCGTTCGGGCGAAAAGGGGACCTACTAAACCCTTCAGAGAAATTCTTACAAGTTAATATTTTTTATATTTTCATGTTATGCTGATAATATAATTTATAATGAAAAGACTTTCATTAAATTACAATAGATTTTGGGTCCCATTGTATCATTGTATTTCAACATAAGTTTACAGTAATATATTTAATGAACCAATGATTTCTGGCACTGCATGGCATTATGTACCCCATATATTATTTGTATTAACCACTAACAATTACAGTATTGCAAAGTTGGTACTGTGATAATGATTAACAAACAGTATATTGTATAGTATGCGACTGTGGTTTACCTTGTAAAACCACTGCATAACATTAGAATAAATTAGAATAAATACAAATAAATATTAATACAGTAAAATGGTGTAAAATGGTCTTGTATTCAGTTTCCTGACACCTGATTACATCTTTGATCTTTGATGCAGCTCTAATCATCGCATGGATGATTGTTCGGTTTTATCACACCTGATTTAGCGTAATGAAGGACTGACTAGCCAAACTAGGTATTGGACAGTAATAGAGATTGCTGATATCAGCATGAAAATTCTGGATCGGATGTTGGAGAGAAAGAAAGGATGTAACAAATCTGGCCTGAAATAGCATGGACACATGTCACACAGTGTGAGGTGGTGTTGTTAGCTGTTTCGTTCTTCCTGTTTGGTAGTAGAGCATCTGAGTAGTTTGAGTATGATAGCCTACTTTTAGATGTTTATCTTAAGTGAAATCCTTCAATTATAAATATTTTAAAAGTAGTCTTTAAAGAAAAATGTGTCTGTGTATCTGCTAACTACAAACGCTGCTCTTTATTAAGGGAGGTTTAGAATGGTTAATATAGCACATTGAATCACAACCTTTTAATTGATTTATTAAAAGCACATTAATGGGTTCATTCTAATGCAGATTAATCAGATGAATAGCTTTAAAAATATTTTTCTCTGATGGGCTTCGACTGCAGTTCTGTACATGCAAACTCTCTCCAGCCTCTACCCCTCTGAGACCTAGCTGTGCATGCAGAAACCTTTCTCCTGCAATTTAGCGGTCTGGCAGTGCAATGGTAATGTAGTGATAAATGTAGAAGCATTAAGAAGCACAAGGTACATAAGGGTTGCATAGTGGATAAAGTAAGAAACAGTTATTCAGAGTGAGTAATGTAAGAAATATGAAGGGCAAAATCCTGTATGGGGAACAAAATCGAAACTAAGGAAGGCATTAAATCATGACTTGTGTATGACAGACACAGCTTCTCTGTCTTTCTTTTTCTCTTTCTTTCTTTCTGACTTTCTTTTTTCTTTCTCTCTTTCTTTGTTTATTTCTTTCCTTCCTTCTCCCTCCATCTCTCTGTCTGTCTTTTAGACACACACATAGACAGAAATCTCAGATAATCAAGGACCAGTAATTAGCTCACTTGCTTTATTTTTAATTGGGGGCAGGGAAGGTTGCTCATTCACTGAGATTTTTTCCCCCCTTCAGTAATTGCATACTTTTACATTACCCAAGCGTGCCTGCTGATTTCCTTCTCGTTTTTTTTATTTTTTTTTATTTCTCCATCTTCATCAGCTTATTTCAGCACTGCTGAAATAAAAATAAGCCTCTTGTGTTTTTTGTTTGTTCATGTGTTTTTTTTTTTTTTTTACCGCGTCAGTAACAGCGAGAAGTCTGGATATCACTTATTTAAAAAACTGTTGTCTTTTATTATTTTCCTGGCCTTTTTCGGGTCCACCAGTGTCTCTGCTCTCATACGGCCGAGCCTTGACACTGTCCAGGTCCGCCCTAGTTGGCGGGCGAGCGTGCCGTAGAGAAAGGGAGAGTTTATTTCCTGTTCTTGTGAATCATATATCAGTACAATTCCCCTCTGAGCTGTTTGGCAACGGCGGAATGACGGGTGTCATTTATCATACGGCCTGAAAGAGGTTGTGGGAAAAGGGATTTGAATTCTTTCGGAGGTGTGCGGATTCTCCTTAGTGGGGGATCATTAAATGGAGGGCTTTTTTTCAGCGAGGGGATAGTGAGCAGACTGCTTTCTCTATATGCTAAAGTACTAGCTACATAAATTCTTTTCTGTCTAAGAAAACATAAAGGGCTCTAGTTTTAGAAGATGAAAAAATTTTGAGTGTTCAAAAAACAGACACTATTTCATAGATTATGCATTTCTAATTAGAGGTGCTAGAAAACAGAATGTGAGATGCGCTCTTTGCAAAATGTGGTGCCAGCACTGGTGGGTTGGGCGATATGGCGATACATTATCATGATAAATTACTATGTATTATGATAAATCATGATAAATTCCTTCATACACTTTTCAAAGTCTATCATGGGTATTATACTTACTGTACTTAAAGGCAGAGCCTACAAACAACATTAACCGCATGGACTGCATAGTAACAAGGAGCTGATTGGATGTCAGCCTGTTGTGACATCATTGCATTACTTTGTTTTTCCCATTTGTTTGAAATTATCCACTTGTTCCTTCTTAAATTGTTTTTGCAAATTAAAAAAGCATTGTACTCTGTTCAGTGTGTTCACAAACTCAGAAAACTTAAATGTCATGATCATGTATTGTGAAATTATCCTTGAGTATCGCAATGTTCGATTTTTTCCACATCGCCCACTCTTACCAGCGCACATGTAATCTCTGTATCTTATCTGTGATTGAATAAGCAGTGATTGTAGAAGCGCTGGTTGAAGATCTGCTTCAATTTGTGCTAAGATTAAATCAATGCTGAGTATCTCGCCACGCGTCCAACAGTTTCTCAGTTTGCACGGCTCTCCAAGAAGTAGCATCTGCCTAATGAGAAACAGCAGACCCTATCAAACACGGCTTCTTTGCTGACACTCCCTAACTGTCATCAACATAGGATTTCTCACATTGCATACATGTTGATCACATAAAATGATTTCTGATGCTGCTGTCAGCAGCTCTTCCTCGACTTGCCACAAAAATATGTTGAGGTTTGATTTAACTGCAAGGAAAAAAAACACATCCCCACCTCCCACTGTGGCTTATGAGCCCAGGGTACATGCAAGTATATATTAAACGACTCAGAGTAGTGCTCTGATCTTGGATCAGCTCCTATTTGGCCATAAACACAGTATTCATTACTGTGTAAACGTCAGTAACCGATCCTGGTCCTGGATTTTTTATGTATATACTGTGGTGAAGTAAAAAATGATTGAAGAAAACTGCAGGTAGTTAGTTAGTATAGTTTTTATATTGAGTGTACAATATTGGTCTTTGCATTACTTGTATGATGTATTTCCCTGTTTTTTTTTCTACATCAGACACAGCACAACACAACTTCCCTTTACATTGTGTGAAGCGTTTATAATGAATGGACCAATAGAGATTGTTTGGAAATTTATTTGAAATGAAATCTCTTTACATCTCACTTACATTAAAAGTAAATAAAGTTACTATTTTGGAGTATTTTGGACACTGACAGTACAAAGGATAATCAATATAATATATATTATAGGCCAACCTTGTCAAATCCAGGGTTCAGTGGGTTTGTAAGACAAAGTATTAGGGGTGGAGAGTGTTAAAAGTACAAAACTACATACTTGAATGTATGCATTTTGTTTTTCTGAGGTTTTATAGATTGGGAACTGACTCAGTACTCCAGTGAAAGAGCATTGCCAATTTTTAAAATGCTTCCAATGGTGCTGTTTTGTTAATGGTGTATTGTGCATTACTTTATCCAGTTAAACATGACTACTAACATCTTTGTCAACTCCCAGCAATCCTTGGAATTAGAACTTGCAACTCCCAAATAACAGGGACGGCTACAAACGTCTTTTAATTGAAACTTACATTTGATCAGTGTTTTTTAAGTACTGACAGTATCTACGAGATGCTCAGATTATCATGATGTAATTTACTGTAATAATGATTATTCGTTTTATTGCCCACCTCTAACTAGTAGCAACACATAGTTTTGCACATGTTGCGCAGCCATAGTTGCCACTTGGTTTCACCAGACAGTCTCGTTCATTCCTGTTCTCGCTGTCCTCTTCCTGTCTCCTGTGGTCATTCTGGGGCGATCGGCAGGATTCCGAATCCAGCCAGGGGGGCCTGACCTGACCTGAACGCCAGCTTGTCATATTCGGGGCTCCCTCTGACTCGAGAACTGCAGTAGATGCCCCTGAGGTAAATGGAAACATTAGGTTGTTGCCAGACTAGTTCACATCTCATCCAGACCACACGAGTAGACAGAAAGAGAGAGGGGGGTGGTGAGAGAGAGAGAAAGAGAGAGGGGAAGAAGCAAGAGTGGCTGGTACTGCCAGGTGAAGTCTTTCGTCTCCAAACTGAAAGAAAAACGATCAAATGTTTTCAAAACAAAGATAAATCACAATGTGAAGCCTTCAGAGACTTTGTCGATGAATCCTTCACACATGCAATGCACATTCACTCACAACGTGGATGCTTAAAAATCAATACTCAAAAGGTCCATCTTATACATTTTTCTTGCATTTAAATTTTTTTCTCCCTGAAGTTGACTTAAAACATTTTTGTGGTTTTGTTGGTTTATGTACCAAAAACAGTCGTGATTAATTTATACATGACCAATCTCTTTTACAAGCTCTCTTTATTCTTGACCTCTAGTTTGATTAGGCTTGCTCTGATATAAAAGTTTTAAGACACCTGTACATAATTATCTTACAATATTATCATGATGCTGTGTTAAAGAAAAAAAACATTCATATTTGAAGGTAAACAAACTACGTTCTGAATGTACCTTTGCTGTACCAACATAAAATAAAAATAAACACTATGCGCCAGTTATTTCATGAACGTCTTATTTTTAATCATGTAGTCATGCCAACTGTGCATGTCATTACTTCACAGTGCTTAATGTGGACACCTTTACTTTATAAGTAGCCTTTGTTTGTTCAAATATACCAAAATGATAATGCTAATTGCCAATGCAGGGTTTTCTGTGTAATGTTAGTGCCAACGCTGGTAAACCTTCACGGTCCCATACTGGTCTTGCAAGGTCCTGCAAGTTGGGTGGGACATGAGTTGTTCCCATTTTTTTTGGTGCTCGAAATTTTGAAATGCTTATGGCAGCGTTGTTTGCAACAGTGTCTCTCATCCAAACAGTGAGGGAATGTAATGTGTGATCAGATTGTGTCAGGAAGCTTATGAAATCAGAGCTGCTCTGCATGTCTGCAGAACTACCTATAACTTGTTTGACTGAAATGCAGCAGTGGTATTTCAAAATGTCCAAAATAATATTACCATCCTTTGCAGCGTACAAAATTACAGAATACCAGCATGTGACTGCCCTGCATTTTGTCTTGTTTAAAAAAAAGCTGGCCAGGCTGAAATATGCAGTAACAACACTCCTTATCACTTCAGAGGGAATAAAGTGGCTACATAGCTGTGAATTTATTTGAGCAGTCCTGTGTTAATGGTTGTGACATAACAACGGATTCAAAGTGAACTGTTTCTATTTATAGACTGTATGAACTGGGGATTGAACAATACATATTGTATACATACTGTATAAATTGTATGTCAAGGAAAAGTCTTTTTTTTGCCATTCTTACATGTTGTAATCCATTAAGAGTGTCCTGTGTCTCCATGCTGTAAAACCGTCAGTACAGGTGTGTTTAGTATTCATCTTAAATGCTAGTACGCATGTCTTATCCACCCTACGCCCTCTCTCTGCATCTCTTCAAATGCGCTGGGTGTGTTGACATTGTTTTACCAACTCATCCAAATGTTTAATTGCAATTACAGTCCCGTGATAGCTCCCCAAGGGGCATATGATTACAATTAGAAAAAGGGAGAAAATATTAATTAATTAGACTACTCGAAGAGGAGAGGCAGAAAGGCTTAAGTCTGCCTGTAGGACACCGCTGAGGATTGGCACTTTATTAAGACACTTTTTTGTATAGACATCTTATTGATGTGCTGTTTTTTGACTCATACTGTCCCAGTTAAAAAGGTTTTCATGTAGTGTATTTGCATTTCCTATGATGTAGAATTATTCCACGCATTCCTTTTCAACTCCTCACATAATGCAGACAGATTGTGTGAGATATATTTTTGGATGAAGCACCGTGTTTAGATCCAACTGATTTTGGAGACAGTATTGTTAATGGGATTGTATTTAACAGAATGGTTAAATGGGAGAAGCTGGTTTTTCTTTGTTCTCTTCTTTAAATGTAGCGAAGACGCCTTAGAGCTGAAGCTCCATTCGCCTGGACGCAGCAGTTCATTGGGTTATGAGGCCGAGGCCTCTGCAGAAAACAGTCATCTAGTTTGTGACCATTGTCTGTGATTGATGACCCAACCTTTAGTTGCTGAGCTGGTGTGTTTGTTCCTGTGTAATTGTCTTCCAGATGGCTGGGCTAAGTGTTCGTTAACACGTTTATGGTTGCATTGTTAAAATTGATGGCTTGGGTACCCATTCCTTAAAAGACGTAGTGCGGCAGACTCTCGTCCAAACATTTGAAAGACTGAAAAAAGAATTTAAAAAAAAACACAGAAGGGCTGCCTTTTGTCCAGGACACTTTTTTTTTCTCTTCCACTGTCGAGCGTCCCTGATACACTCACGAACATCCAGGCTGAATTCCTCCTTTAAGGATCTCACAATGGATTATGATACTGCCCGTTTTTCGCCCGTCATTCGTCTTAAAGTTTTCCTAGCGGAAGCCGCATATTTGTAAATGGTCTCCCTATACATAAAGCCATCCTAAAGGCGGTGTGAGAAATGAGAAAAACCCTCAGCCTGAGAGTGTTAGGACTGTGGGGAGGGGGGAGAGAAAGAGAGAGAGAGAGAGAGAAAATGGATCTAGGTGGCAACGCTAGTCATCAATCATGTCCCCTCAAGGGGAGGTGCAGCTAAAGCTGGGCTGAAGTGCTATCTGTCAGCTGCTGAGATACAGACGGTGCTGCACGGGCCGCAACCATATCACTCCGCCATCAGCTCCCAGCAGCACCCACGACCATGTAAACACGCACAGGTGCGCGCCTAGCTTAGTGCATGGCCCACTTGCCTGCTGAGGAGGTCACCAGGATAAGGCTTTCAAGTTTGGCATGAGAGATACTGCATTATACATTCTGCAATAGGCATTGTTTCGGGCAGTTTATTTATTAATTTTGTATTAAAGGCCTGTGGCAGGGAGGGCAGGGGGGTGTCTTGGTGGCATTTTAGTAATATGCCTTGTGATGCTGATGGATGATGCTAAGATGATGTCACATGCAGTCATATGGGTAGATTTAGTCTTAAAAGCTTACCTGAACTTGGAAAGTGCTTCTGTCATTTGCGGAGATGTTGAATAGATTGTAGAACAGTGTGTGCAGGTAAACACATTCAAGGTAACAAATACCTTCAATACCAGCATCCAAAAATGTCTTAAACAATGGTTTAGCAAACTGATGCCCAACGTCTCAAACTATGGCTTAGCAAAGCAATTCCTAAAATCCCAAACCATTATTTAGCCAACTAGAGTAATGAGGCAAGTTCAGGAATTAAGGACCATATGTGAAAAGTCTAGAGGGCGGTCAAGTCAGTTTACAAACTTCAGGAGAAAAAAAAACAATATATGCTGCCATTAGCTGTGTCTCGCTGTTGAATAAAGCCACCAGGCGCTTCTCCCCCCCAACGTCGAGCAGCAGCTGTCGATAGCTAGCAAGATGGATAGCCGTTCTGCATGCCTATTGATTCGGCACAGGCCAGAGATATAAGTATCATTTGTCATTTCTGGAATGATGCGGAGCCCTAGTTAAAACCCAGAGAAGGGGAGATGGCCGTGCCGGCGGGGGAAGGCAGAGGAGCAGGTTGTCTGGCCCTTTGATGAATGACTCCATGGCTTTTTGGTTTTGACTGGGAGCGGTGGGGGCCCTTTTAAGCAGCTATTTGCTTTCACGACCCTCCAAGAACAACAAGGCATTTGGGTCCACAGGCCTGAGAGCTCAGCCTGCTTACCCCCTTACTGCGAGCAGGGTGGTCCGACCCGACGGGCTCCCACTGTTGAGAGTGTGTTGGCTGCCTCAGGTTGACAGGCCTAGCTGTGATGGTATCATGAGCACATGCAGCTGGTCTAAGATCAAGTTTAGGACCAAGATGATGATATTGAAGGAATAATTCAGTGAAAAACTAAAATGAAGATACGTGTACAAGCACATGTATGAGAGACTGTTCTGACATCTGGAAAAAATAAAGTGTGTTGGAAGCTAAAAGCTAAAAAGTGCAGTAGAACTGGTTTTGAAGCTTGATGTTTGTCTGTTTTTATAGGTAACAGTGTATCATCCAGTGTCAGAAACCACATAAGCAAGTGTAGTTGACATTACTTAACTGGAAAGGGGTGGTGATGTGCATGATACTAAAAGGTGTACATGAGCTTCCATTACTTCATTATCCATTGTCTTCACTGGCTGCATTTGTTCTTAAATTTGTTTTGTCTAACTTTTTCTTTCTGGATTAGCTTCAAGTTGATTCTAGACCAGTGTGGAGCGTAACAAGTGTTACTCCACCAGGAGGCTGATGCTGATCTGCAGCAGCACACATCACATCCCAAATCTGTTTACACAGTATATACATCAATTAGTATTCAATAACCATTAGTCTGCTTGCTGAGAGAGGGGTATGACAAACGAATAAAAGTAATGTTTGCCAGTCAAATATAGCAGCTCTCCAGGATCCCCAGTGACTTCGCTTTGATTATGTTGCGCGATTTGGGCATCCGGCCAACAGGAGAGCTGGCTTCATTACTGTATGGATCATCTTTTAAGACCATTTAAGATCACAGGGTCCCAAGTCGAGTAAATAATGAGCAATCCAAGACAAAGTGACTCTGAAGTTTATCGAGCTCCTTGGTTCATTCGGCTTGAAAGGCTGTTGCGGAATATCACAGCATTGCTTAGCGCATGTGCTTCTTATTTGACTCGTCCTCAAATCTTTTTTGTCTCAAGTTTTTTTTTTTATTTTAGATTTTTTTTTTTTTTCGTGATGTTTTATTTTAAGATGCCATCATCTCCGAAAGATGAAGTTTCTTAAAATACCACCCGGCTGTGCCAGAGGAGAGCAGGCAGCAGAGTGATATGAGGAACGTGGCAGCACAACATGAAAATCCTCAAACAGAAGAATGACAAGTAATTACTTCAGGTGTCCATCAAACTGTGTTTGAAAATGTCAGTATGGGATCCAACATGATAGATGTACAACTTCAAAATCTGCAGAAAATAATTACTCATCCGAACGGTGCGGTCGGGGAGGGAGCGAAACAGACAAAGTGTGTGTGGTATCAGTACCTCACACTAGGCCTCAGCAGTGTGTGTGCCACAGCACTGCACCGCAGGAGCCCTGTTGTTGCCTCGGTTTCATTCTGAACAGCCAAAATGTCATCGTCCAGCTGGAGGCAGATTTTTTTTTTATGTGGTTCAGCTAGCGTGCCCACACACACACACATATGCCCACAGAGCCATGGTGCAAGGTTACAATCTAAGACACGACAACTTGCGCTGTGAAGCCAAGTCAAGAGGAGGTCTGGCCTCTGACGCAAAGCTCATGTCAGTTTCTTTAGAGACACTGACAGCTGACGACAGTGACATAAGAAACACTGCAGCCGGCGTTTACAAGAAGCATCTGAAAACTCAATGCCTCATTGTTGGCTTTCACTGATCATCATGGTCAGGCTGGGAGGTTTTGGAAAAAAATCCCCAAAGGATTGCTAACCAAGGTTATAACAGCACTCTGCCTCAATCCTTTAAATCCAAAAATGCTTATGAAAGTGACCATCCAGTGAACCTCTGGATATCAGTGTCAGTCAGTAAGCTCAAGTAAAGACCGCTCATTAGCATAATGTCGCAAAAGCTACAGTAATACTGGACTGTCACACTGGATTTGTATTCCTATTCTTGTGTTTTCTTTTTCTAAGTGGTAGTTTGTGAGATGAAAACTAAATGGAGTTATGACATAACTGAAGTCTGAGGAAAGACCACGCCTAAGCCCCTCCTACTTAATTCTAGCGTCCTATAAATACCAATTCTTAACTCCTCCTACTCGTGACGAATTTTGCACCCCACCTCCTCCCCTTTCTCCTCAACCTTGTCCACGCATGTGGTTGATCTTTAATGGGGGGTCGGCCTTCTCGCGACCCGCAGAAGCCGTACCGAACTCTAGCCCAAAATTCCTGAGTTCCCCTCCATCTTCACCTCACTTACCCAGGCGTTGTCTGCTTTCGCAAAATAAAAATTACACATTTTCAGCTGTTAGATTATATTCTTTTCATACTAAATGAGTTCCTGGTTAGGGTTAGACTCTTACTCACTAGATGGAACTTGGTGCAAAGTTTTCTGCAGTCAGTTGGCTTTTCACCAGGCAAATGTTACTTGTGTTTGCTGTGACCATGACTTAAGGCCTTAATGTCTGCTGTATAGCGTCATTTCATTATTCCTGGTCTCTTTGCTTGTGTTCTAGGATGCACCAATTGCCCAATTCTGATTTATTTACAACCAAATGTGCTAACAAGCAACAGAAAACAACAATAAGACAATAACACTATTTTGTTTTTACTCAAAGCTCACACTTTGTGGAATAAATGAACACACTGATATGAAACATCTGCTGGTGCATAGGCCTAACACATGCAGCCTTCAGATGTGTCTGACATTCTGGGTTGGCTCACATTATTAATGTCATTAAATCGTAAGACAGATTGAACAAAATCAAAATAAATCACACGTTAGGGGTGAAAATCAGCCGATTCTGATCCTGGCCAAGTGCACCTCCACTGCGTTCGTCTCCATTTCCTTTTGTGCCCACATCAAACAACGCGGTTTTGCTCTTGGCCAGATCTCCTTGGAGAACTAGTGCATGAATTGATATCTCTCCCTCCCTCTTTAATGCCTCTTTTTCCTTGAACGGAACAAACAGGCAGAGCGTGTATGGCGCCCGGGACAGATGTTCAGGATTACTTTCACCTCGCTGCTCTATTGTGTGTGGTTTGGAGGAGCCCAGCTGATGTGGAATGCCACTCATTCAGCCTGCCACAGCTCCTACTGCGCTCATCTCTCTCTCTGTCTCTTTCTGGCTATCTTCATCCTTCTTTATCTCTCCGCTTTTCTCTTTTCTCTTCTTTACTTTCTCTGACATCCATCAGGACATAGCAGAAGAAGGGTTGCTCTGGAAACGACTGTCCTCCAAAAGTTTGACCCATCATTCTCTCTGGTCGGCCTTGTCACAATAACAGTGGACTGAAAAGCGCCCATATCTTAGTCTCTCAATGTGTGTGTGTGTGTGTGTGTCCATGTGCATATGTGTGTGAGTGCTAGATTACACTAAAAACCTTATAATGTTATGCTAAGGTCCCAATATTTGATTCAACCCTTTCAAATAGAGTTTTTTGTAGTGTCATTTAAATGTAATGACATAATTACATACATTATTATGTAATAAATCACATTTCCACTTGCAACATTTGATTCACAGTTCCAATCCCTCATTTCTGGTTTTGTTTCACTTGTTTTGATCTCAAATAGCATAAACATGGAATAATGAAAAATAAACTTTCTTTCTGTAGAACAAGCCTGTATACACAATAACTTTTCATTCAAGCTATAACAGAATTTCCAGTCTTCTACTTACAAACACAAATGTGTTATCAATTGAAAGTTTATGATCCACACTTAAATCTCTTCTCTGCTTGTCTCAAAGAGCTTTGATCATAATTAAAATGTAAGAATGTGCTTTCAAGGCATACAGGCGATGGGCATTCAGGAGGGTTAACTGTCATGCATTCTTGTAGTTATATACCAAGCATCTTGCAGAGGTAAAATACACATTATTCTAGTGACGGAATTTACCAAATGACTGATACGGCAGCAAGCAGACACCTGTGAAACTGCTTTCCGGTTGTAGTGAAGACACAGTGAGAGCTTCTCTCCAGCAGAGCAAAAGCGGGTGCTTGTTTTTGTGTGTATTTCTTGGAGTGGAAAGCCATCGAGTGTGGAGGCCCCTCGCTGAGAGGAAGTCAGGGCCGAGTGACGTTATCTGGATGCAGCGGCCATATCTAATCTGGCCAGTGCGAGTCACAAACGGAAGTGGGAGCAGGACCGTGGACGGGGCCACGCTGCATCTTTAATTACCACCGATAACACCATCCAAGCTGAGAGAGAGAGAGGGAGAGAGAGAGAGGGAGAAGCGCATGTTCACTTTTTAATTAAGGCTCGGTAGTGTAACTCGTCAATGTACATTATTGGAAGAATGAACATCAATGCCATTGCTTTTTCTCCCCCTCCTTTATCTCTGTCAATGATTCAAAGACATGATTTATGGTCGCGCGCCGTCTTTCAGGATCATCCATCAAAGCGCCGGGGCTCCGCCGCCCAGCCGCCCGTTGTAAATCATTCTGAAAGCCTGTCACTCATTTCCATTAGCCGTTCCCTCTGTCGCTCTGGTCCCCGCCTCCCTCACCTCCCTCTCCCTGTCTCTCTCGCTCTCTCTGGCTCATGTGCTCTGCCTCTTTCTCTCCAGGCCTCTTCATTTTTCCCTCCCTCCCTCCACCCTTGAGCTGCTCCGGGGTATCTGTTCCGTCTCACCACCTCATCTGCCCTCCCTTTTTTCCATAAATTAACCATTTTCAGACCCTGCCCTGGTGAGGAGGGCTGCGTCACACTCGTCTAATGAGCGGCGCCCCCCTCCCACTCTATTACAAATTACGGCCTCTGGATGGCCGAGGAACTCAATAACATTCAAGAGAGGCAATTCCATTGGTAGCTGCAATTGTGAGTGTCACAGTTTCAGAACAAGAATATATAGGATATCAAGTATGAGAAAAATACCCTGATGTGGCAAATATTAATTCATTATTAAAACATGAGCACTAGAAATGTAAATCTCTGACCTCACAATGACTTGATTCTATTAGATTCTTTTCTGTTATCCTTTACAGAACACTTCAAATTTAACCACAATTGATTTGAATATTTTGATATTATTCAAAAATTATTTTTAAAAATGCACTGATTGCCAAATGTAACAATTGACAATAAAGATTGTAGGAGTATTTTACATTTAAAAATAGCCTATGTATTTTATTTTATTATTATTAAAAGGTGTCATAAAATCAGTCCTAAAATCAAGTGCAAACGTAAATCGGTTGCACTGATATGGAAACTGTGAGCCGATTGCGATCTTTGATATTTTTTATAATACATAAGCATTTTGTTGCTGTTAGAATAAAACCTCAAATCTCCATAATAGTAACTTTACAGGAGAAAGAAAAAGTATTCTGAACTTGTAATGGAGTCAGATTTTTTCTCTTGTATTTGAATTGAGATGTCTTCTGAATATAAATGCCGCCCTCTAACAGTATCATATGTTAGGGCATTTTCTTCGAACCAAAACAGGGTTGCCCTGGCACTGACTGTTACTGAAGGAACAAATTGTAGGTGTGGTGCCATCCTCAGATCTACTACCTTTGCTTCAAATGCCAGAACAAACTCCAAAAGGCACTTTCAGAGCCCGTAGATGATTTACTTATGTTTGCATTGTTTGATAGAAGAGTTGTACTTGGAAATTAGGCACCTACAAGGTGTAATCTTGAGTATGAGCATGAAAACACCATAAATTTCATGTTAAACACAAATGGCTTTACAAATCTTTGGCTCTAATGTAAAACATCTGTCTAATATTACTAATGGCAGCGTGTCAGATTTCACTCAGTGGGAGAGGCCCAGTCTGATGGATTAGTTGCCGTAGAATAATTTAACTCTGATTAAGCATATTTCCTTTACGAAAATGACTACTTACCTTTCATCACACCGCAAAACTAAGGCCAAGCAACAAATAATGTGTTTTTCTTGTGCTGAAACATCACAGAAGTGAATTAGTCATTCATATACGGGAACTGATTTATCCACTACGTCAGAACAAGAGTTAAGGAAATGACTCATGTTATTTCATTGACTATACAAAAAACACAAGGATGGAATCAGCGTTTTTTTACCAACCTCCGCTTTGATCTGCGACTTCCATCTAAATTATTTGTGAGGTTTAAATTATTCCGTGCCTTAAACCTCAGCAGTAACTATACTCCTTAAGCGGTGTGTACAGGAGCACCCTTTTTATGAAGTAGTGAAAAGTTAACTCCAGAGAAGACTGCCATTCATACTCAATGCCTGACGCTTCTCAGTAGGGAGCTTTGTGGCCTTTCAGTTGAGTGGCTTCCTTTTTCATACTAATCAACAACTCGATATCAACACGACAAAATATCTGCTAACGGTAGAAAGGCGATGTTAAGGGGGAGGTTTTTTTCGTTTTGCTTTTTTTTTTTTTTTTTATCAGGGATGAGCTTGCCAAGCCATCTCACAATTTGGGCAGCCATTGTGTGCAGAGTGGGCTGTCATGGAGTGACAGTGCTCACCAGGCGGATCCTGAAAGTTAGCGCTTTGCAGCGACTAGTGGGCCCTAATCATTGTGCTGAGGACGCCTGACAACAGCTCGCGACAAATTTGCCATTAAAATGAACGGCAATGGAGAGAAGTACGTTTGGAGGCGCTTCCCACCTCACCCCCCAACCCCCCCCCCCATTCCTGTCAGTGCATCTCCCCCACAGCCTCGCAGCTTTTTTGGCGGGACATCCTTCCTTCCTTTTCTTTTCACTCGTGCCACCAAACAGCCTTTGGTCCCTCTAGAAACTTGACAGTGCCGCACTTCTGCCGCAGGTTTACCGGCGAGCCTCATTGTATTTAATGAAAGCAACAAAAAAAAAGTGGCAATCTCCTATTAATGAACTTGGAATTTAAAAAAAAATGCCTCCTTTGCTGAAAACCGAACAAAAAAATGCTTGTATAAGGCAAAGTAGTGTCTGGAGCTGGGCCAGAATTTAATGAAAGATCCATAGAGAATGTGGGGGAGGGTTCAGAGTAAAAGGAGTCAGGCAAGATGCAGATTGTATTTAATAGTATATACGTTGCGCACCAAATCCACTGCAACCTGACCTTGCCGAGACACTTCAGGACTGGTTTGAGGTTGGCAGATTTTGACATTGCGATGGTCCTTGGATAATGTTCTAAAATTATTGACTGAACGATGTCACAGCAGCAAATCAGACGGCTGCACGTATCTGTCACTCTTACAGTGTCAAAACAGATCTGCTGTAGGCGCCTTAAGCTTTCCAAGTGGCAACCATCGTTCTTCCTTTAGCCACAGCTTCGGTCTTAAATCAATTAACACATACAAATGATGTGAAATCTGTGAAAACGCTACCAGGCTAGATGAAAGAGGGCCGATCTTGTGTAGTCTGCGGCATTCTCTGATACCCCACTTCTTTGTCTTTGAAGTCATTGGTACGTCCAGACCGCTTTATATGTGTCAGGCAAGGTGACTGAGACAAAGGCCACACAAGGGCTTTGTTCATATCAAGCGCAGAAGGACAGAGGAGGGAGTCCCAGCGGATCTGCTTCCGTTAGCAATTCTCTCCCACTTCCACTCCGAGCTTGCTGAGGACACTGCCAACCCCACACAATACCGCCACATGAAGCTCGGAGCGAGCATTGGAAATGGAAAACAATGCGCGGCATACTGCAGGTGTCCCATTCTCCTACCTCTTGTGGTGCTGCGTGGCATTTGATAATGTCATGATCCAGCGCCGGCTTGATACATTTGTAATATCTTAGCGTGGTGGTTGTATTAAATTAATTTAGCAAACAATGCTTTTCTTATATACATACATTAGATCCCTGTCAAAACATCGCACAGTAGCAGGAATCCATAGGTAAATATCAAGTGGAACAGCAGTGTGCATGCAAGTCTACACCCAGGTGCCTGTGTTTGTCTAATCCTCTCTGCAGGTGTCAGGAGCTACATTGTAAAAACCCTGGGCAGTTCAGGCGGGTGTAAATGGGCTATATCCTCCTCTCTCGTCAGCTCGTAAAATCGACTAAACAAAGGAGGGCTAATCTGGTGCAGAGGAGGTGGCAGCAGCCTTTTAAAAAAAAGCACGCTTTCTCTTTCAGTCGGCGCAAACATTCCTGACTGACATTTGATCAGGGAAAGTGGAACTGAAGCAAGACGGGCTTTTATTAGCGCCGTCCCTGTTTGCTCGATTGGTCAGCTCTGTAGAAGAGGGAGGGGGAAGAAGAGGGTCCTGTGTGGGGTTTTGGGCCGCAAGCTTTGATTAGAGATGATAATGGGTAAAGTATTTACGGCTGATTAGCATCCACCTTGTCAGTCCTGCAGAGGCGCCCAAAGGGAGCTTTAAGGTTAACCCAGCCCCTTGCCCTCTCTGCCCTCCCTAGAAGTTTTGAGGTGTATTACGTAATGTTTTTCTTCTTGCCAGCAGTACTGCTCTATAAAAGGATACTAGATGGGGCTGGGCAGTGTTACAATATTTATCGTTATTATGATGAATTGTGGCATCACACGATGCAAAATGCTTTTCTGAACATCATATATTGTCAGTACTTGTAGAATACTGACCAACTTTTATTATAAAAAGAGCAAAATCCTATTTACCTGGATGTAGTGCAACACAACATGGGCAGTATCAAATAAAAATCATTGTATTCACAGTTTCTGATAGTATTTTCTAAAATGTAGCATTACTGGTTCTTTTTTCTGTTTCAACTGAGCAGATGTCTAAAAAAAAAGCTAATATTGTGACCCTGTGTATCAGGAAAATTTTTCGACATATCGCAGTGTTGTATTTTTGCCATATGGCCCACCATTGGTATCAGTACCAGTAGGCAATGCTAAATCGAATGTCATAAAGTCTTTCTCTACTTAGTGATTTTAAATGTTATTAGTTTAATAAATCTGCTTTGGCCACATCTAAAATAGTAGTAATTTAAAAATTGGTGTAAGTTATTAAACATTATTTAAGAATGTAATATACATAGGCCATCCTCATAGAACAGTGCCAAGCCAGTTCAGGGATAGCTGTGGAGAAAGCTAGCAAAATGGACAAAGTAAGACGTGGTTCTCAGTCATAAAAGAAATGAATGATGAGGGTGGGGATCAGGTGAGGGCTTGAGTGAGAATGAGGTGAGGTGCAGTGGCACTTACTTTTCATAAAGGCAGTCTTAGACTTAGAACTACTGCGGTTATTAATTCAGCCTGAAACCACAGAATTGACGTTCATAGCAGAACTTAGTAGTCAGCTATAATGCTACCTTTTTAATGATTTTTAAAAAAGTTTATTTTATAGCGTAGTAGTTTCTAAAACTATATTGGTCATGGTTAAATCAAGTTTCCAGCATCGGAATCAGAAAAGAAAAAGTGGTATTCTCTAAATTCTACCTTGGGGCGTTCCTTCTTAACCACACCTGCTAAACAAAAAGCTAATTTCAAACAAGAGTTCAGCAGGAAAACCACCGATCTGTGCCAAACTAAGGGCCTCTGGGGCCAAAGCTGGACATCTGTGGTTGAAACTGACGTTAAACATGTTTTTTGAGTGAAGCCTTATGTGGGGTGGAGAATTAGGGTGATGATGAATGATGATAATGAGGCCTGAGTTCCCATGAACGATCCATTATTTATTTATGGTAAGAGTGAAAAACAAGTCTACTTGAATTCTGAGGAATTATGCGTAATACAGCATTGTTTCTGTTCAAAATGCCTGTCAGGAAGAGAGTTTGGTCATCATTTACAGTTAGACATTTGGTTTATGCTAGGAACTGCATGTCTCAACACAGGCATCAGTTTACTGGAAAAGTAAAACTGATTCTAGAGTGAGTTGCTGAAAGATGTTACAGTTTAAAGAAAACAAGCCCAATCACTGAGGCTTAGGCATGTTCTTATGTTTTGTTGGTAGTAGTTTTGAGTGTGTTCTGTAGGTTATCTCAATACATTGAATAATTGTTATAATGGGTTTTCTTTGTGGTGTATTTTGATCACTCAAATTTTCAATCCTTTGTATGTTTGTGGTGTAATATCTCTTCTTTTTGCCTTACACAATGCATTAATCCATTCTTTTTATTTTATTTATCTATTTAGCCATTATATCTATTTATACTATTACCATCTTTAAATACTAATGTGTTCATTCCGTGTCTTGGGAGGGGAGAAAGGAATCCTGCCACTTCCTGCCTTCCAGGAAGAATAGTACCGTTTATCCTTAAAGACTTGTAGCCACAAATAACAAGTGGCACAACTAGGAGTCAAAACCTCTGCTCTGCTAGGCAGGGTCTTAACTGGGTGCTTTTTTCGTGGGGGGAGCTTTCCTGATTCTTTTGATGCAACACAGTACGCAGCTGGAATTGACGTCACTCAGAGCATGGCTGCAATTCCACAATTGTGCATGCCTCTGCAACTTTCCCCAGTGTCCTCCTTCACTTGTGAATCTGAATTTGATTATATTAGACCATTAAATATTTAATGTGTGGGTGTATGAAAGCCAGGCATTTATCTGCATGAATAGCTCATGTTTAGTGAAGGACGTAATGCACTTTAAGTAACATCTCCTTCATGCATACAAAAATTAACTCCAATCTCGTGCTCGCCTGCTTCCCAGTCTGAACCCTGGGAATAGAAAAAAAGGGGGAAAAAATGCAAAAAAAGGTAGATGCCTCCTACCAACTGCAGCAGCTTTTTAAAAAACATCTACACGCTTGGCTCTCTGTCTTAAGAGCAGCACATTAGCTCGCTTTTTGTTGGGGGAGGCAAAAAAAATAATAAATCTTGTCTTGGACTGCTATGTCTTACAATTTGTATCGGATCCGATTTCTTTTCTTATGATAATGCCTTGTCTAGATCTTTTTCAGTAGCCATTAAAATGATTATGAGCTTCATAACCAGTAGCTCTGGTAATTTTCACTTCATTTTGACACATACCAGCGCTGGGGAGTGTTTACACAGCTCTCTCTTTGCCTGCAGCTCAATATTGGCAAATGGTTTAATTGAGCCTATTACAGATTAACTGAGGTAATGTCAGCGGACAAAATGCATGGACTCTTTACGGTGCTTTAGATTGATTTACTGAATGGCCAAACACATAAGTTTGCCTTATTCATTATGGAGAATTTAGATCTGGAATGTCTTCAGGGAAAAAGGTGCAATCTCAGCTACAAGTGATACCTTTCGCCAGATTTTATTATCTCTAAAATTGAAAGTGTAAGAGTGATGAAATCTCTCTGACTCCACGTCTGCTGGGTTATTTCTCAGTAGTGTAAAGTTTTACAACATTTCTTTCTGTTTATTCAGAGTGGACGGCAATAGGGCTGCAACAATTGTCATTTTTATGGCTCACTCTACAGCCAGCTTGTATTTACTTATATCCAGTTTCTTCAATAAAATAGTTGAGATGGCACAACCCCACTTTTTCTTTTCTGATAGTAAAAAAACAGTATTGAAACCTAAAGTATGGGCTAAAACCAATATGATATTTCTTCTTTGAAAACTACAAAACTTTAAAATAAGTTGTTTTGATGGAAGCACTTTGCTTAAGATGAGCATCTGAAATTAAGCTATCATGTTTAAACTACTCAAACACTCTACAGGAAGAAATACAGAGCTAACAATATCATATCACTCAGTGTGAATGAGTGAAATTTCAGGCTAAATGTTACAGGATTGGACCGGATTTGTTGTTTCTTTCCTCATGTAGTCAATCCAGCATTTTCTGCTGCTGGTCCGATCCTCATACCATACTCTATATATACTAAATAATACAGTAACAATTGAATACTCTGTAATTTTTATTTTCTCAAATTACAATTTGAGTTTACAATTTCAGTATTGCATCTGAGTTAGGGGGTTTTCACACTAGAGGTTTTTTCCAGACCCAGGACTGCTTGCTCTGTGAGTTTGGTACGTTTGGTCAAGTATGAAAGCTGTTTTTGTAGCCTGGGAGTGGTCCAGAAAACCGATCTCTGGTCCTCCTTATGTTGTTGGTCTAGGGTTTACTTCCTGTGAACTCTGGTCTGGTCTGCTATGTGAGTGGAAGGTATTCAATCCCAGTGCCGCATAATTATTTTGTAATGTGACTGCTTCAACTTATCGTGTCACTTCCCTTTTCAGGTTTTATGATGACAGGGGACAGCAGAGGAGATGGAATGCCTCATAGACATAGTAATAAAATAATAAAATGTTAAGCAATAAACGGATGAATCTAGATGAATCTAACCTATCATTTTGCAAACCTGCACACAGAAGAGTGATGTGTGGAACTGCATCGGTCCATGATTTTGATGGAATTCTTGTGTGTGAAAACAAACCATCTCCCCCAAACGAGCCCAGAATCAGTCCTGGCTTCAGACTCACGTATTCAGGACAGGTGTGAAACTCTAAACAACGGTTTACTCACCACACACCATGCCCAGCCTGGGGGGGGGGGGGGGGGGGGGGGGGGCTCCTTCTTCTCAGACCTCTGACAGACAATGTACACTTTGAATCGCCATGCTATTTCTTACAGTGATAACCACAAACATAAAAAAGGCTTGACTGTGCAGCTCTTGGACCATGAAAAACACTATTCTGTTGGTTGGGCTAGACTGTTTTGAATGTGGCAGCATAAGCCGACTTGAACCAAAACAGTCAAAGTCATCTTCACATTCATCTCCTGTTTGGGAAGAATTCAGTTTGCAAGTTGAGTACAGTAATGATGGGCAAAGAGTTGTAGATCAAACAGTGACAGTGTGCCAACATTGCTCAGCATGAGTATCAAACACCCCTGCTAATAACTACGTTAACTCATTTGTATAGAGTGAAGAGAAAACACGAAGCTTCTTATTTGCCAACCTCTTACTGAATTCTCCCCTCTACCTTATGTGGGGAAGGTGCCAGAATGTAACTGCTCCTCCATTTAAGGAGGGATGGAGCAGCAGTTTGTGAACATGCTTTGCCCAGTTAGTTCGATTTAGAGATGTTGCCTTTTAATGTATACATTTTGGTTTGTGAGCCATAATAACACGTGTGATAAACATGCATGTGAAACATGTAATATAGGTCTTGAACTTTCGTTTATATTATTTTTCATTTATTTTTTAATAAAAGTTTCTAAGACAATGACTTACTTAGAGAATTGAGGAATATTAAAATGACATTTAAAAATGTTATGAAAAACTATGAAAGCGGTGATTATTGTTCATTATATGTTATTATTATGCTGCACTGCGTCCACTGAAGCTCGCATTGTAATAAAGCATGCAGTTGCTCAGTGTTCTTTAAGTACTGACAGTACTTCAGTGATTATGCTCAGAGACACACAAGGACAGATTATCACATTGTCATATTTACCCACCCCTGCTTACCAAACAGCTGTTGATTACAGTCTAAATGGCTACAGTAACCTCACTTTTTTTGCCCATATTTTCTGTGCTTCATAGCAGACATGGAGGCTGGAGGAAAAGAGAGCTTCTTTATGTTGCTGTGATTTATCAAAGTCTCCTTGTGCTGCAACTGCGCTTGCCGAAAGACTTTTGAACTCTATATAGGGCACAGTTGGGTAAACCCACAGTGGTCTTGCCTGTCATAGCTTATGACAAAAATCAATAGCCAAACCAATATGTCCAACAAAGGCATGCCTGTGCACAGCCAGCTCTGGCACTTGGTGAGTCCAGCCTTGGTGCAGCGAGATTACGCCACTCACCTGACCTGCTTCGTTAACGTATGCATGCATACGTGTCATATGTGTGCATGTGAGTATGCCGCATTCTTATGTGGGACACGCCGACCCTGTTTTTCTCCCTCTCTGTCTCGCTCTCTCTTTTTTTAAAGCATGGCATAAATCCAGGAGATGAAAATGTCATGGAGCAGGTTCATTTTGCAAAGAGGTTTTGATTGCCATGCGCGTGTAATTGATTGTCCCAAGGACAGGGGGAAATCTAGAAATGTCATAACAGCCTCTGCTTAGGTCGCTCCCACTGCTAGGCAATCAATGAGAAGTAAAAAGAGCTATCGATTGGCGTGGGGCAAGAAAAAAAAAAAGAAAAAAAAACTGTAGCTTGAGACGGTGGGGAGCGAGAGGCATGGCGAAAGTGGCCTAGACGTGCAGACCTGTCAGCGGCACCTCGGAATTAGAGCGTCTCCTGCGAAGATAGTGTTACCTCTCGGATATTCACAAAGGGCCCCGGATACTGCAGCTGTCTCCCGCCTAACTCCTGCCTGCCCACGTACGCCTGAGCTGATCAATGATAGAAATGTTACCGCTACAGGGATAAATGTTGATGTTGCACTGATGAAATGCTAGTAGTACTAGCAGAAGAGCACTTACAGAGGTCGGCACTGGCTCGCAACAGCTGGAGCGTATGAGCTACAGAGCTGCTGCTTTTTTTACAAGGACCACAGCGATGACTTTTATCACCACTGTTACAACTTTGCTTTTCTTTGCGATGTAACTTTGTTGAAGGAAAAACAAGTTCTTTAATTTAATGTAACAGGACTGTATTTGAAGTCATTTTGGACAACTTTATTGGTCTGTTCTTCGTCATATACAGAGCAGTTTTCAGATTGAAGTGCATAATTGCACATTTGCATAGCGAGTTAAACAATTCATTAGATTAACCTTCCATTTACATCCTATATAAACAAATCAAAAATGTTTTTCTCGCTCAGCAAAACCAGTAGGCACTACAATATAATTTTGTGAAATTCTACAAAATTATCATCTTTTGGGCGTCAACAATAAGTTGATAAACTTATTTAAAAGTTGTTCATGAAGATTTTTTGGTCATTGCATTGTTTACTTAATAAAAGCACAGTAACATATTGCTTAGATAAGTATATTTTATGATGTGTTCGGGACGATGAAGTTACATGCATTAACACTTACAATCATAAAATCACGAACGTGCCAGGGCTGTATCATATCCAGTCAGACATGTCCCACTCAGAATCATATAAACCAGATGTTTCCCAACCTTTTGAAACTCGGCCCACAATCTGACCACAAATGCTCCGGCAAAAAGTTTTAACGGTCTTTTCAAATGCACAGAAAATACAATCATCAGTGTAACTTATCATATTTCACTTGATTGTATAATCACACAAATAATAAATAGCAAAGAATATCTAACATTTTATAGTCATTTATCCATGATGTATAAATTGCATTTCAAAAAGAATAATTTTTACATCAACTTTCACTAAAAATATAAACATGTCAAATAAAAATACAAACTATGTCAGTTATGCCAGTCGTGCATTTTGCCACACCAGTTACTTTTTAGGGAGTTGGATCTAAATATTTTTGCAAATAATTATCACAAGAATAATACTGTCATATAAATGCCCATATTTTGTAACAATGTTTTGTGGTTAAAATAATAATAGTAATAGTAATAATAATTAATAAAAAGGGCAGACTAGATCGAAATCGCCAATATAAACAGTGACAGGAGAGGTAAATAGATAAATGTTGAAATGTGTGCAGAAAATATGAAAGGGGATACACTGAAAAGTAAAAATAACCAGTAAATGATAAATGAAGTGACAACATAAAGTTGTTTTTCATTTACTTTATTAACTGTTTGGGAACATGGGAGTAAAAATCGACAGCTTTCTTTTTTAAATGTTATTTCTAAATCATATTCAGTCACTTTTGATTCAGCAAGAAGTTCCAACTAATGAATAAATGTTAACGTAATGTAAGCAAAAGCTGTGTAATATTAATTCATTGATTAATTTGCTTGTATCATTGTTTACATTTATTCTTCACAGAAACGATTCTTAGATTGTTAGTTGATTAATAGATTAACGGATTATATGAATAGTTAGTTGCATCTTACCACTTTTTCACAGGTGTGGTATGATTGAAAGTTTAGAATCTGCACTTTTGACAGATGTTTGTTGCTTGTTGCAGTGAACAGTGATTTAGAAGTAATTAATATTGAATTACACTTCGCTTTTGTTATTGCAGCGACATCAAAGGGTTATTAAAAATCAGTTTGAGTGGATGTTGACTGACCAGCTACAACAACTTTGTCTTGCCAAGAACGATTAGCCTATAGTGGTGTAATTCTTAAAGAATAAAGATATTGACGGCCCTGGGGTTAGCGCAACGTCAAAAAGGTGACCGAGTCACTTAATTCCCGCAATGTTTGGGTAAAGAAAAAGGTTGAAGTGAAAGGAGCTGTTTTTGTCACTGCTGTTTTTAGGGGGTTAGTTTAATACTCAGATCAATCAAAGGTTGAATAGCTGCCCAGTGTGGAGCCATGTTTTGGTTGGCCTATTAATACTACTGCCTTTTTTTCCATCCGGAGCCTTGTTGACGTTCAGAGATTGGCTGCTGTAGCGGGACAGACAGATTCCATCATTTTTTTCCCCCATCATTGCTATATTTTAAGAGGGAGAATAATTGAAATGTTAGGCTCTTGAAACTTCCTACAAAGCACATTTTAACAGAGTGCCATTTTTTGTGCCAGAGGAAATGATACAGATTAAACTTTCTTTGATCTGTCAACTTGTAATCATTAACACATTTGTTCAAGTGTGGTTTCTGGTGGTCGAGAACAAAGTGCGTCAGAATGGCTGACGCTGTTGTCCAATACTTCTGGGTTTAATTTAAATGAGGGGAAAAAAACGTTTTTTTGTTTGAGTCCTTTGATCAGAATTACAGTAATCAAAGCCGACTCTAAAAAAAGTGCTAATTCAGCTACTGTTTGCGTGAATCCGACATGAAGAGCACAGTGCATGCTCTGCGCTCTCGTCCTGCACAGCCATTTGGCTGACAACCAACGAGCTCTCGAAATCCAGGCCTTGTTATGCCAGCAGTCTGTTCCAATGGATTAATGTTATAAACACTTCAAGTGGCTGATTTATGACAGACACCTTAGGTTTTTTGACCTTTGCATATCCCTGTCTGAAGATATAAATTTGTTGTGACACAGATTGGAGGGTTTACAGGAGTTTATGACATGCTAAATCTCAGCATCGGCATGCCAGCCCCCTTATTTTGTAAGCCAAGTTAGACTGAAGGCAGCCTTCGTGGCTTTGAAATAGCACAGAGCACAAAACAGCCTCATACGATCACTATGCCTGATAGCCGTGCCTCTGTTCATACAGGACTAAGGCATTTATGCGTCGCTTAGGCTGAATTAAAATAATATATGTAGAACATTACTAAAATGAATACAAATGGCTCCTGTCTTAGTTCGAGCTGTGCTTTACTTGTTTTATTGACTTTACCATCAATAATACAATCAGGGTGTGCGATTTGATCGTAATTGCCCCGGCTGTCATATTGTGTCCTGGTGTTGCAGTAGCAGTTTTATGGCGGGCTGGCATGACTCTTAACGTCTTGAGGGGCTGTGCCCTTGCATTTGATCTTGTATTCTGGAATCCTGCTGCTTGGCAGAGATCAGAGGCTGGCAAACAGCAACTTGCTGTTACAAAAAGCTTTGAAAAGAAAGGGTAACCCTTTACAACGGGGTTTTTGGAGGTTCATTTGTGCCATTGGCAGATGTGGATAGAATAGCCTAAATCCAAGCAAAAGCATTGATATGTTGGTTAAATAATGACTTGAGTTAAAGTAAAAATACTTCCCCCCAAAAAAACAGCTTGACTAGAAGTAAAAAATTATCAGGTCAAAAGCTACTTCAGGACTGAGTATCTGCAGTGAAACCTCTTGGTGAATCCAGCATGTCACTGTAGGAACAGGACAGTTTTATGGCTCTTCAATTTTTTTTTAATCTTCTAAAATAAAATTTCTGTTTTATTCTAAAATAAAATGCTAAAGCTCCAATAAATGGCCAATCACAAAGTCCAGATGTTGTCACCAGCAAAAAACAAAAAATGCACAAAATAAATTAGTAACTAATGAATGGTTAAAATATACCTAAATGTGAAAGGGAGATTCCTTTACTTGCTAAGATACTTGAGTAGTAAAAGTAATATGATTTGAAAATACTCAGTGGAGTACAAACCCATCAGTATTTTAGTGACGTACATGTACTTGAGTAAAAGTAACTAGTTACTACCCACCTCTGGCCTTTGGTGGCATTAAAATACAGAAGCAGATCCAGTTCAGTGGTTCATCCTCCATGGCTGCATTACTTTATTATTAAGTCATACTTTTAAAATGATCTAAGGCCAATCTAAGTAATGCCAAAGTGAATGCATTCGAAAATTAATGTAAATTTTTCATGTTTGATTTTAGATAAAATAAGTGCACTTCATTGAAAAGGTCAAGGTACAGTAAAATTAGAATGTATATTGCTTTAGATTCACGTAGAGTGCAGGTAGTGAATAGCTGCGTAGGAGGCTCCACCGTGTCAGAGTACAACATTTATTAACACTTAAATTTCTTTAGCAAAGAGTCTCTGGCAGGTTAAAGTGAACCACTGTATATGCTCCCTCAAATACTCATTCAGCGTAGATCACAAAAACATCACCCCGGAATGCAATTAAAATCCTGGTGTGAATGGCATCAGAGCATTCTTCAACCTGAAAGAGAAAATACTTACAAACAGTAACCACCTTCAGCAGCACTCATAAAAATGTAATGATGCAGAAGTATGCAGAACTATTCCAGTCTGTTTTTAGACCTCAAACACTATAGGGAACTACGACTGACTGACTTTCCTGTCAATACCCAGGACTGTGCAGCTGCCGAGCGTTGTTGCTTTCAATTTGCTATACTTTTAAAAGGCAATTACATAAATGCATATTTAATTACTTAGTGAGTTACACAATTAATGACATTTACATTAAATTTACATTGCAAATCCTACTCTGTCAAACATTTCACTGTAAAATTATGCTTGTGTTGCTTTCACATTAATTTACTGTGTCATAAAAATAGTAAATAATTGTAAAATAACAACTGTACACAATGACTTCACATGCACCTGGACCACAGGTTTAATGTGATGTAGCTTTATTCTGCCCTATATATACAGCAATAAGCGTACAGTATTCTCCTATAGAAGAAATCAAACTCTGTAGCCAGTAATTAATTGTAAATTATGTATGGGAAAAATGACTTTTAATTCTGGTAGCATAAATATGTTTTTTTTTGTTTGTTTTGAAAAACTAGTAAAGTAAAAGATAAACTAATAATAAAAAAAATAATAAATACATTAACATGTTCATTCACCATGTTTGGTGATTCATATGCACATTATAATTCACACAAACATGACCAAAACTCACATGTGGCAAACCAGTAATACCCAAAAAACTCTGTATAACTTTAAACGTGTCTATGAAACAACAAAACTTGAATCAATAAAATAAATGTCATGATGCCATTACAACCTACCATTAATTTCACAGTAATTTGCTTGCAGTTAATGAATTCGTAATGATGAATATAGAATTGTTCTGTGAAGAGTTGTATGAAATATTGTGAAATCCCAGCAACTTCACTAAACATTTAGAATCACCTCTGACAGAAGTTCTCCAATTGGTTCAATGATGTACAAGTGAGAAAATGTCAGCCTGAAACCTTTTACCTTGTTAGTTCACATTCCATATTCATTTTGATTAATCAAATTATCCTATTTAAATGGCAAAATTCAGTTTTTTAACAGTCTTCTATTGAACTGCAGTGACAGTTGGCTAGTTTTTTGATTTTTAGTTATTACCATACATCAGTGGGAGTGGAAATAGCAGAGATGACACGCGATATCTAAGCATGAAGATCATCATATGCCAAGCTGCTGTCCATCATCCCTGCCCGCATTGAGAGATCACAAAAAGGAGCACGAAGTTCATCATAGTTTATAGCTCCTCAGTTATATGTGAAATCTATATATACTTCCATTTTAAATGCATAAAACATGATTCTCCTCTCGCCGTTTGAAAAATCTTCATTGAATTAGGTTGAGGTCATAACACCTAGGGAGTCTTCTTGCATCTGTGTGGCGACCCTCTGTTCACTGGACCCCATTCTCCATGTTTATTTTGAAAGTCCCGTTCCCATCTTCATCCATTAGCTGGCAACAGTTCACCTCCAGGCTTCCTCTTGAGGCACCTCTTAAATATTGATAAAAAAGAGTCTTATTTTCAGAAACCCTGGTGGGGACTGTGCAGGGTAGTACTTTTAAAGCTCAAATTTGACAGTTCTTCACATTGAGTGTCTGTAACTCAAAAAGGAATATTAACCACATGAAATGCAAGTGCCTGGTCCAGACTGTTAGGTCTTATGTATATTTAACTAAGAGCACTTCTCCCTGTAAAGGCTGAAATTCGAAGTGCCAACCAAATGTGCGGTCATAAAACATGTATCATTGCAGTTTCTGCAACGGACGTTTACAAAAATAATTTACTTGTTAAGAGTGTCACTTGTGTGTTGGAACAGTGTACATGAAATTATCTGTAAATTAATCGATAAAATCAATCAAAAAGAAAATCCAACAACAAAAACCTGTTCAAATTGTCATGTAGCATGTATGTATGACTGAGTGAATCTTGTTTTTTTATTTTAAAATGCTAGCATTGTACTTTTTACTTTAAGTTTTAAAATGAATCCTTTTATTATTTATTCTTCTTTAAAAAGATTGACATTATGACATTCACATATTTGACCAACATTCTTTAAAAACATAAAATAACATCACGTTACTTCAAATCCCCTCTCAGTGTCTTTCAGAAATAAATTTATGTGTATTCTGGCCAATATTAGAGAGTTATTTTTAATATATGTTTTCATTTACAGTGCAAAAATGCCAGGCACTCATTACCACTTTAAAATTGATTAATTGGAATAAGATTTAGCAAAACCCAAAACAAATCAGTGTCTTTTTGTAGCAGACAAAACCTGTTACACAGCACTGAAGTGAAGATGTGGCATATGTCACAGTTCCTGCCTAGCCACCTACCATTAGAACTCTACTTTTATAACAATATGAATTCAGTCCCAATTTCTACATTTCATAAACATGTCCATATCAGCACTGGCATTACGGATACAGATGCAGTACAGATATGTACAGAAACAATATCAGATACTAGCATCAGCGCAGATAATAGTAAATATAAATACTTAATATAATATAATATAAAACACTTGAAGTTATGTAATGACATTTTCTTTTCCATTTTGCTTCTTTCAGTGTATGAGCCGGATGATGACGTTGGTGTCCCTGCACCAGTGACAGAAGAAGAAGGAGAGAATGACATGCAGACAGAAGAGGAGGGCTCTGAAAAGACTAGCCCTAAGATTCCAGAGGACAAGGAAACAGATAACAAAAGCAGCTACAGTTTCCAAAACTCTCCTGTCAGTGTGTTGTCCAACCAGGAGGTGGAACTGGAGTCCCGTCTCAGTGATGGAAGTGACAGACTATCCGACTTTAAAACATCTTCCCCTCCAGAGAGCCAGAGGGACACTGAGAGCCATGGTTCAAAACCGAAAGATGAGATGCTTAGTAGCCTGGAGAAAATGAGGGCTGCATATGCCAACTTCCTCTCAGACTCCTACTGGACAAATATTGGACTAGACTTGAAGGTTGGCAACACTGGCAGCAAGGCAAACTGCGACAGCACCAATGGAAGCACCAAGGGTGAGTTTGACTGGCATCAGGACGCACTATCCAAAACCTTGCAGCAAACACTGTCCCCGAAACCTGTGTCAAAGCCTAACCTGTTCAGCTCGGTCCACCTGTACAGGCAAAGCACCAAGGCATGCGGTGCCGTCTTCACAGGGGCCAGTCGCTTCCGTTGCAAAGACTGTAGCGCTGCTTATGACACATTGGTAGAGTTAACAGTGCATATGAACAAGAGTGGTCACTACCAGGATGACAACCACAGCAGGCAAGGCATTGCCTCCACTTCATCTTCTAAGAGCCGGAAGAGGAACCTACAAGATATGGAAGGCAAAGAGGATGCACAGAAAGTGCTGAAATGCATGTTCTGTGGCCATTCTTTTGACTCTCTCCAAGACCTAAGCGTCCACATGATTAAAACTAAGCATTACCAGAAAGTGCCTTTGAAAGAACCCATTCCAGTAATCACTCCGAAATTAGTCCCACCATCAAAGAAACGTGCATTTGAAGCCACAAGGCCTTGTTCTCCTGACTCAACCACCGGAGCAGCAGGCTACAGTGAGGCTCAGAGGTCATCCGGCCTTGCAAATGCTCCAAACAACCGATATGGCTATCAAAATGGTGCTAGCTATACATGGCAGTTTGAAACATGCAAGTCTCAGATTCTGAAGTGTATGGAATGTGGAAGCTCACACGATACACTTCAGCAGCTAACCACTCATATGATGGTCACCGGTCACTTCATCAAAGTGACAAATTCAGCTTCCAAGAAGGGCAAACAGTTAACTCTTGATCCTTTAGCAATAGAGAAGATGCAGGCACTAGCAGAACCAGTTAATGAATCTGAGGGAGAGAAGGCCTCCCCCAAAAGCACTGCATCTGGGGACTCTGAAAAAATCCCTCCAAAGGAAAAGAAATCTGACCAAGCTGAAGAAGATAAAGATAAGAGCGACCAGCAAGATGGTACGGATCAAAAGCCTACTGATGCTAGCTTCAAGTATCCATACCTACGGGAAGAGGACCTGGAGCAAGGAGCCAGTGGAGGGGGTGACATCCTGAAATCTTTAGCTAATACAGTGGCTACAGCAATCAACAAAGCTCAAACGGGGGCGCCAAGCTGGAGTGCCTACCCCAGCATCCATGCAGCTTACCAGCTACCCGGTGTGATCAAGAGTGCCCCCCTTTCAGCATCTCCTCCCATCCAGCTAAAGCAGAGTCTCAACCATAAACTAAGGCCCATCGCCCCCAAGGTGAAGTTTTATCAGGGACTTCGAGGACTTGAGAGTTTCCAGGGACATCACATTCCGGACATCAAAAAGGAGAGGGGTGGTGCATCTGATGGCAAAGAGAGCCAGAGCGGTAAGTTTGATCTGGCGGAGAATGATGACAGTGATTGTCAGGATGATTCCTCTTCCTCTTCAAAGCTGGATGCAGACTGTGTAAGTGAAGGGAATGACACGATCAAAGGGAAGTTGAGCCCAGCTTTCTCTGACAGAGCCAACCCGTCACCAAGCCCTCCTGCCAGCAACGGGCACAGCAGTTCCTCAGAGCTTGTCAGTGACTCCCAGGAAGTCCTTAGCATAAACCCTCTAAGTGCACTTCAGTCTGTCCTGAACAATCATTTGGGGAAAGCAAATAAACCAAGGCAGGAGGGGGCTAGGTCTCATCGTACCCAATCCATATTCTCTGAGCTGAGCCGAGGTCTGGAGAAACCAGCATCGGTTCTCGCGTCCTCTGCTGTCATCAGGGCCAACAACTTCATGTTCACAAATAATGACCAGCCAATAGACTTAACGAAAAACAAACATAACAAAATGATTTCCTCCCTCTCATTGCAATCTTCTACACCTATGCCTCAGAAACATGCACTGTCTGACATCGCTGACATGGTGAAGGTTCTTCCCAAAGCCACAACGCCAAAGCCCTCGATGCCATCAAGAGTGCCTGCAATGAAGCTGGAGTCAGATGTGAGGCGGTTCGAAGATGTGTCCAGTGAGGTGTACTCAGTCCACAAGCGTAAGGGCAGGCAATCTAACTGGAACCCTCAGCACCTGCTTATCCTTCAAGCCCAGTTTGCTTCCAGTCTCTTCCAGACCTCTGAGGGCAAGTATCTTCTCTCTGATCTCGGCCCTCAGGAACGAATGCATATCTCTAAGTTCACTGGACTCTCCATGACCACCATCAGCCACTGGCTTGCCAACGTTAAATACCAACTTAGGAAAACAGGTGGGACCAAATTTTTGAAGAACATGGACACAGGCCACCCAGTCTTCTACTGCAATGACTGTGCGTCCCAGTTCAGATCACCATCCGCCTTCATCTCCCATCTTGAATCTCATCTTGGTTTCCAGATCAAAGACATGAGCAAACTGCCAATAGAGCATCAGACAAAGATAACAGAGCCTGAACTGACAAAGGCTTTTAGTGTCAGAGCAACTGACGTGCTGGTGACAGAAGAAGACATGGACTCAAAATTCAAATGCAAGCTTTGCAGTCGGACATTTGCCAGCAACCATGCGGTCAAACTTCACTTGAGTAAAACTCACAGCAAATCTCCAGAGAATCATTCACAGTTTGTTGAAATTGACAAAGAGTAGCGTGGTTGATTTTTACTACCTGTAGTTTTGTTGTTGTTAAATAACTGTACTTGCTCTGCTTTTATAAAACACGGGTCAAATTATTATTTTTTTCATGTTTCAAGTAGCATTACGTAGTATGCTTATAAATTTAAAACGAATCAACATTTCATTATTTTAAAGGACAAAATGGACACACTGGCTGAATTAGAAGGAAGTGTAAGTAAATACATAAAAAAAGATGAATATACATTGACATACATCTTTGCACCCCTGCTCAAATGCATCACCAGTAATGAAATGTATTACTGCTTGAAACATAATTGCTGATGTTTGCATGCAATAGCTCTGGCTATGACTACTATTTATTTGTATGATATGGCAAGTTTTAATTGTATTACTTTTAACAACAAATTGATGCATTAACTGTAATTTACAGCTCTAAGGATGCACCTAAATGAACATGAAAATGTTCAGACAGGTAGCCAAACACATTAAAAAAAAAAAAAAAAAAAACATTTACCGAAATGTACAGTACATTGCTCTGTAAAATGTTTGTGTTGCAATGATAGAACAGAGAAGCACTTTAATAAATGTTTAATCACCAGTTTAGGCTCAGATTCAGTTGTGTGAGCTAACAGATTTAGACAGGTTTGACATAAAGATGTCTCACATCAATGTATATATAGCATTGCAGAAAAAAGTGTCTCATCAGAAGGAGCAGAGTGAGACGAAGAAAATACTGCACCTTTTATACCAGTACAAATAAAGCATTAACATTTTTCTACCTCTCTTCCTGTGATTATTGTAAGTATGACAAACACATTTTCAGTACCTGTCAGGATTATGAAAGTGGTTTCGTAACTTATAAGGTGCAGTCTGAAGGTAACTGGATACTGACAGTTTTTGTTTTGATTTTGTGTTCCAACACACTGGAATGTAAATGTAAACAGTAGCTTCAAATTTCTAAGCATTTTTTTCCTGTATTTAATATTTTTACCCTGCGGTCATTTTTATGCGACCATTTTCTGACCTCTCTTTATCCTTTAGTTTTAAAACAGGCTTTTTGTTGCTGTGTTGTTAAGACTGATATGTCATCATATGCAAAAGTCTGGGCACCCCTAGGTCACATGACGTTTTGTAAAAGTAAAAATAAGAACACATCCTCTACATGCTTTACTGCACGTTTTAGATCACATCCTCTACACGCTGTACTGCACGTTTTAGATCACATCCTCTACACGCTGTACTGCACGTTTTAGATCACATCCTCTACACGCTTTACTGCACGTTTTAGATCACATCCTCTACACGCTGTACTGCACGTTTTAGATCACATCCTCTACACGCTTTACTGCACGTTTTAGATCACATCCTCTACACGCTGTACTGCACGTTTTAGATCACATCCTCTACACGCTTTACTGCACGTTTTAGATCACATCCTCTACACGCTTTACTGCACGTTTTAGATCACATCCTCTACACGCTTTACTGCACGTTTTAGATCACATCCTCTACACGCTTTACTGCACATTTTAGATCACATCCTCTACGCGCTGTACTGCACGTTTTAGATCACATCCTCTACACGCTGTACTGCACGTTTTAGATCACATCCTCTACACGCTTTACTGCACGTTTTAGATCACATCCTCTACACGCTGTACTGCACGTTTTAGATCACATCCTCTACACGCTGTACTGCACGTTTTAGATCACATCCTCTACACGCTTTACTGCACGTTTTAGATCACATCCTCTACACGCTGTACTGCACGTTTTAGATCACATCCTCTACACGCTGTACTGCACGTTTTAGATCACATCCTCTACACGCTTTACTGCACGTTTTAGATCACATCCTCTACACGCTTTACTGCACGTTTTAGATCACATCCTCTACACGCTTTACTGCACGTTTTAGATCACATCCTCTACACACTGTACTGCACGTTTTAGATCACATCCTCTACACGCTTTACTGCACGTTTTAGATCACATCCTCTACACGCTTTACTGCACATTTTAGATCACATCCTCTACACACTGTACTGCACGTTTTAGATCACATCCTCTACACGCTGTACTGCACGTTTTAGATCACATCCTCTACACGCTTTACTGCACGTTTTAGATCACATCCTCTACACACTGTACTGCACGTTTTAGATCACATCCTCTACACGCTTTACTGCACGTTTTAGATCACATCCTCTACACGCTTTACTGCACGTTTTAGATCACATCCTCTACACGCTTTACTGCACGTTTTAGATCACATCCTCTACACGCTTTACTGCACGTTTTAGATCACATCCTCTACACGCTTTACTGCACGTTTTAGATCACATCCTCTACACGCTTTACTGCACGTTTTAGATCACATCCTCTACACACTTTACTGCACATTTTAGATCACATCCTCTACACGCTTTACTGCACGTTTTAGATCACATCCTCTACACGCTTTACTGCACGTTTTAGATCACATCCTCTACACACTTTACTGCACATTTTAGATCACATCCTCTACACACTGTACTGCACGTTTTAGATCACATCCTCTACACGCTGTACTGCACGTTTTAGATCACATCCTCTACACGCTTTACTGCACGTTTTAGATCACATCCTCTACACGCTGTACTGCACGTTTTAGATCACATCCTCTACACGCTTTACTGCACGTTTTAGATCGCATCCTCTACACGCTTTACTGCACATTTTAGATTGCATCCTCTACACGCTTTACTGCACGTTTTAGATCGCATCCTCTACACGCTTTACTGCACGTTTTAGATCACATCCTCTACACGCTTTACTGCACGTTTTAGATCACATCCTCTACACGCTGTACTGCACGTTTTAGATCACATCCTCTACACGCTTTACTGCACGTTTTAGATCACATCCTCTACACGCTTTACTGCACGTTTTAGATCACATCCTCTACACGCTGTACTGCACGTTTTAGATCACATCCTCTACACGCTTTACTGCACGTTTTAGATCACATCCTCTACACGCTTTACTGCACGTTTTAGATCACATCCTCTACACGCTTTACTGCACGTTTTAGATCACATCCTCTACACACTGTACTGCACGTTTTAGATCACATCCTCTACACGCTTTACTGCACGTTTTAGATCACATCCTCTACACGCTGTACTGCACGTTTTAGATCACATCCTCTACACGCTGTACTGCACATTTTAGATCACATCCTCTACACACTGTACTGCACCTTTTAGATCACATCCTCTACACGCTGTACTGCACCTTTTAGATCACATCCTCTACACACTGTACTGCACCTTTTAGATCACATCCTCTACACGCTTTACTGCACGTTTTAGATCACATCCTCTACACGCTTTACTGCACGTTTTAGATCACATCCTCTACACACTGTACTGCACGTTTTAGATCACATCCTCTACACACTTTACTGCACGTTTTAGATCACATCCTCTACACGCTGTACTGCACGTTTTAGATCACATCCTCTACACGCTTTACTGCACGTTTTAGATCACATCCTCCACACAGTTCACTCAACATTTTAGTTACTGTTTTATTTGCTGAATTTAGCATATTGGAAAAACAATAAACCATAAAATATGGCTTGTGCGAAAGATATGGCACATTTTCATATAAAGTTTATTTTTTCTAGCATATTAAACTCAACAAATAATATTGAACCTTGTTCCCTGTAGCAGATGTGTTAACTAATTTCCACTTAGAAAATAAACAGAATTTGACCAGGAGTGTTCAAACATGCATTTAATTGTTTGTAAAAGAGCTATGTTCTGATTGGCTGCCCTGTATTGTGCTTTATTTGAAAGTGGTCTGGGCTGAAGCACACTTAGTGGCTTGAGTGTGAATGGGCGGAGCTAAACTGCTGTAGGCTGAATAAGTAGATGTGTGTAAATGTGTTTCGTGAATCACAAAAACAATGGATTCAAAACAGGCTGGTGTTTTTTGCAGTTAAATATCCATATATGGACTGGACACATATGAGAGGCTGGTTGTTCATTTATTTCTTGCTAGATGTGTGTCATTGCATCATTAGCTCATACCCAAGAAAGCTAACAAAGTTTGGAGTTATACACTCTAGATACATTATTTTCTTCTGCTGTCTCTCAAAATGAGGACCAGGGAAGGTATGTGAATGAATCATTTAAACAGATGTTACAAAACCAACTTTTTGGTTCATTGGTAAACAGAAATTTGAGGGTGAGTTTAGTGCTAGCAAACAACCTGGCACACCATGGAAGACCACAGTAGTGGCTGAGCAAGGAATACTTTCAGTCCTGGATAAAAATTTGAACAGAACAAGAACACCATCCGAGCATATATGTGTGAAAGACTGCTATAAAGAGAATAATAAACCAGCATGACCTCTGTGTTTACTAGAAGGTGCCGGTAAGCCTCATACACAGAAAAAACAGGTTACAGAGAAAGAGCATCCTATCTTAACTGTTAAGATCCAACTAAATGCCTCAATTGATGGTGTTTCCTAAAGCAAGAATTTTTGGGGCCAGAAAGTGAAATGTTCTTGACCAAGTCAGTCACTTGATCTGAACCCTACTGAGCATGCTTTTCACTTCTTGAAAGCAAGACTAAATACAAAAAGCCTCCAGTATGACTGGTGATGTCAGTGATGTGGAGTTCTGGATTTCAGGCAGTCTTTTATAGCAAAGGATTTGCAACAATGTAATAAGCATGACAGTTTTATGTACAACCCCAATTCCAATGAAGTTGGGATGTTGTGTAAAACATAAATAAAAACAGAATACGATGATTTGCAAATCCTTTTCAACCTATATTGAATTGAATACAATACAAAGACAAGATATTTAATGTTCAAACAGATAAACTTTATTGTTTTTTGCAAATATTCACTCATTTTGAATTTGATGCCTGCAACACATTCCAAAGACGTTTGGACAGGGGCATGTTTACCACTGTGTTACATCACCTTTCCTTTTAACAACACTCAATAAGCATTTGGGAACTGAGGACACTAATTATTGAAGCTTTGTAGGTGGAATTCTTTCCCATTCTTGCTTGATGTACAACTTCAGTTGCTCAACAGTCCGGTGTCTCCGTTGTCGTATTTTGTGCTTCATAATGTGCCTCACATTTTCAATGGGAGACAGGTCTGGACTGCAGGCAGGCCAGCCTAGTATCCGCACTCTTTTACTACAAAGCCACGCTGTTGAAACACGTGCAGAATGTGGCTTGGCATCTTGAAGAAATAAGCAGGACGTCCCTGAAAAAGACGTTGCTTGGATGGCAGCATATGTTGCTCCAAAACCTGTATGTACCTTTCAGCATTAATGGTGCCTTCACAGATGTGCAAGTTACCCCTGCCATGGGCACTAACACACCCCCATACCATCAGAGATGCTGGCTTTTGAACTTTGCGCTGATAACAATCCTGACAGCCCTTTTCCTCTTTGGCCTGGAGGACACAACATCCATGATTTCCAAAAACAATTTGAAATGTGGACTCGTCAGACCACAGGACACTTTTCCACCTTGCGTCAGTCCATGTCAGATGAGCCCGGGCCCAGAGAAGCCGGCGGCGTTTCTGGGTGTTGGTGATATATGGCTTTCGCTTTGCATGGCAGAGTTTTAACTTGCACTTGTAGATGGAGCGACAAACTGTGTTCACTGACAGTGGTTTTCTGAAGTGTTCCTGAGCCCATGTGGTAATATCCATTACAGAATGATGTGGGTTTTTAATGCAGTGCTGCCTGAGGGATCGAAGGACATGGGCATTCACTGTTGGTTTTCTGCCTTGCTGCTTACTTGCAGAGATTTCTCCAGATTTTCTGAATCATTTGATGATATTATGGACTGTAGATGATGAAATCCCTAAATTCCTTTCAATTGTACGTTGAGAAACGTTGTTCTTAAACTGTTGGACTATTTGCTCACGCAGTTGTTCACAAAGTGGTGAACCTCACCCCATCCTTGCTTGTGAACGACTGAGCCTTTCAGGGATGCTCCCTTTATACCCAATCATGACACTCACCTGTTTCCAATTAACCTGTTCACCTGTGGAATGTTCCAAACAGGTGTTTTTTTTTAACATTCCTCAACTTTCCCAGTCTTTTGTTGCCCCTGTCCCAACTTCTTTGGAACATGTTGCAGGCATCAAATTCAAAATGAGTGAATATTTGCAAAAAACAACATTTATCCGTTTGAACATTAAATATCTTGTCTTTGTAGTGTATTCAATTGAATATAGGTTGTAAAGGATTTGCAAATCATCATATTCTGTTTTTATTGATGTTTTACACAACATCACAACTTCATTGGAATTGGGGTTGTAGAATTTCTTTGATTTGTCCACTTGTTTCCAGTTGGCCAGTTGTTGGCTTGTGCAAAAACCATTGAGCACTCATTAAATTTCCGGTCAATACAGCCATTAAGTACAATTTAATAATTTTTAAAGAAATATTTCTGAGGGGTTAGAAATACGAAATTCACTTGTATTAAGAAAGTGAGATTCCTAACAATCTAAGTTCTATACTTGCTTTATATTTAAAAAGGTCCATGTATGTTTCTGGCCATCCTTCCACACTGAAAAGTCAACAGCAAGAATCTGAAAGGATGTATAGCTATCCAGTAGCCCTTACGAAGAAAGGGAATAGAGGAAAATTAGCTAATCAAACAAACATGCTGCTGGTTTTCTCTGAACAGGGGACTGACTGAGTCCAGACCTCAACATCATTGAGTATAATGTAGCGAAAAGCAGCCAAGAAAAACAACCAACTTCTAAGACTCAATTTGGGAGGTGTGGAAAAATATCCCTACAGATTTCTTTGACAAACTGAAAGCAAGTCTGCTGATAAGAATGGAAGCTGTAATAAAGGTAAAGAGTGGACACACTAAACAATTTGACATTATGTTCAATTGTTGAGGCTTCTGTGTAATTTTGTTATTCTGCTATTATTTCTGATGCTGAGAAAGAAACGTGTACTTAATGGCCAGTTTGAGTGGAAAATAAATAAATGAAGGGTGGTCTCTGATTTTTGCACAGTACTGCAGATCTGAATCATGTTACTGTCTTAAAATTTAGTCTTTGTTTCATTTCAAATCCATTTGGTGACGTTACTGAACTCAGTTACATTACAGACTGCACTCTTTAGTTTCTTTTTTGTATATACGTTCTTTCTTCTTCCTTTCTAGTGCTTATATATATATATATATATATATCTGCTTCATAGCTTCTTTTCATTACTACCTATGCTATATGAAACCTGGCTACATCATAACAATTAAAATAGCTTCCTTATTCCAGAGCCAATAAAGAACAATTACCATCTAAATATATAAACAGTCTGTGCCTTTAGTTCCAATTTCTTTTTCCCAACATTCAAATCCTCAATTACTACTCTGCATAATATCTGTTTTATAGCCAGCAACTGACATTTGATGGCGAGTGGTGGGAAGCACCTGGTGGCTGTGCTGATGTGAGCATTCTGACACCAAGCTGCCCTCCATTGTTGGAAATGAGCAGGCAATCACAGTTGTTCATCAGATGAGTCCTAATGCAGTTATAGTGTTCAGCAATAATTCCACCTTGCATTTATAATTGCAGGCATAGATCCCACACCTCAGTGCACAGATTAAAGTCATAAATTATTTAGCGCCTTGCCTCACCGATGGATCCCACAGTCCTCTCCGCCGAGCCATTATGCTTCGGAATATCAGCTTCTTTCAAACGGAGGCCAGAGGATGATTTAAGATATGGTTGAATAATATGACAAAACGAATGCGATATTCTGGCCATTTGTGTTTCTTAATTAAAACCGAGGGTCTCTGAAGTGTCTTGTCAAATGGAAGCGTGCATCGTGACCGCACTAGGTCACAGTCGAGTCATTTAGCCTTTGCAGTTAATGGTGAAATTTTTTAAATGACCATGCCAGTGGATGGGCATGTGTAGCAAGAGGGAGTTCCAGATGGCTTTTTTGAGGTAGCAGCTCAATGTCAGGGATTCGCATTAGGCCCACCGAAAGAAACTCCTTTCATCAGTGTAATCAGGGCTAGGAAATTAGCTGTTTCTAATATTAATTCAGGCCGATAATTCAAAGTCACTGGAGATTTATTGCCACATTAAAGGCAAGCTCGAATCGGATACACAATCATGAGTTAAAACAACCCTACAATTAATTCATTGTGTCTTGTACGTTTACACAGGAGGCGCTGCAAAACAAAACAGCAGACTAAGCGAACAATAAAAACAAAGTGCTAATTGGGATGCTAACACTGTGTTATTAGCCCAGCAAATAAAGTGCCACAATTTTATTCATCTTTCGACTATCTATTGTAAATAGCTTGAGATCTGTGCATTTGTCTCTATCGTTTTAAAAAGAAGGACTCGGTTGCAAACAGATCCGCACAGACAGAGCTTGTTTTCAAATGCTTAATCCAGCAAATGTGCTGCACCTTTTTTTCTCTAGGCCCCTGTGTATCAGCTTGTCAGGCTGACACTTGAAAAGTGTCAGTCCTCCACCTAATTAAGTCACCGTGCTGGAAAAGGGGCTGCGCGCATCTAGACACTGATTTTAAGCCACACAGAAATAAAACATTTTAGCTGCACTAACTGGACTGAAAATACACTCAAATTTATGGGGGAAAAATGTCAGGGAGCAGTTAAGTGTCACATGTCAAATGAGCAGCAAAATAATAGGGAGAACCCAGAAGAGGGGTGTATGAGCCGAATGATTTTATTAGGACATTTCTATAGTTTTTACATATTCTCCAAGACAGATGCAAAATTGGTCATATTGTTTAACCTAGGATGTCAATTATTCAGAAAGCCTTTTTCCCCTTGCGTGGCCCAAGTCGCACGTAAGCTGAAGCTGAAGATTTTTCTTGCATATTATTGCTGTAAGAGTACACATCTGCCTATTATAGCCATCCTCACTTCTCAGCATTTCACATGAATGGCCAGTCATGTGTAAATGTGCTCATGCTTGTGAGGGGGTGGGGGGGGAGTTGGAGCCTGTCCCAGCTGCCATTGGGCGAAAGGCAGGTCACCAGTCCATTGCAGGGCAGAAAGACAGACGCACACATTCAAACCAAACGCATGTCCAAACGCAGAACATGCAAACTCCACACAGAGTGGACCATAGTCGCCCAGCTAGGGACTCGAACCCAGACCCTCCTTGCCGTGAGGCGACAGCGCTACCCACCACACCACCGTACCGCCTTGTGTAAAATGTATATAAGTGTAAATAAAAACAAAATGCAATGATTTGCAAAGCTCATATTTGATTCACAGTAGAACACAGAACACATATCAGATGTTAAAAATGAGACATTTTACCATTTCATGAAACACATGAACTCCTTCAGAACTTTATGGCAGCAACGCATGCCAAAAAAGTTGGGACAGGGGCAACAAAAGGCTGGAAAAGTAGGTGGTACTAAAAAAAAAGCTGGAAGAGCAAATTTACAATTAACTCATGTGACTGGGTATAAAAAGAGTATTTTAGAGACGCAGAGTCTCTCAGAAACAAAGATGAGCAGAGGTTCACCAATCTGCGGAAAAATGCATCTAAAACTTGTGGAAAATTTTCAGAAAAATGATCCTCAATGAAAAATTGCAAAGACTTTGGAAATCCTGCGAACTATAACACATAATATTATCAAAAGATTCAGAGAATCTGAAGAAATCCCTTTACGCAGAGTACAAGGCCGACAGTCGATATTGGATGCTCATAATCTTTGGTCCCTCGGGCAGCACTGCATTGAAACAGACATGATTTTGTACTGGAAATCACTGCATGGAACACTGCCAGAAATCATTGTCTGTGGACACAGTCCTGTGGTCCAATAAATCAAATTTTTAAATTCTTTTTGGAATTTAAGACCTTCCAGCTTGTTATTAGCACACAGTTCAAAAGCCAGCATACATGATGGTATGGGGGTGGGGGGGGGGCATTAGTGCACATGGCATAGGTATCTTGCACATCTGTGAAGGCACCATTAATGCTGAATGAAATATATAGGTTTTGGCGACATATGTTACATCCAGGCAACGTGTCTTTCAGGGAAGGCCTTGCTTATTTCAGCAAGACCATGCTAAACTACATACTGCATCACAACAACATGGCTTCATAGAAGACGAGTCCGGGAGCTGAAATATCCTGCCTGCAGTCCAGGCCTTTCACTAACAGAAAACATCATGAAATAAAAAATCCAGGAAAGAAGACCCAGGACTGTTGAGCAGTTAGAATCCTACATCAGACAAGAATGGAAACAATCCTCCCCAAAACGGCAGCAACTGATCTCCTCACTTCCCAGACATTTACTGACTATTGTTAAAAGAAGAGTGAATGCTATACAATGGTAGACATGAGCATCTCCCAACTGTTTTGAGATGCATTACTGCCATCATTTTCTAAATTAATTAATGTTTTTCATGAAATAGTAAAATGTCTCACTTCCAACGACTGATATGTGTTCTATGTTCTATTGCGAATAAAACATGGGTCTATGAGATTTGCAAATCATTGCATTTTGTTTTTGTTTATATTTATATACACTTTACACAGCATCCCAATTTTTTTGGAATTGGGGTTGTACATTGTCACGGATGTGATGTCACAACTGTGATGGATTCAGGATAGGCTTAATTTACCTGTAAATACTTACAATGCCTGGTGAGAGAATAGCACGTTTTGAAACTATTTACATAATATGTCATCATAGCTGTGAAGTCGCAGTCAAAATATATTCAAAATAGGAGGTGAGGAGTGAGTGGTAAATACATCACATAATAGCTCACCATGGCTGTGACATCACAATAATGACATATATGGGCTTCCATATATGGACTTGCACAGCCAGGAGAATGGCACATTTTAAAACTTTAACACTATTTACATAATACTTTAGCATGGCTGTGATGTCACAAAAAGGGCTGTGCCTTGTTACCATATATGGAGTGGTGCAGATAGAGTTGTACATTATGAAACCAATGTTTACATAGTGTTGTAAATACTTTTGTTTATGGCCATTTAAAAGTTGCATTTATAATATGTGAGCTATCGATCAAAGGCGTCCCCAGTCAGATAACTTTATGTTGGTAAGGTTGTGAATGGCAAACATCACTTCCCAAAGGAAAGTGAAAAAATTCAGCTTGGCTTGCTGAAAGCACTTCAAATGTTACAGAATGTTAAGTCTTAAGGAAAAGGATAAAACTGGAAGACATGGTGGGGATGGCGGCTGTGGGCCTGGCAGATGGGCCGTGTTTGAGCTTTAGGTCAGCGAACTCTGGCTGTGTTTACAGGACGAGAGGAGAGCGGCTAAAATCTGTTGGAGTCAGGGCTGATTCATGTCACGGTGAGTGACAGATAACCTGAGGGCCGGCGGCCTGACAGCCAGAGCTATTACAGCCCAGCGTAACACCAACATCCCCCTGGTCTGCCCCCGCTGCCCAGCACTAGCCATACACAACTAGCAGACGACAGGAGGAGCAGGCATCGCGTGCAGCACACACGCACGCTAATCCCATATAGTGTCGAACACAGCCCCTGGACAGGACTGTCAAAATAGACTGAGATGTGAAACCACTGGTGGCCATAGGCTTTTCAACCTTTACATGCAGATTTTCTTTGATGCTCTTTTTCCCTTGCGATCCTCATGTCCACGATTTGCATACATGCATATAAAACTGATCAGGTAGCCTCTGATTGATGGAAAAATTAAAGGGTGTATGTCACAGAAAAACAAATATATTTAATTTTTGAACACTTAAGTGCTCTTAACTCTGCAGTCCATATGACCCATATATGGAAACAGCAAGCAGCAAATGACTAGTTTCAAATTCATAGTGATTGAGATGTCACAATCATGAACAAATTTAGATTTTTCTGGCTATAAGAACATGAGGGCATCTAAAATAAAAAAATGAAATATAAAAAAGGGCTATCTACACATATATATGCATGTATGTGTGTATGTGTGTGTGTGTGTGTGTGTGTGTGTGTGTGTGTGTGTGTGTCTGTGTGTGTGTGTGTATGTATGTGTGTGTGTGTGTGTGTGTGTGTGTGTGTGTGTGTGTGTCTGTGTGTGTGTGTGTATGTATGTATGTGTGTGTGTGTGTGTGTGTGTGTACTCCTGGGTCACCAGGGGGTGCTGAAGCCTATCCCAGTGGTCACTAGGTGGAGGGCAGGAAACACCTTGGACAGGTTCCCAGTCCAACATATACTGTCACACACACACACTCACACCTGGGTAAAGCTGAAGTATAAGCTGACTTTTTCAAGAGTTGTCTTTTTCAAGCCATTTTACTAAGATACAGGATTTTTTTTTTGGATTGGCCCTTTAAAAATTAAAAAACAAAAACAAATTTGCGCTACATAATGCACCATATTTTTACTCTGGACTGGCTCCACTTAAGCGGTACTGTATTGGTAGTGTCTGCAGGGAAGGCTCTGCTGTCTGTGGCAATAGGGTGCATTCTGGCTCTGTGCTCTGCAAGTGAGCAGCAGCTGGAGAGGATGCAGGCAGGCAGCAGGCTGGTCACAGGACTCAGTGTGGCAGCCATGATTGTGCTGACAACAGCAGAGGGGCCGGGCTGGAGATTAGGGCCCAATGAAAAAGTGTGATTTGTTGCTTTCATATTTGGGCGATGTCAGCTTCAATCTGAGGCAGCGACCTGCCCCGGGCTAGCCACTCTGACACATCCAAGGGATGCACTGATGAACTGCTGGAAATCAAGTGTGAGTTTCCCCTCCAATCCAGCCTGAGATGGCAGAGTAAACTTTCGCACACAGCACCATTCAGCCGTAACATCAGCATGCCTTTGCACAGCTGTTGCTTTTCAGAGCAAATAATAAAACCTCAATCATGAACTGAACCGAAACTACCTCAAGACAAGTTTTGAGGATACTAACAAGTCAAAATTACACACACTTAAAAATATTTTGTCCATATCTATTTTACATCTAACATCTATTTTATACACATTATTAATAAAAAAGGAAAAACAGTCAAGTTCAAAATATTTTGGCTGCGATAAAGTAATTTTTTTAGACTTCACTGGAGTGTATTTGCTTTTAAATCAGTGGAACGGTGAATAATTTACAACCGTTTTCATTAACTGGGCTCAAAGGTAACTGGACAACTGACTGCTCAAATAAAGGTCTGGAGTTGATTTCAAGTATGGGATTTGCATTTTACGGAGCCCCGCTGGTGACATCCTATATAAATAAAATGACTTAGTAAAGCATGGGAATGAGATCCTAATGCGTGGCCACGACTTAATAAGCCGCAACCTCATTCTCACGCTTTACTAAGCCGTGGCCACAACCAGATCATCTCATTCCCACGCCTTACTAATTCGTGGCCACACATTATTTTTATTTATATAGGATTTCACCAGAGGGGTTCTGTAGCATTTGGAATTTGTTACTGTTAACTTTCAATATGAAGTCCAATGAGATGTCACTGCCAGGGAAGCAAGCCATCATTAGGCTTAAAAATCAAACAAACCCATCAGAAAGACAGTAAAAACATTAGGTTTGGCCAAATCAACTATTTGATCCAGAAGACCATGGAAAACAGCTGTGGTGAATCACAAAAGAATTCTTTCCTTGTTAAAGAAAATCCTTTACAACAGTTCGCCAGATCAATACAGCCTCCAGGAGATACTGTCTCTGAGTTAAAGTCAACAGCCAAGAGAAGACTACACTACAGTAAATACAGAGGGCTTACCACAATGTGTAAACCACTGGTATGTTCTGGAACAACATCTTATAGACAGAAAAGACCAAAATCAACTTCTACCAGCCTCATGGGGAGAGAAGAGTATACACCATTTAAAAAGATTAAGGTTCTTCAGTGTTTTTAATAAAGGGAATGGTTCTATTTATTTCTTACATGGAGCTTTAAATGGTAAAATGTAGGTGGTTCCATATCAAACCTTTCTGAAAATGGTTCAAAAAGTTCAACCTCATAAGAATAGAAGAACAAAAATATTTTCACATTCAGAATCAATCTGAAGAACAATTTCACCATGCCCAGAACCATTTAAGCATTAAAGAGTCTTATGCAGAACTCATGCTTCTAAAGGGAATCATTTCCCAAATTGAATCATTCACTAAAGAACCCATGAAGAACTATGGGTTCTTAAGAGTGTAGAGAAGGGAAATAACTACTCATGATACAAGGCGTACCACCTCATCCTTCAAGCATGGTGGAGGTAGTGTTATGGCATGGGTATGTACAGCTGCCACTGGAACTGGTTCCTTGTAATTATTTGTGAGGATGAATTCTTAAGTGTATGTTTAGGGCTATAATCTGGTCAGATTTAGCCAGATGCTTTAAAACTTATTAGACAACACTTCACGGTGCAGATGGACACGTCAATAGCAACCCAAGCATTTTGAGGCAAAGCAGTGGAAAAGTTTAATCAAGAAAAGTCAATAATTTCCCAAGAATGAGCAGAAACTGAAGACAGCTGCAGTAAAGGCCTGGCAAAGCATCACATAAGAAGAGACCGGTTTTTAGACTTCATCAGCCATTTACTGCAAAGAATTAAATTTCTGAGTGTTAGTTTGTCCAAGTACTTTAGTCTAATTTCCACTCAAACATCATGAGATAGCTAAAATAACTTTGTTGATGTCCAAATAATTATGGACCCAACTGCATAAGAAAAGGACACTCAATAAAATGATAATTGACTGGAATAAAATAATAAGAAACTAAAGTAACACAACTTACTAAACAATACAGAGCAGCCAATTAGAGCACATATCAATCTTAAAGGCACATAAACAAACAGTCTGTTTATTTCTAAGGGTTAAAAAGAAGTTGGAATATGGTAATGTAAAAATGATTGAGTATATTTGATACATAAATCCAAACAAACTTTATATATGGACTTCAAGGGAAAATAAAAGACGCTAAAATTGTAGAATATGCACTCTTCAACCCTTTAAAGACAAAGTACAAAGTAATTGGCACACTGCACTGTGTCATATGTTGTTATTCTGGACTGATTCCATCTAAACAGTATTTCTTGTATATTGTAATCTGCACTGCAATGTTTATTGCATTGCTACCTGAAAACCACTGTTTTGTTGCAGTACCGGAATCCAGCCTGCAGGCTGCAGCGATTCCTGACCAGAGCTTTTAGAACTGCTGCTGTAGTGGAAAGGCCATAACAAGTTAATGTTGTTGTTGATGGTAATAGTTGCATAACAGATACAAGCAGCAGTGCAGATGCTCGCATCATAAAGGTGATTGAATCAGCCAACAATTATGAAGCATAGGATATTACCAAATGTTATATCAGCAATGCATCATGTTGACGCTGCTAGTCCTGCATGTGGAACTGGCTTTAGTACAAAGAAGACTGTAATAAAAACTATCATTTATTTTAACCAAGAAAGTCTGCTGTTCATTATATATCCCTAAACACGAGCCATAAAAGGAATAGGGTTTTAAATGAGTCTCTGTTTTGCCCTCGTCCTCAGACCCTATTTTAAGAAAAATAGTTTGGGTATGTTAGTGTACCAGCAGCAAAGCATTTCCATGCTTTTACAAATACGCAGCTCATCTGTCATAACACTCTTTCATCACTGGTCAGTTTCTGACCACACAACTGCTGCTGACCAGATATTGTTTGCTGTGTACAGAGCAGTGAAACTGACATGGCAGTGGTGTGGTAGATGCAGTGGTGCTGTGGGGGCTTTTACACAGGTTAAAGAGCAGGTGGGAGTGGTCTGCCACCCAAAAACATGCAGCTAAGCGCAGTTCTGTGGTCAGAAGCTGACCATTGATGAAGGGCTAGAGGATGGATAATACAGGTTGTGCATCATCAGTGTATAAAAATGGATTCTTTCCAGACTAGCTTTTCCCCTCTTCTAATACTTTGAATTCAACTTTGATTCTGATAGCATTGCTAATTAGATGATGAGCTGAATCAGGTATGTTGAATGAGGAGGAACGCTAAACTGCGAAGCTGTGGTCCAGAGGAAACTCAGCTTGACACCCCTGGGCTACATTCTCTAACTGTACAGCTGTAGTTGCACTACACAATGGTTATTTTTATTTTTTTAATAAAGTGGCAGATGAGTGTATATGCTCAATGTATTCATAGCTATGATGTAATGAATGTGTACACATTGCATATTATGTACAGTATAAAATCAGTATAAAATCAGTAAACCAAGGAAATGATAGTACACAAAGTCAGCCATGCAGCAGAATGAATAACTATAGAAATTAATAAAAGGTACAATAAAAAACCCAAAAAACAATAGTGTTGTTTAACTTACAGACAGAAAATGTCACCAATTGTTGAAATTGCTCATTTATGTTGAGGAGTCTGTATATACTGGCTCTGTTTGGCACAGGAAAATCCTCAGTACCTTCTAATGATCTGTAAAACTAAAAAATGAACCTAATGTTTTCTGGGGAAAAAACATGTCTATTTATAGTTCATTTTTATTTAATACAATCATCATACTTATATTTACTCTGCAATCATTGTAGTAACATTTTCATTTAATTGTAAAATTTGTTGGTAAACAAAAGAGGTAAAACCTTAAAATGGCAAATAGAAAATTTCAAATTTGCAAAATATGTCATGTTAGTTTGCACTTTTGCAAGAGTAGAACAGGCCATATCTACTTACACAATTATGAGCTGACAATGGAATCATCCAATTACTGTTCGATTTAGAAAGAGCAGTACCAATTTTAGTCCTTCTACATGTTCTAGACACGTCACTCACTGTGATTACCAAAGTCCCAAGTTTCAGACATTTGTTCGAAAGTGAAAATAGCAGTGGTAGCTATATTTTAAGGCTCTTTACTGGGATTGTCACTGCAGCGCTGCAGCTTACAAGGTACAATATATGCTAATGTCTGTTAAACTATATCTATATAAACTAGAACAGATTAACGCTAAAATACTTTATAAATTAGACACCCCATAGGAGGCCTAGCATTATTGTAGAGTGTGTTTTGACATTTATGGCCTGAATGGAAGACTAAGGCCCAATCCCGCTTCTTATTTTTACCCCTACCCCTTGTTTTCAAGTGTAAAACTTAGTTACATGGGATAGTGGTTGAAATCTTCCCCCTATGAAATGGGACGACACTTCAAGAACCATCATCAGTTGTCATCAGTGACTTTTACATAAACACTCAAGACAAGGTTTTCCGGCCATTTCTAATATGCTGACCCCAGCTGTGGTGATCTCACTTGTGTCACATGACAATAATGGTATATCACACTGACATTTGCCGTTTATCCGAAGGAGACTGAAAAGCAGGGCACTCACGATTCATTCACAACTTCAGTTTCACGCATCAATCAATCAAACGATTCACCGAATAAAAAAGAGCACGAACAAAAAACCACATCACTTCATTAACAGCTACTAGTGCTGCTCTGTAGGCGACCCTGCCGGTCTGCAGTGACAGCAGACGAGGGGAAAGTTCAGCTCCTCACTGCTTAAATACATTTAGGGCATCATACGCCTTCAAAGAGGGCGGCAATTCATTATTATCGCCACCAAGAATTCTTTGGTGATATGAAGCTGAACTTGAAGCTTTTTAATCTGCAGCTTCATGATTTTCCCGTTCCTTAAATGGTGCAGCAGCCTCGGGTACCAAAACATAACTGCTGCACCATTTAAGGTAGAACGGGAAAATTCACTAGATAGCAACTGAGACATCAGCGTATTACCAGCGATTTTTATGCGTGTTATGAAGGAAAAACCATAAAACACTATTACACTTGTTGATGATTTGCATAGCATTCCGGGAATTTTCTCATAACCCTCCGTTTGTTGTGCGCCTCTGAAAAATCTCTGTTTGAAGGGCCATGTAGCCCTAACACTTCACACTACCCCTCCATCTCCACAACAATTGGGACAACCTTACCCCTAGACATGAACGCCCAAAACGGAGGGGTAGGGCTAAGTGTTAGGGGCAAGGGGTGAAATGGGATTGGGCCTGTTCTGTGATTGACTGGCTGCATGTGGCATAACTAACTTCCTAAAATCCAAGGCTTATTAGAAGTGTGCAAAATTCATTGGTGTTCAGGTGGTCCCATGTTGGCTGGCTAGTCCAGCATTGTGACTGGCTGCTAACTCTCTTGCCATAAAGGCGCTAATACTGGATTCAATGGCTACAAATGTTTGGTTTAACCATTCTGCTTCGGTAATACAGCCTTCATATTAAGTGACATTTTACAGATCTCCTCTTTTGTCTTTGAGAAACCATAACAATTCACTCTGTTCACCAAACTATTGGAAAATTGTCAAGTTTTGAGATTTACAAATATGCTGTGGTATATTGTGAAGTTTTTCAGAGGTATTCCAGGCGTAGTGACAGCTGCTAGGCAATGAAGAATCAACTTGATGAACCAATTTGCTGCAGCGCCCCCCTGAGGCAGACGAGTGCTGCAGCTCCAATTAATTGAGAATACCAAAGACAGAAGCTCGCTGGCTAAACAAAGACCTTTCCCTGAATTTGTATCTGTTTTTCCCTAATGAATAGCATTCATAATAATTTTATTTTCAGACCCCCCCCCACCCCCACTGAATTTAGATCGTGAGACATTCATGTAGTCCAAGAGGTTAAATAGGGGATCCTGCCCCCCCCGCCCTGTATTTTGTACCCAGTATATTACATCTGTATCCGTATTTTACAACATCATCTCAGAATCAGAATCAGAAACAACCTTTATTGGCCAGGTATGCTACGCATACAAGGAATTTGGTTTTGGTTACAGGAGCTCACAGTGCACAGTTTCAGACAGACATTCACATATAGGGAATAAGATAAAATAAATATAAAATATAACACAATAAAATAAAACCTACATTCCTACCATCACTCACTCAGACACACACACACACACACACACACACACAGTCATTAAAGTCACAGTTAAAGGGTGTATATAAACCTTAAATTGTGCAAAGTATGAGTCTAAAGTTAAAGTGCTGAGTGCAGCAGCAGTTAAAGGGTGTATAGTGGCAGAGAAAGGGATCAATGAGGTGACAGTCAGATAGGTGACAGGTGACAGTCAGGCATCCGGCACTGTATCATTTTTAATGTAATGACTTTCTGTAAAGTAGCTTTTAGAAGCATTAAACACTTCAGACGTCTGGTTCTTATCACTGCCACAGTGAACAATACTTTCTCTAAAAGTGAACAATACGATTCTCTAAAACAGAGCATTTCACGCCAAAGCACATGATTTTTGTTTACATCTTAATCATTGAAATAAGCAGGAACTTTAAAAAAAAGTCTATTTCCCCTTTTAAATGTTAAAATAAATAAATGTTAAGATCCACAAGCAAGTCTTGGCCATTAAAGGGCTGAAGTTCATACAGTAACGAATAGATAGCACCACTGTAATCTCCATTGATGCCTGTCTCTTATATCCAGTTTACAGACGTTTGTGAGTGCATCTCTCTCGCCTCTTTGGAAGTGTTGCTGTCTCTGCTCCTTGGCATTGCGCTCCACTGCTGACTGTGCAGCACACTTTCTGCGGCTGGCGTTTGAAAGGCGACTGGAGTGGAATTGAGTGACGCTCTGCTAAAGCCTTTCAAATGTTCTTTCTCGCAGGTGAAAGAGAAGTGGAGATGCTGCTCAATATTGGGCATGTCTTTTTTTCCGGGCCAGCCCTGGCAACGAACGCAGAAATGAAACACGATGAATATTTAAAGATAACCATTACATGTCGAGCTTGCCACGAGGAAGACAGAGAAATGGGAAGCGGCAAGAGGGAGCTCGCAACTGCCCTGAAAATTATGACAACGTCTGTTAGTATAAAATACGCAGCGTGATGGAGAGCTGTTAGAGAACCTGCAGCACAGTAGTGCCATTACGAGACTTCTTCGATTTGAAACTTTTATGAGGGATTAGGGCAGCTTTGGATTGACAGCCGGTGTCAATCCTCATGCACGGCTTTTGTACTTTAAGAGGAGGAATCAACTCTAAAGGAAGACATTTTTGGGTGTGTGGCTTCAGAATGCAATGATGAATGCAGCTGTAAACCACATGAAGCTGAAGACACTTTGCTCCAGTCTAAAAAAAACAAACATGAAAGGTGTTTTAGTACCAAGTACTGCTATACGTTTCTCTTAAAATGGCCTTTTGAATTCCTTTAAAGGAATATTAGAGCCATTTTAACCTGATTTAGTGCATCTGTTTTGTATGGTTGGGAACCACTAACGTTAGTTTTAGAGCTCATATCAGGAAAAAAAAACATTTAAATAATTTAAATAGAGCAGTATCTGTTGAAAGTTAAAGTTTCAGAACCCTTCCATACAGTTCATACATGGATACTAAGTTGCAAACAACAGCTTGTTTTGAATTGCTTGTTTTTATGATGTCATGAAAACCAGCGCACTTGTATATATATCTGCCTATTTGGCTTGCAGCAGTTTAGCTCCACCCATTTATGTCAAAGTTATAAGGTGTGTTTCTACCTGGACTGCTTTCTGAGACACATACAAGGCAGCGCATCAGAACAAAGCTCATGTACCTAGACGTTTCCAAGGCACAATGACAAAGAAAGCCTCTGGAATTCTAAGGAATAAAGTGGGATTGGGAAATGACTAATAATTTGTTATGGCTGTTTTTGATAAAGAAAACTACCTGAAGAAACATGATATGGGCCCTTTGATATGTTTCTCTGCACTTTAAAAAGAACAGAAAACAGTTGGACCACTCATATTATACAAGCCATTGGGCAGTTGCTGAATTCTGTCAGTAAGTGTTTATTTTTGTTGAATGCTCTTATAAATTCTTCAGTCAAAAGTATTTGTAAATCTGCATAATTCATTCTTTCAGCGATAGAACTAGCTTTCCGGAGGGAAGAGGTTGTGGGAATTTAGTGTAGTGTAGGTGGAGACTGCCAGATCTAGGGCTGCCACCTGTCCAGGATTTTCCTGGATTTTGGTTATCTGTTCAGGGCAAAAACAAATTCAATTTAGGGCAGATATTGTGGAAAATACCTGGTTGCAATTAGTGTTACCTGCTATTTTGTCCAAGAAGACCTGAATGTCTACTTTTTCTGGCCTAAAGTTGCCAGTTACTGTAAGTTAGTTGTGGATGGTTTGAAATGCAACCAAGCTCATTACTGCTTGGTTGCTAGGATCGGTCTTACTTATCTATAGGCTGTTAACAACTTCTGTCTTATTAGGTGAAAGCCCCTCACTTAAACTTTGAGACAACAGTGTTAATAATATACATTAATGAGACAAAACATTATAACCACCTGCTTAATATCCTGATGGATCCACCTGAGGAATTGACTCTGCAAGACCTCTGAAGGTGTCCTGTGGTATCTGCCATTGGGGTAGCCTCATACCTCACAGCCCCACACTCAGCAGGATGTGTACATGGTTAGTCCCTTCTTGGACCACTGTCAGTATATACAACAACCAATTCCACTGAAGTTGGGACATTGTGTAAAATATAAATAAAAACAGAATACGATGATTTGCAAATTCTTTTCAACCATATATTCAAATGAATACACTACAAAGACAAGATATTTAATGTTCAAATGGATAAACTTTATTGTTTTTTGCAAATATTCACTCATTTTGAATTTGATGCCTGCAACACGTTCCAAAGAAGTTGGGATAGGGGCATCAAAAGACTAGGAAAGTTGAGGAATGCTCGAAAAACACCTGTTTGGAACATTCCACAGGTGAACAGGTTAATTGGAAACAGGTGAGTGTCATGATTGGGTATAAAGTGAGCATCCCTGAAAGGCTCAGTCATTCACAAGCAAGGATGTGAACAACTGCGTGAGCAAATAGTCCAACAGTTTAAGAACAACGTTTCTCAATGTGCAATTTCAAGGAATTTAGGGATTTCATCATCTACAGTCCATAATATCATCAAAAGATTCAGAGAATCTGGAGAAATCTCTGCAAGTAAGCGGCAAGGCAGAAAACCAACATTGAATGCCGTGACCTTCGATCCCTCAGGCAGCACTGCATTAAAAACCGACATCATTCTATAACTATAGATTCTATAGATATTACCACATGGGCTCAGGAACACTTCAGAAAACCACCGTCAGTGAACACAGTTTGTCGCTCCATCTACAAGTGCAAGTTAAAACTCTGCCATGCAAAGTGAAAGCCATATATCACCAACACCCTGAAACGCCGCTGGCTTCTCTGGGCCTGAGCTCATCTGAGATGGACTGACGCAAAGTGGAAAAGTGTCCTGTGGTCTGACGAGTCCACATTTCTAATTGTTTTTGGAAATCATGGATGTCATGTCCTCCGGGCCAAAGAGGAAAAGGACTGTCTGGATTTTTATCAGCGCAAAGTTCAAAAGCCAGCATCTCTGATGGTATGGGGGTGTGTTAGTGCCCATGGCATGGGTAACTGACACATCTGTGAAGGCCCCATTAATGCTGAAAGGTACATACAGGTTTTGGAGCAACATATGCTGCCATCCAAGCAACGTCTTTTTCAGGGACGTCCCTGCTTATTTCAGCAAGACAATATATAGAAAAACAAATAGTAGTAAAAGAGTGCGGGTACTAAACTGGCCTGCCTGCAGTCCAGACCTGTCTCCCATTGAAAATGTGTGGCGCATTATGAAGCGCAAAATACGACAATGGAGACCCCGGACAGTTGAGCAACTGAAGTTGTACATCAAGCAAGAATGGGAAAGAATTCCACCTATAAAGGTTCAACAATTAGTGTCTTCAGCTCCCAAACGCTTTTTGAGAGTTGTTAAAAGAAAAGGTGATGTAACACAGTGGTAAACATGCCCCTGTCCCAGCTTCTTTGGAATGTGTTGCAGGCATCAAATTTAAAATGAGTGAATATTTGCAAAACAAAATAAAGTTTATCCGTTTGAACATTAAATATCTTGTCTTTGTATTGTATTCATTTGAATATAGGTTGAAAAGGACTTGCAAATCAACATATTCTGTTTTTATTTATGTTTTACACAACGTGCCAACTTCATTGGAATTGGGGTTGTACTTAGCACTGCTGACCAGGCGCAGGACTGCAGTTTTGTAGATACTCTGACCCAGACGTCTGGCCCAAAACATTATGACAACCCACAGAGTTTAGCATGGGGACTCTGACCTTTCTGTGGCTATGCAGCCCCATACGCAGCAGGGTGCTTTCATGGTTTGTCCATTGCCATGAAGAGGCGTACCTGGTCTGCAACAATGGCAGATGGCATGTGTCAAATTGACATTTACATTAATGTCCAGACCCAGGGTTTCCCAGCAGAACTTTACCCAGAACAACACACTCTCCATCTCCACCAGCTTGTCTTTTTCCCACAGTGCATCCTCTTGCCATCCCTTGTTAATCCCCATGTTAACAGGGCACATGTACCAGGCCATCCATGTCATGCAATAGAAAACAGGACTCATTGGACCAGGCAACCTTCTCCACGGAGCAGTTCTGACGCTCATGTGTCCATTGGAGGTGCATGCAATGGTGGACAGAGGTTAGCAGGTCTTCACGGCTGCACATTTATCCAAAATGGTGACTATGAGAACCAACCATTTGCTTACAGTTAAATATATTGTAGACCTTGACATGCCTTTGTTACAAGATAATTAATTGTGTTTACTTTGTCTGTCACAATGTTTTGGCTCATTAAAATCACATTTCTTCTGATTTGAAAACTGTGAAAATGATTAATCTCCTAGCCCTAATTCCATTCTTGGACACAAAATGTCCTGGAATCTAAGCATTTTTGTATATTCTAGCATTTCTTGTAACCTGCTTCTTTTAATCCGACAAAACCATATTTATGTAAAGAATGGGTACGACTGGTTCAGATTACTCCCAACATAGGGACTATTGTTTCAGAAAGATGCACTGGAAATATAGCATGTTTCGGTACAAGGCAGTGCTAAAGTTGAAAGCTAAGATTAGGTGAACTGCCCTCGTAGATTGCATTGTGAGCATAGCTTCCCATCTATTGAATTTAGTAAAAAATCACCACTGATTGTATGCCTGGGAATTTTACAGGGCTGTGATTGCCACCTTAGTCTAATCAAGCATGGATATCATGTAGTGTAGAGAAAGCAAAACCTGAGCTGCTTTTCACTGTGTTTGAAACCAGACAACTTCATAAGAATGGCTTTGGTACTACATGCAATACATACTCTCATATCTGTTGCATCCTAAGGCCATGTATTGTTACGACTGCAGTGAACTGCTTATAGTTTTGCATTAGCATCAAATGCTCATGCATTTCTATTATTTATTCATGGAATTTAGCAACCGCCCAATGGCTGAAATTATGAGAGAGTGTCGAGTCAACAGGGTTTCTCCTCCTCACTAACTGTTTACTACATAGAAATGTGTCAAAATTACTGCCTGTGGTAAACAATAGAACCATGCAGATGGAGTAGCTGGAGATCCGGTTAAATAATCCTGGAATATTCTTTTAATGTCCTGCAGGCCCACCTGACTAATAATTCTTCAACAATTCTCCACTCATATGACATTGCAGAGCCCTTGCTGTGGCCCTGTTAGTTTGCAATGATGCACAGAGTGTATTCTATAAAAAAGAAACAAAGTGAGGCAGATAGAGAGAATGCTTCAAGTGTATTCAAGCAGGCAAATTTCGATGCACATTTGCCCCATTACAGCACATCAGCATCAGAGAGCGGCATGCCAGTGCACGCGAGAAGCGTGCACTTAGCATTATTTGATAACATGTTTAATGACAGATTGACGGAGGATTTGCAAATGTGAGCTGGCATCGGTTTTGCCAAGTTCGGTTCTCCATGCCGCCTGCTCGATGCGAGTGTACTTATGTGCATAATTTGATTTTGCGACGGAGTTATTAGTAGGTTTGGAAAAAGAAACTCCGGCGTGCGCTGAACGTAAGCCGTTCTGATGTTTTGAAGCCATCAGACTATGAATAATAGGAGTGATGACATTGAGGCAGCTTAAAATGGTTTAAACGCTTCAAAACAATTTTGCAGATGGACAGAGTGTACGTGATGGTATAGGCAAGCTGCTACTTCTGATCGTCTGCAAAGTTGTGCGAAAGCAGATCCAACCAAACCGCAATCTGGGAGATGTAGGCCTAAAGTGTCCTCCCTTCACCTACTCTACCTATTCATGTTCCTCAGTGTACGGCTGCTTGTGAGTTATCTTGGAGTGATCTATGAAAACTCATAGCTTCCCTGTGTTCCTTGCCTTCACAAGGCATCACAGACAGTATTGAGCAATGTGCCTAATGTGGCCCTACAGGGGAAATGAGCAAGAGCAGTCTTCTTCTCCTCATCATGCTCAGTGCACAGATTGCTGTGGATGAGGGTTAGAAGGAGAAAGGCTGTAATTAAGGTGGACACATTAGATATTAGATTAACTGTATTAATATGGAAACACCTGAACTGAATAAACATGAACCTTCAGATTGCTTGTCACCTCTTCATTCTCATTTGACAGTTACATCAGCAGAGACAGTCAGTTTGTGTTTTCTAGAGATAAGAACAAAAAAAATATTATTATAACACCACAATCACTATTGCTGTTTGCAATACCAATCAAAATAACAGTTATCATTATCTTTAATACAAGTCTATTGAATACACACACACACACACACACACACACACACACACACACATATATATATATATATATATATATATATATATTTTTTTTTTTTTTTTTTTTTTTTTTGTGCGAACGTTTTAGGTATCTAAGCAAATTTTTAAACAATTACCTCAGCAGTGAGTTTATCACAGTATACATTAGAATAAAGTCATATTCATAATTCAAATAAACATAAAAACAATAAAACGTAACAAGAATTTCTTGGGTCCATATTTTTCCTTGACACCTTCACAGCCACCAGAGAGACTTGTAAAAATCATTAATTACGTCATGAGCAGAATTTAATGAAGCACTGATTGGTCAAACCAGGAGATGCTTTTTAACTACATATAATACTGGGCTTCCTCGAGGAGATGTTTGAAAATGGGTAAACAAACATACTAAGGGTGCCATACTAAGTCTTTTGCACAGTACTATATATGTATATATATACAATAATAATTCAAAAACAATCATCAACATCATTATCATGATCATTAATAATAATAATAAGAATAAGAAAAATTCAGTTTCAAATTAGTAATGAATATATATTTTCATCATTGTTTTTACAATGATAATATTCGAGACTCATAATCAATCCTCCCTGAGAGTTTGGCTGGGAAAGTAAAGCAGAGCAACTAGCAACGTGACTAAAATTCTGGATTCATGCACAGTGTGGAGCGGCTCACTGTTAAATAAAAAACACCAGGAAAAAAAAGCTGGCAATAGAAAAAGAGGGAAATCAATAGGCCTATAACATTTAGTTATCTGTCTCTATATCTCAGTTTAAGGAGAGAGATTGCATGTCAGTACAGGGTCTGAGTGGACTGAAGCACAGATACATCAGTGTAAAGAATCCGTGGCCTTTTGCGTTTAAATCATATGTCACATGGTCAGCAAGTTCATCCTCAGGCCACGGAATACATTTCCAGCAAAGACGCAGGCCTCGTTTTTTTCTCCTGACTGGCTGCTTCCTGCAGGACTTCTAAGTAGATTATTCCACAGCAACGTATTTCTCTGTTCTTTGCTCTCATCAAACTTTGCACATTTCTTACAACAGTTTTGTTCGTTGTTGTATGCTACGCTCACGTAATGGCTTCATTTTCAGAGAGCATTACAGATCTTTCTGATATACAGACAAAGGGAGACATCATGGGGGCTGGGGGAAGGGGTATTAATGCCAGAGGAAAGAGAAAGACTAATCTGGGAGCTTTTTCAGATAGAAGCCCTCCTCTTACAAACAAACGCTGTAACACTAAACTAGCACAGTTATGCTGCATTGCTCAGCTGCTTCTCTGGGGTTCCACAAAACGTTTTTTGTTTTTACATTAGAACTGAAGCTGCATTTAGAAATATCTGATTGTAGGGAACCAAGGGACAAGAATCTAGCATGATACATCTCGATATTCAAGTGAACTTTTTTACACAGTTGAAGTTGTTTGCTGAGTGAAATTGAAGTAATACATTTTCACACTCCAAGATTAGTGTCATCCAGCTACTACTGACCATCCCTACTGACCAAGCTCCAGGCTGAACAAAGCCTAAACATGGGCAGCAGAAAAAACATCTTGGACAGAAATAAGCCAGCTAGCAGGCTAGCTAAGTTAGTTTGCTAGCAAAAGTGTTGATGAGATAAGGTACATAACATTTGGTACATAACAAATGGTACATAACATTTGGTGAACATTTGTCTGTCAAATAAAAGGTGGAATTAAGTTCCACAGTTAAGAACCATAATGACTGAAAAAGTCTCTCCGTGTTTTCTGTATTTTACAAAAGGTATTTGAAGAAGGCCAGTATCTGCAGATCTGAGATCACATGTTGGAACATGATACACAGACAGTCTGTGATATAAGCGGTGCTTTAAGGTCAGTTAGAGCCTTAAAAACTAATAGCAAAACTTTCAAATCTATCCCGTATCCTTCTGAAAGGGATACGATCTGTTTTGTATTTGTTAGTATCTGTGCTCCTGCATTATGTACGAGTTATAGAGGATGTGTTGTTTTCTTAGGAAGTCCAGTAGAAGAGCATTACAGTGATCAACTCTGTAACAAATGCATGAACAGGTTTCTCTGCGTCGCTCTGAGATAGAAAAGGCTGAACTTTGCCAACATTTCTCAAATGATAAAAAGCAACTTTCATGGCTATGTACACATGCAGATAAAAGAGATCTCAGAATCTACAATTACACCCAGGTTGCGCACGCCACGTTTGGTATATGAAGTTACAGACCAGTGATAAAGATCATTGAGGTGTGGGTGTGGCATCACAATGCTGGCTGTCAGCCAGTGATGATGGACAATGGCATGGTCTGCTGGCCCAACCCTAATTTTAATACAGCCAAATTCCCAATTAAGTTATTCTCATGTATTGTTTTCTACAACCCCAATTCCAATGAAGTTGGGACGTTGTGTAAAACATCAATAAAAACAGAATACGATGATTTGCAAATCCTTTTCAACCTATATTCAATTGAATACACTACAAAGACAAGATATTTAATGTTCAAATGGATAAACTTGATTGTTTTTTTGCAAATATTCAATCATTTTGAATTTGATGCCTGAAACATGTTCCAAAGAAGTTGGGACAGGGGCATGTTTACCACTGTGTTACATCACCTTTCCTTTTAGCAACACTCAGTAAGCATTTTGCGCTTCATAATGCGCCACACATTTTCAATGGGAGACAGGTCTGGACTGCAGGCAGGCCAGTCTAGTACCCGCACTCTTTTACTATGAAGCCACGCTGTTGTAACACGTGCAGAATGTGGCTTGGCATTGTCAAGCTGAAATAAGCAGGACGTCCCTGAAAAAGACGTTGCTTGGATGGCAGCATATGTTGCTCCAAAACCTGTATGTACCTTTCAGCATTAATGGTGCCTTCACAGATGTGCAAGTTACCCATGCCATGGGCACTAACACACCCCCATACCATCAGAGATGCTGGCTTTTGAACTTTGCACTGACAACAATCCTGACAGCCCTTTTCCTCTTTGGCCTGGAGGACACAACATCCATGATTTCCAAAAACAATTAGAAATGTGGACTCGTCATACCACAGGACACTTTTCCACTTTGCGTCAGTCCATCTCAGATGAGCTCAGGCCCAGAGAAGCCAGCGGCGTTTCTGGGTGTTGGTGATATATGGCTTTCACTTTGCATGGCAGAGTTTTAACTTGCACTTGTAGATGGAGCGACAAACTGTGTTCACTGACAGTGGTTTTCTGAAGTGTTCCTGAGCCCATGTGGTAATATCCATTACAGAATGATGTCAGTATTTAATGCAGTGCCGCCTGAGGGATCGAACGTCATGGGCATTCAATGTTGGTTTTCTGCCTTGCCGCTTACTTGCAGAGATTTCTCCAGATTTTCTGAATCTTTTGATGATATTATGGACTGTTGATGAAGAAATCCCTAAATTCCTTGCAAAATTGAGAAACATTCTTAAACTGTTGAACTATTTGCTCACGCAGTTGTTCACAAAGTGGTGAACCTCGCCCCATCCTTGCTTGTGAACGACTGAGCCTTTCAGGGATGCTCCCTTTATACCCAATCATGACACTCACCTGTTTCCAATTAACTTGTTCACCTGTGGAATGTTCCAAATAGGTGTTTTTTGAGCATTCCTCAACTTTCCCAGTCTTTTGTTGCCCCTGTCCCAACTTCTTTGGAACTCAAAATGAGTGAATATTGAATAGTGAATGCAAAAAAACAATAAAGTTTATCTGTTTGAACATTAACTATTTTGTCTTTGTAGTGTATTCAATTGAATATAGGTTGAAAAGGATTTGCAAATCATTTTTTATTGATGTTTTACACAACGTCCCAACTTCATTGGAATTGGGGTTGTACATGTGACAGAATATCTTTATCATTGTTTTCCCTCACACAGTACAGCTGTGTAAGCTGTGAACTGAATGTGCTGCTCCACCTCTCTGTCGCTCATGGAACATTGTAGCCACCGAGAAAAGTGTGCCTCTCACTCTCAGGGCAGTACTGGCAACTTTCTTCCATGGAAAGTAGCTAAGGTTTGTCCAAAAAGTCACTAGATTTGTCTCTATGTGTCTTAGGTGTCTCTAAGGTGTCTTTTGACCTGGTTATGAATAACACTGCCTGATGTCTGATATATGTATTGTTTAACAACAGTTTTGAGTAAAGTTTTGAGAAATAGTTTAAAAATAAAATGGTGGAGGGGTATATTCCACGTGTTGTAAGGCAAAATAGTCCCCAAAGAAAACATATTTATTCAGCTTTACCCCAAGTTTAACAGCATTACATATAGAACCTCAGAAGACACATGTAGGTTCATTGCTCATTTTGGATAGCAAATGATATCTATATTGATGTCTATCTAACATTGTACCATTTCACGTCGGACCCCTCGGAATGGGTTTGTTTACATTTCAACCATTTGATTATGCAGTAATTTAGAAAAAAATGTGGAATTCCCATTAATTTGCTGGTGAAGGCTGGAATGAGACTCCACAGGAAGACAGATCTCCAGGAACAAGGTTGGTGACCACTGATATAAGCTGTAGTTACATGCTTATGTTTAAAATCACATAAAATTGGATGCCTTAAAATCATTATTTTGGTCTGGGTTAGTGGGCTAACCCTATTCCCAATCCGAATCTAACCCTTTTATATCAAAGAAGCAGTTTACAGTAGCTAATATTGGTATGATTGGGGAAACTAACCTTGACCTGGGACTTTACATTGTCGATACAGGCTTATAGCTATAGCTAGATACTACTATCACAATTCACATATAACTTCTAAAGATATGGTACATCCAGCAGCAAAATAATGAGATATTTCTATGTGGCTAAAATCAATAATTTAGAGATTAGGTTTCATTTACTCATCCATTCATTTGTTTACTACCTCTGTGCCTTTTTCTGTCTTTGATTCTGCTACACACACAACCATACATGCAGAACATTAACCGCTGAGGGAGCAATCATAGAGTATTATGATTATCATTCTAAATGTGTTGAAAAAAGGGGGCTTACAAACACGCTCACTTATTTGCTTTGGTTTGAACTCGGAGTCATCCCAACTCTGGAAAAAGTCAGTGAAAGCCATAATTGGCAACCCGCTCCCGCTCTAAAGCATCCTCTATTAAATTGAAGTGTGCTGTGAAGCACTTTCATTTTGGTTTAATGAAGTTTTTAAAAGTTTGACTGAGCTGCAGTGTAAGTCATCCAGAGCAGCAGACCATTTGTGTTCTCTCTCTCTCTCTCTCTCTCTCTCTCTCTCTCTCTCTCTCTCTCTCTCTCTCTCTCTCTCTCTCTCTCCCTTTCTGTCTCTCTGTTTTTCATTATTGTTCTCCATTATGACTGTGTCTGTAAGCTTCTCGCACTGTTTTATTATGAAGGATAGGGCCTCTCTATCTTCACGGCTGAGGAAAATCCCTTATCGCTGCGTCTCCATTCACCTATGTCCTTACAAGGAACAAAGACAATACAGATGATGGGATATTTATTTCTGATTCTGTCTTACACCAGCAATGTGTCATTCGACCGCTGCAGAGTCAGCAGGCCGTCAATATCACTGAATCCACTCTTATTTCCATGGCTTTGTTTGTTACTGAACAAAATGTCCATTTTATGTCCATTAAGGATTGATGCGTATCCAAAACATGTGACTTCTCGATGGCCTCTACAGAATATCGGCAATGGGCTGGGGCTGTCAAGAGGTCTAGTGAATTCACCTCCCAACTTCTGAAAGAAGAGTTAGCACTGGATGATAAACCTCTGATAAACAGAGACCCATTCAGTCAGATAATGCAGACCCCCTTGTCCACTCATCATACAACTTCATTACTTTAACTAAGTAGCGAAAGTATTTGGACATCCCTCCTAATTACTGAGTTCAAGTGTTTAAGCTACACCCATGGCTAACTGTTGTATAAAATCCAGTCATGCAATCTCCAGTAGAATGCGTCGTATTGAACTCAGTGACTCTAAACATGGCACTGGCTAGATCTGCCCTAGACAACTGTAAGTGCTTTTATTGCAAAGCATCTGGGAGCAACAACAGCTCAGCCATAAAGCATTAGACCAGGCAAACGCACTGCCACTGGATCCAACATCATCAATAACTGCATTTGGAGCTTCATGAAAGTTAACAAAAGCCTAAGATTACTAGGGCAAGCAAGGCCTTTTCAGCTAACATCAGTGCTTGACCTCACAAATTCCCACAGACACACTCCAAAAAATTGTGGAAAGCCAGAAGGGTGGTGTTGACTATACCCACAAAGTGAGTAATCCCCATGGTATTGGAATGTCATTGTTTTTGAAAAGGGATGTTAAGAAGCTCATAAACTTGTGATGGTCAGGTTGGTGTCCACATATTTTTGCCATATGGGGTATTTTCTTTGGTGTGATCTAAAACTCAGGTTGTTCATTTGCCAACCCTGTTTGGCCCACATATGGCTTGATCTCTGCTAAAATTACTAAAATGTATTATAGTTTGGCTAGTAATATTAGGAATAAAGCTATTTCAGACTTCTCTTAGAACAGGGGTGCCTTATCCTGGTCCTGGAGATCTACCCTGAAGAGTTCAGATCCAATGTTCAGATGCCCCAAAGGCCTTCTTTACTTGGATCAGGTGTGCCAGATTAGGGCTGGAGCTAAACTCTGCAGTGTGGTAGATCTCACTGTACCAGGATTGAGCTCCCCTCTCTTTGAAGAACTCAGTTAAGGAAGTTGAAATTGAAAATTGTGCTCTACTACTGGATACCACATTAAAGCTATGCTGGCCAACTTTTATTTGAAGCTAAAAATGTCTCTAATGCAATATGAAGTCCATCTACATCAATTCTTGATGATAATAATAAATATATCAGGCACCATGACAATGTGAATCTGAATTGTGAATTCTCTCCAGTGCTTGAGCCAAAGACAATATCAGCCTCAAAGAGGAGGAGGCTTTCAGCTGGCAGATCAAGACGTGGGGGGAGAGAAGCATTTTGAAGGCCTAAAGGCTTCCACTAATACAAAAAGTCTAATCAGAGCTGCAATCCCTGATGTTAATGAAGGTGTCACACGTTGCACAAAGAAAGTTGTGCCTGGCAATCTTCCATTTTTCGGCTGCCTACACCAGTGACATTTCATCTCACATTCAAAAGAGCGCCTGGGCCCTTAATGAAATGCATAATTAACATATTCTAATTGTGCTGAGCACTGTGATGGTTTTGACAGAGCTCACTTTCCATGTCTAATTCAATGCTAATTTAATCTGTTCTTTTCCCGCCGACATGACCTTTCTTGATTGAGTTTCACCGCGAAGAATTTTTTGATGGATTGATTTATCAACCTCTTGGAATGCAACAAAAGCGGCAGGCCTCGAGACAGGAAAGGAAGAGAGAAGAGAAAAGACAAGAGGAGGAGGAAGAAAGAGGGACGCGAGCGCGGGCCGATTCAAAGGGGAGAGGAGGAAAAACAATTAAAGGAATAAAGTCAAGCAGCCTGAAGAGTGTGTTACTGATGTTTTACTGTGCTATTAACCCCTCACGCACAGGTTCACTCTTCTTCATCCAGCTGGAATGGTGCATTTTCCCAGCCATTTAATCTCACTTGCTTAAGTGTCTGTACAGCAGCGCAGTTGTTTTACCTTAAACATCTGGATTAGTGAGCGTGGTGATAGGAGACTGAGTGATTGTAGGAATTTCAGCAGGAGAAGGATGACCCAAAGCCCTTCTGACCATTAATCTCATTTGGCTCTGAATATTCAGTGTGGCGTTAGCAAAAAAACACTACTACATTTGTGGGGAGGTTGATCACTGTCTAAGTTAACTCCAGCCAGGGGCAGTGTCTCTAATGTGAATCTAGACTTCAGAATGATTAAAGCAGTTCTAGTACACAGAATGTTAGTGTGTTAAAATTAATTAAAATGTTTCCACTTGCAGACAATTTGTCTGATGAAAAGGGATGTTAAGAAGCTCATAAACTTGTGACGGTCAGGTTGGTGTCCACATATTTTTGCCATATGTGGTATTTTCTTTGGTGTGATCTAAAACTCAGGTTGTTCATTTGCCAACCCTGTTTGGCCCACATATGGCTTGATCTCTGCTAAAATTACTAAAATGTATTATAGTTTGGCTAGTAATATTAGGAATAGAGCTATTTCAGACTTCTCTTAGAACAGGGGTGCCTTATCCTGGTCCTGGAGATCTACCCTGAAGAGTTCAGATCCAATGTTCAGATGCCCCAAAGGCCTTCTTTACTTGGATCAGGTGTGCCAGATTAGGGCTGGAGCTAAACTCTGCAGTGTGGTAGATCTCACTGTACCAGGATTGAGCTCCCCTCTCTTTGAAGAACTCAGTTAAGGAAGTTGAAATTGAAAATTGTGCTCCACATGCGCCACATGAGCAAATGTATGTTCAGAATTTACTTGCATTCAAGGTACACTATATGGCCAAAGTATGTAGGACACCTGTCCTAATAAAAATTTTATTCCGATGTTTCAGCCACACTTATTTCTAACAGTACAATATTATATAATAATTAAGCATATAGCCTTGCAGTCTCCAGAGACAAACATTGGTGGTAGAGCAGCTCATATACATAGTACTCAGTGATGTTGCACTGTCATAGGAGGTCACCTTTGCCACAAGTCACTTTCTTAAATTTCTGCTCTGCTAGATTTGCCCTGGTCAACTGTAAGTGCTATTATTGTGAATAGAAGCATTCATCAGCAACAAACCTCAAGCACAAAGCAGTAGATCACACAAATTCACAGAAGAGGGCTGTCAAGTGTGTAGCACATAAAAATGGCCTATCCTCTGTTGCCTTACTCCCAACAGTGTTCCAGACTTCTTCTGGAAATAACATTAGCATAATAACTGTGCTTCAGGAGTTTCATGAAAGGGGTATGAAGTTGTCTGTTGGAGTTGTCTGTTGTCTGAAGTAATCAATCAAACTTCACTATCTAGCTGTCTGATGTTTAAATATGGGGTGGCTGAATGCCAGGAAAATGCTACCTACCAGAATGCATAGTGCTAACAGTTAAGTTTGGTGGAGGAGGGATAATGGTCTGGGGCTGTTTTTCAGTGTTTGTGCTCAGCCCTCTTAGTTTCAGTGAAGGGTAATGTTAATGCTAAAACATGCAAATACTACAGCATGACTGTGTGAGGTGCATAAATACATGATTTTATGAGTTTAGTGTGGAATAATTCTTAACACTTGAACACAATAATTCTTGGAACACTGATTGTGAGATAGACCTTGTCATCCAACATCTGTCTGACATGACAAATGCTTTTTGGACTGAGTGGGCACAAATTCCCAAGACACATTCCAAAAGAATTCTGTGGAAAGTCTTCCCAGAAGAGTGGAGGCTGTTATAGCCACAATGTCAATGTCAATGTCAATTTATTTATAGAGCACATTTTACACAGCGTTAGTTGACCAAAGTGCTGTACAAATACAAACCTTAAACTACAGTACTAGTAAAAACAACTTAAAAGAGATAAATCAAATGACATAAAAGCCATGGAATAGAAATGAGCTTTTAGACTAGATTTAAAATGTGACAGTGGGTGCCAATCGAATCTGCAGCGGCAGCTCATTCCACAGTTTCAGGGCAGCCATAGCAAACGCTTGGTCCCCCCTCTGTTTCAGCCTCGACTTGGGGACCACCAGCCGAAGCTGATCGGCAGATCTTAGGGCCCGTGCCGGAACATAGGGCACAAGCAATTCAGCCAAGTAGCTGGGAGTTCAAAAAGTTTATACTGTATTCTAAAAACAACTGGGAGCCATGGAGTGAAGCCAAAACCGGAGTAATATGTTCTTTCCGGAATGTACGTGTTAAAAGCCTCGCTGCAGCATTTTGCACCAACTGTAGCTTAGCAACCAATGAATGACCAGCACCAATGTATAGTGAATTACAATAATCGAGCCTTGTGGAAATAAATGCATGAATTACTATCTCAAAGTCTGAGAAAGATAAAAACGGCTTAACTTTGGATAGCTGTCTGAGTTGGTAAAAACTGGACTTAACTACTGTGAATATAACACCCAGATTTTTGACCAAGGTCTGAAAAAAGTCTGCCATGACCTAGGTTCCATTGAGGACTACATGAAGGTCTCTTCTGGCCAAATAGGAGAATTTCTGTTTTGGCCTCATTTAGATTTAAAAAGTTTAAAGCCATCCATGCCTTTATTTCCTCAAGGCAGCTCAGTAGAGTGGTCAAAGATGTAGTATCCTCTTTCTTTAATGGTAAATAAATCTGGGTATCATCAGCGTAACAATGGAAGGAGATCCCATAAAAGATCCCACAAAGGGAGGCCTACTTCTTATTAATGCCATATACTTCTTATTCACCATTCACTTTAGCAGAAACATCTACATTAAACATTGAAAGTTAACCTTTCAGCTTTTGACTTTAATAAATTTAACAAATGCATTACATTTAAGTATATATATATATATATATACAGTCAATATAAAAACATATATGATTTTATGGCATATTTCAATGTGAAAATGCATGAAAAGAGGCAATTACTATGTGACTTCAGGAAAAAATAAAAACAAAAATGAAAAAGTTTTTGAAAAAACACACTTTGTGCTTCCAATCACTGGCCACTTACATCTACCTGCATTGTCAGAAAAATGCGCATTGTACAGGTACATTTTTCTTCATCAAGGTACAAACAATGTACATACATCCTCAAAGGTGCAATGATGGTCTCATGGTCAATTTTTGTGCCCTATCTGCTTAGTTAGGCCTGAAGTTTTGTTACACACTTCTATAACCTAATTATAGTTCACCCAGTTTGCACTGAAGTCCTGTAGTTACTGAATAATAAGCCTAGTATGTAATAAACCTTTTAAGGGGTTACATAAAGGTGCACTTTTGAGAGTCAAAACAGTTTGTATAGAGTCAATTCAACTTAGAAATATACAGTATAATTGCAATGAAATATGGTCCAATTACATTCTCTAACTAAAGGTACTTTAGGTACCACTTCAGTGTAGCAATGTAGTACTTTTTGTGGTAAGTAACTATATAGGTGTACAATTGCAAACTGTTGTCATGTACAATTTGTCAGCCACCTATTTATTTGTATTTATCATTGTCAGTTCCTGTCCACAGGACCCCTTGCTGACCAGACCATTCTCAACATAGCAGTTGGCATTGTTCAGTTGGTAGCACAAACTGGCTGCTGATGAAGGGTAAAGAAGAGTTAAAATTGACTTACAAGGTTGGTGTTTCTACTAAAATGGCAACTGCAATTTCCATTATGATGACAATTCATTTTGTCCTACATTTTTCTTGCACTTTATTTTCATTCCTGATGTCCACTGATAATATTAGTAATATTAGTTTTACATGACCATTTTCTAGCTTCGGTTTGTCCATCAGACAGGCTGTTTTTTGTTGCTGAGTGATATATTTAAGGATCTTCGTTCTGATTGGCTGCCTGTGTCATGCCTCTGTCTAGGTTCATTATAACCTCAGCATGAATGGGCAAGGCTAAACTGCTATATGCCGAATAGGTGGATACATGTAAATACACTTGTTTCATGACATCACAAAAACAATCCAGTAAAAAAATGAGCAGTTTTGCTGCTTAGTTTCCATAAATGACCTACATGGATTGTGTGTTTTGGAACTTTTTATATCAAAGTGTTTACATTTGACATGAATCCTTTATTTAAAAATGTGGGAAAACTTCATTTTGGGTTTGGAAAATTAGGTGACGTTAGTCATTTTATGTCAACATGCACAATCACTTTATCTTTCTGTCTCTCTCTCTCTCTCTCTCTCTCTCTGTCTCTCTCTCTCACTCGCTCTCTGTCTTTATTTCACAATAGCAGCATCTCTCCCACCCACCTACCTTTTACATACTTTTACATTTCACCAACAAATATCACCTTTACTACTGTCAGGAGAGCTGACACCTGCACACAATGGAGCATAAAGCGTGTAAAGCGCAAGCTTTAGCATTGCGTCTAATTCCCTTCACCTGCCTTTCTGCTTACTGCCACGTTTAGTATGTGGGTTAGCGCTGGAGCGAGGCTGGGGAGTTGCGTCAAAACTGCAGCTGTCTGTCATCAATGGAGACGGGGGATTATACACCCATACACACACACACACACACACACACACACACACACACACACATACACACACACACACACACACACACACATAGGCATAATTGAACACCATTGCCCCCTTCCCCCATTCCCATTTACATTTCTCCCTTCTGCTGCCTTTTGATTGGCACCTGTACATGAAATGCCACAGCAGTTGAAAGTATGTTGCGAGCTGGCACTAACGATCCAGTGGCTCCAGGGAGACCTGCCATATTGTAATTTGGTTATCAGGCATGAAGGAAATAATTCCAAGTGCCAGGAAATGTGAGGCAGAATAAATGCTTCATTGCCGCACGTTGCCCAGGGTGACAGTTCTTATTTAATGTACAAGAGCGTCCTGTTGTCGGCAGGATTTGGGGAAGGGATTGGTTGGGTAACGGGGTAGGTGGGTGAGGAAGCAAAGGTGGCGACAGACGGGAATTGTTCAAAGCCTTCGGAATCCCACTGTGTGAAAGAGCGTCATTCTGGCATGCAGGTTTTCATCACCAGAAACTCGCTGCGTTGCAAAATCGCCAATTTCCATCCTCATCGAGTCCGACGGATTGTGCTGAATTGCAAGGCAGGCTGGCAAAAGGCTGAAGCAGAGTGGTAGAAGTTGAGAGTGAGTGACTGTGGTGGATTGCCATGTGTGCTCTTGCATCGTGTGTCTGACGTGTTGTGAAAGGTAGGGTGGGGTGGAGGGGGTGCTGATGGCTGCTCTGTCTCTTAAGTGGCTGGGGCTTTATTTGTTTTGATGCACTGTTTTTGCATGGGGAGGCAGACCCCTTGAGATGGAGCTGTCACACTGCAAACGCAGACCCCTGATGCTGGCAGCAGCCCTCCGGCAAAATGAAAACAAGTAAGTGGCATAGATAAATCATGCCAGCCAAACGTCTTTCTGAGGAATCCAATGAGACTGGAGCAATGCTAGAACACACAGACCTAATGATAGACTCTACTGGCAATGCCCAGAGAGTTTATCGCCATGAATAGATGGTTGGATGGATGATGGAAAGATAAATAGATAAACAGATGAATGGGGAGGTAGATGGATAGATGAAGAGAGATGGGCAGTAGACGGAGAGATGTAGAGATTGATGGACAAATGCATTGATAGACTGATAGATTGGACAGGATTGACAGGATTGACAGAAGTACAGTCAATTAATAGGTGAAGAGAGAGATGGATGGTTGGATGGATGGATGGATGGATGGATGGATGGATGGATGGAGAGCAATAAATGTAAGGACAGATAGATGAAAAGATATAAAAATAATTATAAGATATAGAGATGGATGGATGGATAGATGGATGGATTGATGGATGTACAGATAGATGAATAGGCAGAGAAATAGAGGAGAGAGATGGAGAAATAAATGAATGGATGGATGGATGGATGGATGGATGGATGGATGGATGGATGGATGGATGGATAGGTGGAGAAATACAGGAGACAGATGGAGGAATAGATGGATGGACGCATGGATGGATGGATGGAGAGATGACTGTAAGGAGAGACAGATGAAGAGATTTACATATAGGTTAATAGATACAGAAATGGATGGATGGATGGAGAGAGATGACTGTATTAATTGATGGATGTACAGGTAGATGAATAGGTAGAGAAATAGAGGAGAGAGATGGAGAAATAAATGAATAGATGGATGGATGGATGGATGGATGGATGGATGGATGGATGGATGGATGGATGAATAGGTGGAGAAATACAGTAGACAGATGTAGGAATAGATGGATGGACACATGTATGGATGGATGGAGAGAGATGACTGTAAGGACAGATAGATGAAGAGATGTAAATATAGGTTAATAGATACAGAGATGGATGGATGGATGATATATGGAGTAATGGAGAAATAAATGAATGAACAGATGGGTGGGGTAGAGAGCTAGATTAGACTAATGGAGAAAAAAGGATAGACTCAATATAGATAGATAGATAGATAGATAGATAGATAGATAGATAGATAGATAGATAGATAGATAGATAGATAGATAGATAGATAGATAGATAGATAGATAGATAGATAGAAAGAATGTTCTCAAAACTATCTTCTCTAATCAGGTATTCAGATGGTGTGGAGGGTTTGGCCACCCCCTGCCTCACACAATTAAGCTAATTATTAATGAATTCGAGGGTTAAGAGAGCAGCCCCAGCCAGGATCCTTCAGGCGAGCTGATTGAAAGGCGCAAAGTCTGACATTCCCTGGCAGAGCACGGATCGTTTGTCCAGGGGGATAGGAGGCGCTCAGTTCCAAATGCCATGAGTGGGGGGCGCGCACAATGGGCCCTGTGCGGAGCTATTATCCCTGGTGTCAGCCGCTGGTGCCCTCTTGCTTGAAGAGGTCCCCTTGTCTGCAACCATGCCACTCGACAACACATCATTAGCTAGTCTGTCAATTTTCCCCCAACGTTATCAGAGCTACTATAAATACAGCACACAGGCTGCCTTCATGGACTTTCTCCATAGTAGCCTTCATTTATCTGCCAGCCTTCGCATGACACTTCTGTGACGTCTAGGTGGGGAACATTAAATGCATGGAAGGAGCTTCACCATAGATTTACATGGCAGGTGAATTTCATAAAAAAGTGAAAGCTTACTGTACATCTGCAATCTAAATATCTGTGTAGATATAATAATACCATAGAAAATATCTCTATTTTTCCCAATATAAATCAAGGTTTCCAAAAAAACTGGAAAAGCATCTTCAATTAGCAAAAACATTTTGTTTTGTTTATAGCTAATCAGTTAGCAATGAGTCTCTCACTTTGTTAGCTTAGGATTGACCCTCAAGCTAATGCGGTAGTGCTAAAACTTAAACTACCTGAGACAATTCATGGTCAAATAACTTTGGCTAGCTACCTAGCTAATGTTAATGTTAGCTTCTTGGTTAACTAGCTAGTATTAGCTTTACCTGTAGCTAATTGGTAGCAGATATTGAGCAGGGTTAGCATTACTCTTTAGATAAGATAAGATAAGATAAGATAAGATAAGATAAGATAAGATAAGATAAGATAAGATAAGATAAGACAAGATAAGATAAGATAAGATAAGATAAGATAAGATAAGACAAGATAAGATAATCCTTTATTAGTCCCGCAGCGGGGAAATTCACAGCATTACAGCAGCAGAGTAATAGAAGTAAGGCACTCAGTAATAGAAACGAGAAACAGTATAAACATTATAAATAATAAGAGTTAAAGTTAAATCTCTAGACTATTTACAACTAAATAAGAATAAGAATAAAAAAGAGTTGCATAAGATTTGTATTGCACTTATGAACATATTGCACAATGAGAAATATTTACATTCTGAATATAAGTGTATATTGTATGTGTGTATGGTCTACTGGGAATAGTGCTGGTCGAACAGTCTCACAGCAGCAGGAAGGAAGGACCTGCAGTAGCACCCCAAGTGTGTGAAGGAGCCGGTCACTGAAGGAACTGCCCAGTGCTGCCAGAGTCTCATGCATGGGGTGGGAGTTGTTCTCCAGCATGGATGCTAGTTTGTTTAGCATCCCTCTTTCTCCAACCACCTGCACTGGGTCTAGAGGAGCTCCCAGAACCAAGCCAGCCCTCCTGATTAGTTTGTCCAGTTTCTTCCTGTCTGCAGTGGAGATGCAGCCCCAGCAGACCACTCCATCGAAGATGGCTGATGCCACCACTGTGTCAAAAAAGGTCCTCAGGAGTGGCCCCTGCACTCCAAACAACCTCAATCTCCTGAGCAGGTAGAGTCTGCTCTGTCCTTTCATGTAAAGTGCAGCAGTGTTGTCTGACCAGTCCAGTTTATAGTTAAGGTGCACACCCAGGTACCTATAAGAGTCCACTCTTTCAATGTTTATACCCTTCAGTTCACCTGGCTCTCTCCAGTGTTGGAATGCTGCATCGATGTTCATTCTTGTCTTCACTCTTGAGTAGTCTTTTCATTTTTTCGTATTATAGATTTTTTTATTTTTCTTTATTCTAGCTTTGTTTGGCGCTGTTTGCCATTCTAGAAAGTGGTGGAATTGGCAATTCTGGTCTTATTTTCTCTAATGTTATTTCTTATTAGAATTGGGAAAGCTATGGGAATTGGACTCATTACAATTCACATTTGTTGCTAACTAATTATCATGCTAAGGCTAGGCTAGCCACATGTCCCATGTGCTGTGCAATTAAAAGGCATGGAATGATGCTTTCTCCTGATTGGTTGAATTTTGGGTGATCCACATCATTTGTTTTTTTCCTTGCTTACGAGGTCTATAGCATCCGCTGCAACCATATGTTTTCCTCTCATTATAGATTTTATTGAAAGCTGCTGGAAAGTGAGGTGATTTCTGCCAAATATTGCAACTGACTTAACATTGCTAACCCTATTCTTTCAATTTTAATTGATTCCCAAATGAAAGTTTGTAGGTTAAAGGGGAATTCCATTGATTTTTCATCATTCTTTTGCATAATTCAGTTATTGGCATGTAAACAAAGTCATTAAAAGAGGTTTAATGGGAAATGCTCCATTTTAGAGAAACTTACAGACTTCAGATTTCTTTACAATGGTGGTAATAGGAACCAGGGGTTGCAGTGTCTACAATACAAATATAGTCTTTATTTCCTATCTAATTAATTTTTTTTTTTATTTACAACCAGTGAACCTGCATGTGTCTTCTGAGGTTTTAGATGTAAAATTAAGGATGATACAATAGTGTAAAATCTGGCCTTTGCCAAGAATGATATTTAAAAAAATAATAATAATAAAGCAGCATCTCAAGCATCAGGCAGTATATATGTAATAATTTCATGTAATACCTTTCTATGATTTATCAATTAGAGGCATTGAACTCTTCAGATGTCTTGTTCTTATCACCACCATTGTGAATAAATCTGACTATTTCTGTAGGATGGAGCTTTTCACATCAAACCACTATAAATGAATTTGTTAGCATCTTTAGCATTTAAATGTACAGTAATTTGGTAAAATGGAATAAGGTGGAAGTCCTATATAAGCTCTTACATATAACTCCACTTGAATCTGTTTGTAATCTGTTCTAGAAATGTACATATTTTTAATATTCTTGCTTCTGTTCCAATACAACAATTTTGACCTAGTTTAAAGTAAGAACTCTACCTCCAATGTTCTGTCATATGTCACTTTATCTATTCCTTAAAAAGAAAAGAAAAAATATATCCCTTCAGGAAAAAATGAAAACCTCAGACTCAGGTCCTTGATGACCTTGCTCCAGAGCCTGACTGACTGGCAGACGGGGGAGAATGGATTGATCTGATGCCAGGCTGCTCTGAACCTCAGTATCCACGTTGTGCTCTGGGGCAGTATCTATGGAGATCACCACGTGTGGTACATGGCTGCTACCTGATCAAACACAACCCACGAAGTGCAAAAGTTAGGGCATCATTAGCAGAGGCAGGCCGGCCTTTGGAGACGCTCCGGCTGGACACCGGCCGTGCTGTGTTGACGCCCAGGGAGACAGCTCACAGTGCGGATGGTCTGCTATGGTATTTTCCCCTACAGGGGAAAGCAAAGAAAGGTTGCTTATTAACTGTCAACAATGTACATCAGATTACATAAAGAATTGTAGAAACCTGAAAATACCTGTCTGGTCCTCATTAAGTGTCATATTCTCTAATCCCAAAATGTTCAAAAGGTTTTAGTGGAGAAGAAAGTACACAGTGAATATCCAAAACTAGATGCTTTAAGCATGACCCTTTGAACTGCAGGCATATTGCTCAGTTGTTAATCTTAAATGAACAGATTGACTAAACAATAAATGGAATGTAGCCAGCACTAATTAGTGTGATATCATTTGCTTAATGTTAAATCAGTTGCTATTTTCTTTCAGAAACATTCATCTTTTTGACACTTCCTTTAAAGGCCTTTATAATATATGTGATGCAAAGTCATTCATAGTGGTTTGGTATGCTCCATTTGCAAGAACATGATAGACTAAGATTTCTACTGTGGTGGTGAGGAACCAGAAGTCATCATTTTAAAACAAGTTGTAATAATTGTTTAATAACTAAACAATAAGTTTGTAGTTCATAGGGTAATTAGAGTACTTTATTAACAAGCACTTTATCACCATTCATAAGTGTCAAGCTTACATTTCCTGTTACACTATATTATATTATTATTATATTACTGAGAACAACATGCAATATTTTTTCTATACAACATACAATATTTGTCTGTTTTATGTCTGTGTGTATGCTGTCTTGTATATCTATGTGAAGTTGCCATTTATGTTATATCTATGTTTATTTTCTGCACATTGGAGTTAGAGAAACGCAGTCTCATTCAGCTGGGCACTGCTTGTTGTGTAGCTTGAATGACAAAGTTTACTTTGACTTTGACAAATACAGCCAAATTATTTACTATCAAAAACTCTGTTTCCAAAAAAGTTGAGATGCTGTGTAAAATGTAAATAAAAGAGAATGCAATGATGTGCAACTTAAATGTTGTATAATGCACAGTTCACAACTAAATAAGTTAATTGGCAACAGGTAAGTAACATGATTGGGCACAAAAAGAGCATCTTTCAGAGATTTTCAGAGTACAGAAGTACAGAATGTTATTAAGTAATAGGGATGCACCAAAATTTTAGACACTGAGACAAAAGTGTAAAAAGAAAATTACTGAAAAAAACTTGTTACAATATGTTCTTTAGCATGTTCTGCGCAGTTACATGTTTCCACCAGAGAGGTCTCCAAAACCCCAAAGCTTACATAGTGTAGCTTAAGTAGTCTTTATACTAGATACTTTCTTACATTTAATCAAGTATTTACTTATATGGCTACTTTTACTTCCACCTCAGTACTTGCACAGCATTAGTACAATTCTTGGCTACCACCTGTGCATTCATAAAAATTATATACGATTTTTCCTTCTCCCATGAAGTTTCCTTTTTGGAGATAAAATATTTACTTATTTGTTTATTTATTTATTTATATATTTATTTATTGAGGATATGTAATTCAGGTAGTTATAAGCGAAGAACTGAAACATGCACACACATCTTTTGCATTGAAAAGGGTATATGTTACACAGTACCTCACCAGCCATCCACAATGCCTAGTCTTTTACGGTATCACACACACTTTGTGTTTACAAGTGAAGGCAAGACATGCCAGGAAGTGAAGAGAACAGCTGAATGACGATGCACTGTAAATGTAGAGTTCGATTTTTAGACTTGGACGCCGTTGCTGGATTTACATGCAGCGCATGACAGCTTCTTGTACTTGCTCTTACAGAGAGTCTTTGTTTTTCCCTTTGGCATTGCCAGACTAAGTTATGTGGATTTCTTGAGATGGGGAGCACTGCGAGCACTCAGATGGCCCCAAGAGGATTAGCTCGTAAACCATCGTTTTGAGGAGAAAAATAGAGTTTGCCACTGATAGTTTTCGAGATGTGAGACTCTGTTTACATTCCTGTATTCTCCGTAACTCTGACTGACAAACTAAACCAGATGGGAATCACTTATGATTATGGTAAAATACTGTTCTTCTCTTTGAACAAAAAGGCTTTCTTGAAGATAAATTATTGATGGTGAAAAGCAGAAACAGTGAAGAAGTCTTCCTGTTCATAATCCAAGATGTGAGCATTAACATAAGCCCATGCCCTAAATCTGTACAGTATATAATATTTATAATAAGTATTTTTATTAAAAGCTTTCAGTTATCAGTGTCGTCTGAATGGAGAATTGCTCCTCTGGGCACAGTTTAATTAAGTTTTGCATGATATTCATAAAAGGTCAAGAAATATTGCTTAACAGTGTCTAAATTCAGGCCAGATAGTTTAACTCTTAGAGGCCTAGAGTTATTAATGTATTTAACTATTTATATGTAATGACCTAATTAAATAATTAATTACATAATTACATAACTAATTATGTCTACATTCTCTATCAGCAGTCAAGTCAGTCTGCGCTTCCAAAATATTTGTTTTGATTCGATTGAAGGCCCTATATCACAAAAATTTTCCTTCCGGTGTGGCATGCCCCAAGATTTATACAGAGGTGTTGATAGGAACCAGAAGTCATAATGTTACAACATCTACAACATGTAACTGCATTGTAATAATTGATTAATAACTAAACAATTAGCTAATGTAGTTCAAATGATAATTTTCTTGAGTATTTTGAAATAAACTGTGTACAAATTAATTATGATTGTTTTTGGTACAAAAACAAAATGTCATAGGTAGACTTTAAGTTAAATAAAATACAGAATTAATATAGAATATGGACCCTTAAAAATAACAAAAAATATCAACATTTTAAATAAAAGTTTTCTTTCTGTCATTTCATGTTTGAATGTTTTATCAATTCAAATGACAATAAAATTGCAGAATGGGCAAATCATTTAAACACTATATTTAGTTGAAAATAAGAAACAAAGACAACATATAAAATGTTAAAACTAAGAAATTTTATTGTTTGATTATTTTATTGTTTGTTTAAAAAACAGGCCCAATATGAATTTCATGACAGCAACAAATTACAAAAGAGTTGGTACAGAGTGGCCATGTTTACCACTGTGTTGCGTCAGCTCTTCTTTTTACAACAGTCTGTAGGCATTTGGGAACTGAGGAGACACTGCTGTAGCTTTGAAAGTGAATTTTTTCCCATTGTAGCTTGAAATAAGATTTCAGTTGCTCAAAAAGTCGAGGTTTCCTTGGTCATATTTTTCATTTTGTAATGCGTCAAATGTTTTCAGTGAGTAACAGGTCTGGACTGCAGACAGGCCAGTTAAGTACCCAGGCTCTTTACTACAAAGCCATGTTGTTGTAATACATGCAGAACATGGTTTGACACTGTCTTGCTGAAATAAACAAGGCCTTCCCTGAAAAAGACGTCATCTGGATGGCAGCATATGTTCCTCCAAAACCTGTATATATTGTTCAGCATATGTATATATTGTTCAGTTAATGTTGCCTTCACAGATGAGCAAGTCATCCATGACATGCACTAATGCTCCCTTATACCATCACAGATACTGGACTGTGTGCTGGTGAAAAGCCAGATGGGCCCTGTGTTCTTTAGCCTGGAGGATTTCCAAAAAGAATTTCAAATTTTGCTTTGTCAAACCACATAGACTTTTTTGCCTCAGTCCATCTTAAATGAGCTCTGGCTCAGAGGACGCAGCATTGTTTCTGGGTCCTGTTTATATGTGGTTTCTTCTTTGCATCTCAGAGTTTTAATTTGCATTTGTAGATGCAGCAATGGTCTGCATTCACAGACTGTGGTTTTCATGCAGTGATTACTACAGAATCATGGCTGTTTTTAATGCAGTGCTTCCCAAGGGTCCAAAAATCACAGCCAACCAATGTTGATTTTCTGATTGGTCCTTTCATACATAGAATTCTCTGGATTATTTGCATCATTTAATGATATTATGTACCATAGATGGTTAGGTCTTTGCTATTTTATGTTGAGAAAACAAGTGATAATCTCTGCTTACCCCAAATATTAAGAGAGGGTATGACACTGAAGAGCTTCTCCCTTACAGGTTTGACACCACCTAATATACATCTCGATAAACAGAACGCAGCAAAAAACAGAAGCCGAAATGTCAGTGTTAGCACACCATCTCTAGACACAGGTTTTGAAATGACAAAGAAATCACAAGTGACACTGCTATAGTGCAAAGTGTAACCAAAAAATAATTGAGTTCATTGTCTTGGGTGACCAACTTACACTATATTGCCAAAAATAGTCACTCACCCTTCCAAATCATTGAATTCAGGTGTTCCAATAACTTCCATGGCCATAGGTGTATAAAACCAAACACCTAGGCATGCTGACTGCTACTACAAACATTTGTGAAATAATGGGTCGCTCTCAGGAGCTCAGTGAATTCCAGCATGGCACCGTGATAGGGTGCCACCTGTGTAAGTCCAGTTGTGAAATTTCCTCACACAGGAAATAAATATTCCACAGTCAACTGTCAGTGGTATTATAACAAAGTGGAAGCGATTGGAAACGACAGCAATTCAGCCACAAAATGGTAGGCCACGTAAAATGACAGCGCAGGGTCAGCGGATGCTGAAGTGCACAAAGGTCGACAACTTTCTGCAGAGTCTATTGCTACAGACCTCCAAACTCATATGGAGATTCAGATTATCTCAAGAACGACACATAGAGAGCTTCATGGGTTTCCATGGCCGAGCAGCTGCATCCAAGCCTTACATTACCAAGTACAATACAAAGCATTGAATGCTGTGATGTAAAGCGCTGCCACTGGACTCTAAGGCAGTGGAGACGTGTTCTCTGGAGTGACAAATCACTCTGTGTGCCAATTGGTTGGACAAGTCTGGGTTTGACTGTTGCAGAGAACGGTACTTGTCTGTCTGCATTGTGCCAAGTGTAAAGTTTGGTGGAGGGGGGATTAAGGTGTGGGGTTGTTTTTCACGAGCTCGGCTCGGCCCCTTAGTTCCAGTGAAAGGAAATCTTAATGTTTCAGCAGACCAAGAGATTTTGGACAATTTCATGCTCCTAACGTTGTGGGAACATTTTGAGAATGGCCCCTTCCTGTTCCAACATGTGCACAAAGCAAGGTGCATAAAGACATGGATGAGTGAGTTGGTCATGGAATAACTTGACTGGCATGTACAGACTCCTGACCTCAACCTGACAGAACACCTTTTGGATGAATTAAATGCGAGCCTGAGAGCCAGGCCTTCTCATCCAACATCAGTGTCTGACCTCACAAATGCGCTTCTGGACAAATTGTCAAAAAATCCCATAAACACACTCTTAAACCTTGTGGAAAGCCTTCCCAGAAAAGTTGAAGCTATTATAGCTGCAAAGGGTGGGCCAACATCATATTAAATGCTATGGATTAAGAATGGGAGGTCACTCAAGTTCATATGTGTGTGAAGGCAGATGAGCAAATACTTTTGGAAATGTAGTATATCTTTGTTGTTGAGGACTTTGGATTTTAATGGCACGTACCGTAATCTACATCGGGGTGCAAAACTCTGGTCCAGGAGGCACAGTGTCCAGAACAGTTTGGTAGTTCCCCTACTTAAACACACCCACTAAACCTGACAATTAACAGATGAGTGTAATCAGGTGTGTTTGATCAGGTAAATCACCAAACTGTGCTGCACTCTGGCTCTCCAAGACCAGAGTTGTGCACTTCTTACATACTGAATTTTTGTAAAGATTATTTAATATGAACTGTTTTTACTTATTGTCAACTCAGTTTTGTCCTATTTCATCACTTTTACCAACATGTTTTCTTTATCACTGCATAGTTTTTAATTAATATTAAGTTGTTCCGCCTTTGTGGCTTTAACAGCTTCCACTCTGCTGGGAAGGCTCTTCAGATTTTGGAGTGGGTCTGTGGGAATTTGAGCCTAGTCAGTCAAAAGAGCATTTGAGATGTCAGACACTGATGTTGTACAAGAGGGTTTGGCACACTATTGATGTTCCAATTCATCCCTAAGGTCTTCAGTGGGGTTGAGGTCAGGGCTCTGTGCAGGCCACTAGAGTTCCTCCACACCAGCCTCTTCAAACCATGTCTTTATCGTCCACACTTTGTGCACAGGGGCACAGTCATGCTGGAACAGGAAAGGGCCTTCCACAAACTGTTCCCATAAAAACCCTGAAAAACAGTCCAGTACCATCATCCTTCCTCCACCAAACTGGGACTATGCATTCTGTTATGTGTTCTCCTGGCATCTGTCAATCCCAGATTGGTTCATTAGACTGACAGATAGTGAAGTATGATTAGTCTCTCCAGAGAACATGTTTCCACTGCTGCAGAGTCCAGTAGCGGCATACTTTACATCGTTGCAGCTTGGCAATGCATATAGTGATCTTAGGCTTGTGTGCAGCTGCTCAGAATTGGACATCCATTTCATTAAGCTTCCACTGCACAGTTCTTTTGGTGATGTGCTGATGTTGGCTCCTGAGGCACTACTCTGTAGTGAGTATGCAGCACAGACTAGGCAATTTCTATGTTCTTCAGCACCTGACACCGTGGCTGAACCATTGTTTCTCAGAGACACTGCCCTTTCACAATAATGTCACTTACAGTTGACTGGGGCAGATCTAGCAGTACAGAATTTTCACAAACTGACTCTTTGCAAAGGTGGCATCCTATGTCACGGTGCCATGTGTAGAGTATCTGAGGTCTTCACAGTGACTCATTCCACTGCCAGTGTTTGTCTATGGAGACTGCATGGCTATGTGCTTGATTTTGTACACCTGCTAGCAGTAGGTGTGGCTGAAACACCTGAAAATAATTAGGAGGGATGTCCACACACTTTTGGCCATACAGTATATGTACAACTGTATCAAAAACAAAGTGAGCTACAATATACAATAAAGAATCAGAACTGAGCAGTGGCTGCAGTCTCCTGCAGGCTGCTATGGACTTCAAACAATCAGGCCTGACTCTTTGACGCGGGCGTGGCAGTGCAGAACTTCACGTTTAGCTTTGACATCTCAGACAATTGTGGAAGAGGGACAGAGAGAGAGGCAACCTGGCCAACTTTGAAGCACACATAAAACTTAGATCAATTGTATTTTTAAAGGTGTAGCGGGGGGAGAAACTCACCATCCTCAAACCGGGGCCTAAATCAACATTTCAAAGTCTTTACAGAGCCCTCCACTTTTGAGGCGGATCAGAGAGCTGCGGATTGGCATGGCTTCATTTACATGGTTCTGAAATAGGCCGCCATTCCATCTCTAGGATGAGAAAAAGGGGGGATCTCCATCAGATATCCTTTCTTCTTCAGCAGGAAAGAAGATCCAGAGTTGAAAAAAAAATAAACACATGCCGACATCAAAAATAAATACACTCTTCCATCAAAGACCATCGTGATTACAAGCATGTAAATAGATCAAACTTTTTGCAAAGGCTTCAGTCAAACAACCAGTGGCACTTAGACTGGATCTTTTGAATCTGATACACTGTGATGAACTAAAAGTACTTGATTCAAAAGCATAAATAATTTGCATGTGAATAAAACATCCTTGCTGTCATAATGAAACTTTATATCTCTGAAATAGTACATTTTGGAGAAGGAAAACATTCATCATTTTAATGAATGCTAGTGTAAAATGTCGATAAATGTTTGAACAATGTAAAGGGCGGCTTCCACTTTCAAATGGTTTAAAATAAATGGAGGTTTTGAAAGGACAGTGACACTAAATCACATCAACACAGTATTATTGCGTTGATGTGATGTATTTTATTCATGTGGAAATGATGTACACATTTGAATCAAGCAGACTCAATGAATCGTTTGACCATGAGAGATATGCTCCAAATTGGGGAGAGTAGAAAGAAAGAAAGGATGAAAGAAAGGAGGAGACAGAGAGAGAGAGAAAAATGGGAGAAAAAAGTTTGAGTGACTCCTCGAGAGAGCAGGATCTGTGGACCTGTCAGTTGATTAGTCCTCTTGATTAGCATTTATAAGAGGCCCTGGCGCTCTATTATTTGCATTCCTATTTAGCCATGATTTTGTGGAGGGCGCTCCATGATTAAACTTGTCACTGGGCCTGATTGACAGGGTCAAATCCTCCGATTTCATTCGCACCAAATAGGAAGAAAAAAAAAACAAAAAGAGAGAGAGAGAGAACGAGAAGGAGAAGATGGGAAAAAAACGAATGTGTCAGCTTTTCTTTGCGCTCCTGCCGAGCTTTATGTGGATTCTCTTTCCTCACTTAACCCTTCATCTCTCTCTCTCTCTCTCTCTCTCTTTCCTCTCTTCCCCTTTCTCTCACTTTTTTCTCACTCCTTACTTTTTCTGTATTCCCCTCTTTTTCTTTATTGCTCTTTTTCTTCTTTCTCTCCCTTTCTCTCTCACTCTTCTCTCTCTATTTATTCCTCTCTTAAGCTTCCCTCTATCTCTCTCTCTTTCATTCTTTCTCTTTCCTCTCTTCTCTTTTCTCTCTCTCACCTTCTTCCATCCTATCTTTTTTGTGTCTTGCTCTTTTCCTCTTTTTCTCTTTCTTCATCTTTGTCTCTCGCTTTTCTTTTTTCTTTCCCCTTCCTTTCCTTGCTCTATCTTGTTCAACTTTATCTCTCTCTCCTCTCTCTCTCTCTTTCTTTCTCTCTTTCTGTCTCTCTTTTCCTTTCTTACACCAAACCTCTCACTTTCTTTCCCTTTGTCTCATCCTTTTATCTCTCCCTTTCTCTCTCCCTGTCTCTCTATTGCTCTCTCTTTTCCATTTCCTCTCTTAATCCTATCTCTCTCTCTCCCCTACATTCTTCTGTCCTTCCCTTTGTTCTCTCATGCTTTTTCCTATCTTAACCGTCTCTCTCTATCTCTCTTCTCCATCCCTTTCTCTCTTTCACTTTTCCCCTCTTTCTTGGCTTAATGCTTCCCCACTTTTTCTTTCTTGCTTTTTCTTCCTCTCTCTCTCTCTCTCTTCCCACTAAATCCTTCTTCTGTCACCCTTCCTCTTTTTCTTTCTTACTCCTTCCTCTCTTTCTTTCTTGATCTCTTCCTCTTCTTTCTCTCTCTCTCTCTTTCACTCTCTCTGTTGCTGTCTTTCTGTTTTCCTCTCTTAAACCTTATCTCTCCGTCTCTCTCCACATTCTTCTCTCTCTCTCTCTCTCTCTCTCTCTCTCCTTTTCCTCTCTGTGTCACTGTTGCTGTCTCTCTGTATCTCTCTGTCCTTTTCTCTTAACCCTTCCCCTCTCTCCCTCTCCACTCTTCGCCTTTCTCTTTCTCTCTTTCCTCTCCCCACCCTCTCCCTTTTCTCGCTCTCACTCTCTCTCTCTCTCCTTGTCTCTGTGTGCATCTTGTCATCTCACATAGGTCAGGAATGTTTTAATTTTAAGGATAGAGTCCGCCTGTCAGGGGAGGCGGGATGGCACGTACTTTAGGAGATGAGATGTGAAGGATGTAAAACAATAAAAAAAAGAGAAAGGGGGCCAAGCACAAAGACAAAAAGAGCTCACTTTATTGGACAGATTTAATTACTCTGAATAGAGATTAAGGCAGGCGATTCACTGGGGTGTGAAATTAACCCTTGATTACTGATGAATCTTCAAATGGAGGCAGAAAAACAACCATTTGAGAAAAAAAAGATCTTCTTCAGCAGTAATTGTTTTTTTGGGGAGGAGGGATCACATTTCCTCTTCCACATCAACGTGCCACCGCCGTGACTGGCTGAAGCCTGGCGACTACATTATTAACCATGGCGAAAATGCTAACTGAAAAAGACACGACATTATGTGAAACCCATTGCATCAGGGAGCAGTAACCTTTCAGAGCACCCGCGCTTTCTCCCTGAGGACAGCCCACTGGAAAAAAACAACAATTAAAAATGCAGACCCGAGGTGATGCAGTCGCTCGTGGTGACGGACGCACTGCAGATGGAATTCTTGATGTTTTCTTCCAGATTCACTGCAATTCCTGCTTGACGCCCTAAACGTAATCAGACAATAAAGCACATATTCCATTGATTTATTGATTCGCATTCCTGCAGGCGGTAGAAATTGCAGCAGTTCTCCATGACTTCAGATTGTGGTTATGTTGTGCAGCCAAAAGAGATCCTACATTTTTATGACTCTTACCTGCTGTATTGCCCTAAAAAGCACATACTGTTGTGATCTCTTCAAATGAAAGGCTTGAGATAAAGGCCCAAACTTGAATTTGGGCAGGTGTTGAAGCTTTGAGGTTTACCAGATACAGAAAAATGACTATTTTTTGATATTACTTCAAGACTTAAGAGCACATTCAGAGGAGAATCCCCACTGACTTTTGACCTTGTGGTGTTGGTGTGAAAATGTGCTACTGCAAGTAAAAATGGAAATCTGTTTCTGCTGATAGGCCTTTGCTATCAATAACGTACCAATAAAGGCTTAAAACATGCCAGTTTCTTCTGAGTATGTGCCTTTGTCATTGACTTCACTGGAGCCATTTTTTACCTTGCACTAATATACAGTATTGTGCAAGACCAACCTTCATGCATCTAACTTCTACTTAAAACAGCCATGAAGTACAAGTTACTGATTTTTCAGCATTAAAAAAAACGTTTAACAAAAAACAACTCAGCACTAAATATATGACATTTTTCAGTATTAAGCATGTTCACCCTTTACCATTATTACTTCCATTCTTTTCTGCAGACTTGCTTTAAGTTTCAAATAAAAAAAAATCATATATTCTGATATTTGTCCACACCTCCAAAGTTCAGTCTGAGATGTTGGTTGAATTTTCTGCCTCTTATGATCCAAATAATACCAATAAACACATTCAGCAATATTAAGGTCTGGACTCTGTGATGGTCAGTCCATTGTTCTGAGAACAAAAGCTTCTTCACTTGATTTGCAGGTTTCTGTCCTTTTTATCTGTTTTCTTTTCTCAGTATCAGCTTTTTGACAGCTGCACATCCTTTCAGACCCATAGAGTTGAGTTGTCCTTTCACAGGGGAAGGATGAACAGAGCCTGTGGATTCTTTCATGTCTGAAGCAAGAGTGGAGCTTAATTATCTCCTCTCTCTCAAATACGAAAGCTTTAAATACTGTTTATCTGTTGGTAACAGGAATGATGGTCTGCCAGGTCTTGCAAAGTTGTCAGGAATCTCATTTTCTCTCTATCTTTCAATCACTCATTTTGGGATCTCCTGACTTTTCACTTATTTTCCTTTGACTTTCCTCTTCCATATGCAAGTATATTATCTATACCTAATCTCTTCAGAAATATCTTTCAAAAAATTTGCAACTTGTGGCTGTTCTGACCATGTCTCTGACATCTGCACAGTCCTGTATGCAGTGTGCAAAACCGGAGATGATATAAAGGAGGAGACAGGTGACTAGTTGAAATATAAATGGGAAATCTTATGGCTCTTTAGGAGGAACATCCCACATTTCAGTAACATGAACCAATAGCTTGCTGTTTAAGTGAACAAGCTGAAAAACTATGTTTTTTGCATTGTTTTTATTTATGTTGTTTCTCAGATTTTATCAATGATACAACATTAATAAGAAACAATAATATGGCTTTTGGTTCCAGTTTTATTGGTCTGTTGAACTTGGTCCTGAATGAGGAAACTGCCCGGGCCTGTTATCAAGATGGCTGATGAGTGGGCAGACTGTCCTATAATAACTGTAGTAAAATACACCACACTGCAACAAACATTTCAATGAATAGATTTATTTACAGTTTTACTCAAAAGCTTGTGTGAAGAGAATACATTCATTGTGGGTTCTCTCTGGAGCTCCCTCTAGCATCTGACCAGCCAGGGAAGAATTTCTGAGTGGCCGTTCTCCTCACTAAAAATGCAGCCTACACTGTCAGGACACAGTGTAAATGTAAGTTAATACTTAATGTTAACTACTGTTGTAAATACAACCATGATGACGTTAGCATAATGCTAATGTTATTAAGCAAGTTATTACAAGGCTACTTAGAAATAAATCCCTAATCACCATGTGGATTTCTTCTACATACGCTCCTTGTACAGTGACTTGAAGAGTTGTTTAGTGATTTATTTATAAGTAGCATTGTGATTACTTGCTGAATTCATTGTATTACTTATGAATCATTGTATTTACATCAGTAGCTAACATTTAGCATTAACTTGCACTCACACTGCGTCTGAACTGCAAAGGAACAGCAACGACAAAACCAAAACAAAGTAAGAAAACTGAAATGAAGTGAGAAAAAGGAAGGAACTCTATAACCCTTGCCAGAATGCTGGAACTTAGTTGTGAATATTGTTTGCTTTGTATCACTGCTTGATAAGCATGCTTAGCTAGTTAGCTAAGTAGACTTAGCAGAGGTTTGCAGATACACACAGGCTGGCCAACACCAGAGTGATTTAATACTATTTTAACCATGTTATTTTGACTAGTGATGTTAAATGTGGGGATAAACAGAAGCAGTAATACACTCTAAGAAATCAGTGTCCCCAAACTTGCTGGATTTTAGCTCTGTGGTTTATTTACAGTTTAAATTGCCGTGCACATGACGTTTCCAGTTGAGACATCTGGAAGGCTTTGCTGTTGACTGGACAGTTCTTACAGGGCAAAAAAATCTGTAATTTCCCCAAATTACCCTAAATAGCGCAGACTGAAACATGTTTACTTCGACATTATGTGAAAGGTGCTGAATTACTGTGATTTCATTGCCATGTCATTGAACTATAAGGATTGAAGAATTGCATCAAATAAAACTCCATTTAGCTGTTAGTTTTGTCCTTAGATAAAAAAACCCAAAAAACAGAAAAAGTGGAGGCGACGTTTTCTATGATGTGGTTTTGTGATTATATTACTGTGATGAACATGATTACTGAGGGAGATCTGAGCTCAAATACTCATAGAACGGAATTTGCAGACTTATGAAGGCTGCGGAAAAGGCAGATTTGTCCTAGATTAAAATCACGGATCTTGTCGGTAATCACTGAAATTACAGCACCTTACCAGGTAAAACCTATCCAGCTCAAAGAGGGCCAAAGTTATCAATTTAGCTGTATAATGCAGCATATTGGAATTCAGTAATGAGCCTGAGCTCCAAGTGCAAATATTTAACAATAATTTGAGGGTGTTTACATTCAAATCAGGTAAACGGTGTGAGAATTATACAAAGCCCCCAACACTACACCACCCCCATTTTGAGTGTTTTTCTACTACTCATCCTTTACAGTCAATGACTCCCTGAAATCTAGAACTCATAGAGAAAACATGGCATATTGTGTCCATATAGGCCAGATATTAAAAATACCAGAGATTAATGAAGTTTATTGTAAATAAATGTGCTGTTTCCACTGCTTAGTGCCTTGAGAGGAACACAGGAGGATTTTAATCTAGCACTTCCAGGAGTGCTGGAGTAGTTATCTTGCAATGTACAACATGAAAATATCCTGATTTTTGCAGTAAATGGGGGCATTGACTATCCTAGGGGAATCAGTTGAAGTGTCAACAAACATGTAAGTGGTAATAAAGTAATAATGTGTGTGTTGCACACAAGGCTTACACATGGCACACTGATAAAGGCCACCTGCCACAGGTAGTTGGACACTGGCATGATGCTCACAATTTGAATGCAGTGTCATAGCTTCAACAGGAGCGCGTGCGCGCATGTGTGCATGTTCATATAATTAGTGGTAATTAATGAAGAGAAAGTGAAGACTCGTTTGTATTTCAAATTATCCCATTAGCTCTTGTCATACCCGTGTACACAAAACAGCTTGAGTTCAATTAGTTTTTTGTCACACAAAAGTGATTATAAGCAGTGTGCAACCTGATTCATGAGATAGTGCCTGTCTCATCTCAACAACTGATGCAGAATAGACAGTGAATTCACCGCAACCCTCTTATAAATGACCCTTTCGCACATCTGCTTGGGGTCTATGAGATGAATAGCTTCCATGTATCCATTTATCATTCATATCGTCACTGCCAATACAAAACCTTGAATCTCCAAAATAGAGCTGTGTAGTAGAAGGAAAAATGGCCTAAAATTGCAATGTAAGTTTTAAGATTTTATTCAAAGTCATTTTGGACTATTTCTATTGGTCGGCTAGATGTAAATTTTGACACAGCATGCTGACAAGTTCAAATTTTTCTTTTTGAAAAAAAAGGAAAATAATGAACAAGGTTTTGTTTCAGCTTCAATGGCATGAAAGGTTTAACATAAATGTTGAAAACTGCACCTTGTAACAAATATTGAAAGACATTGTATGAGCCAACATATGACCATAGCTCTGTATAAGATATCCTTCAATAGTAAATATTTTATGTAAGTGTATTTAAGTGTAACTGCAATTTCATAGCTCTGATCTTTTATGGGGATTGTTGTCGGAATACTATAAACCTGAGATTTGTAACATTATGCAACTTATATAAACTTACATTAAGGTATTTAACTGAAATGGCAAATAAAATAATAATTGAATAACTACAAATAATTATAGAAACATAATGCCTACATTTAAGATGCTTTCACATGACAAGATGTTTTAATTATTAACTGTGTCTTGTTTGTGATTAGTGTGTTTGTGTGTGTATCATATAGACCAGAGGCCACTAATAGGTGGATCGTGGTCTGAGTCCGGACCCAGATGCTGTCCTATGCAGACCTGGGCCTATATCCCATAAACTAAGGAGCAATATTTGATTTCTACAGGGTGGTCCTATTTGAACTTTTCTAGCCTTTCAGGTGCTGGTTTAGCAGCCTGGAAAACGCACAGAGCAATCGCATGCATTGTAAAAATCACACATGTTGTTACTCAGCCAATCAGATCTGTGCATTACGATGAGCACTGAGACTCGAGTGAGTGACGCACACACAGGAGAGGGACGAGGTGAGAGACAGCAGTCGGAGAAGAAAGTGAGTCAGATGGAAGTTTGCTGTGCTCTAAAAAGAGAAAACTGACAATAAATATTGTTGAAATATTACTGAATTGTACATTATTTCATTTGACATTCAGTTGTTGACTACATAAGATCTTGATATAACTGCTACTTCAGTAAACAGTATATGGCACTGAATCATAATGCAAGTTACACAGTATGATGTTGCAGGCCTTTGCTTGAGGAAATTTTCTATGACTGGAGCTTACTGAATTTTAATTAAAGACCTCTGATATAGACCATTTCTACATGTTACATCTTGTTTGTGTGTTTCTAATTCTAAGCCTGTATGCTTTGTATTCACAAACAATATTGAGCTAGACAACTAGTTTATCTGAGGAATTACTAAAATATGTGATCACAATAAGTGGAAAAATGATTAACAATGAGACCTGCCATTGAATGCATTATGAACCTGCAATGTTGGTCATTTTTACAGTATAATCCTGGACTGAATGACTTTCTGTAGTTCCCCAAACTAAAGAGCCTCCCTGATAACAGACATGGCTATGTGCTGTGTTGTCATTGTTACTGATTGTTGCATTTCTTGGTTTTCACTAATGTCGGCTGCCTATGACAGTTTAGCTGCTTTAAACCAGGCTGCCTTCGATAATTTAGGTAAATTACACAGATACTTCATACCATATGAATTGGCCAGTGAAATCTATAACAAATTGCACAACAAGAGAAGTGTTTATTGAGGCATAACTCGCCTTTACTGTTCGTTTTACAGTTGATCATTGGAGGGCCTTTGTGAATCCAAAATTAATTGGAGGTTTATAGCTTGAAGGCAAAATTATGAATTGGAAATGTTTGTTATTTTACAGACAAATGCCAACCTTTTCTAACACTGCTGTCATATTTGTCTCTCCAAGTACAGGATTCTAATTCCAATGTTAGTGTCAGAATAAACCTTGCACTTACAGCTTATTCAACTACATTGTATGCCAGAACATACTTGTACAAGCCCAATTCCAATGAAGTTGGGACGTTGTGTAAAACATAAATAAAAACAGAATACAATGATCTGCAAATCCTTTTCAAACTATATTCAATTGAATACACTACAAAGACAAGATATTTAATGTTCAAGCGGATAAACTTTATTGTTTTTTGCAAATATTCACTCATTTTGAATTTGATGCCTGCAACACGTTCCAAAGAAGTTGGGACAGGGGCAACAAAAGACTGGGAAAGTTGAGGAATGCTCAAAAAACACCTGTTTGGAACATTCCACAGGTGAACAGGTTCATTGGAAACAGGTGAGTGTCATGATTGGGTATAAAGGCAGCATCCCTGAAAGGCTCAGTCGTTCACAAGCAAGGATGTGAACAACTGCGTGAGCAAATAGTCCAACAGTTTAAGAACAATGTTTCTCAATGTGTAATTGCAAGGAATTTAGGGATTTCATCATCTACAGTCCATAATATCATCAAAAGATTCAGAGAATCTGGAGAAATCTTTGCAAGTAAGCGGCAAGGCAGAAAACCTACATTGAATCCCCGTGACCTTCGATCCCTCAAGCGGCACTGCATTAAAAACTGACAACATTCTGTAACGGATATTACCACATGGGCTCAGGAACACTTCAGAAAACCACTGTCAGTGAACACAGTTCGTCGCTCCATCTACAAGTGCAAGTTAAAACTCTACCATGCAAAGCGAAAGCCATATATCAACAACACCCAGAAACACTGCCGGCTTCTCTGGGCCCGAGCTCATCTGAGATGGACTGACGTGGAAAGTGGAAAAGTGTCCTGTGGTCTGACGAGTCCACATTTCAAATTGTTTTTGGAAATCATGGACGTTGTGTCCTCCAGGCCAAAGAGGAAAAGGACTGTCCGAATTGTTATCATTATCATGACCGAATTGTCGTCCCGCTGCTCGCACGCGGTCACACAAGTTTGTGGACGGTGGAGTGGAGGGATGCCGAACTGTTTCAGAGTGCTGCCGTGTCTGTGTGTCCTTCTGGTTCTCTCCTTTTAGTTAAGCTGTCATAGTCAGATCTGCCGGAGTTGTTAGCCACACTCTGTAAATGTTTACATTCCCTGTTTATGTACAAACGGATAGAACAAAACTAATTCCATTTACCTGCTTTTTTTCCGAGTATACAACCGCCCACATGTCCGGCTGGACACTGAAGGACGACTGACTGCCGAGCCCCCCTGCTACCCACTTCAGACCAGTTGCCCACGCCTCAGCTACCACCAACCACCTTGGATGAGCTGCCCACCCTACCCTGATGTTCTCATAGACTCCTAGATATTCCTAATATCAATATTACTGCTGATAATATTAGTAGTATAATCACTTGTAGGTAGTTTGACCAGAGGAGGATGGGTCCCCCCTGGTGAGCCTGGTTCCTCCCAAGGTTTCTTCCTCAGTTCTGAGGGAGTTTTTCCTTGCCACTGTTGCCCCTGGCTTGCCCACTGGGGGGTTTCTGTACATTCTGTACATTCTTTCAGTCCTGTGGAAACTTTGTCTTTTCTGAAATCCTGTAAAGCTGCTTTGTGACAACATCCGTTGTAAAAAGCGCTATACAAATAAATTTGATTTGATTTGATTTATCAGCGCAAAGTTCAAAAGCCAGCATCTCTGATGGTGTGGGGGTGTGTTAGTGCCCATGGCAGGGGTAACTTGCACATCTGTGAAGGCACCATTAATGCTGAAAGGTACATACAGGTTTTGGAGCAACATATGCTGCCATCCAAGCAACGTCTTTTTCAGGGACGTCCTGCTTATTTCAGCAAGACAATGCCAAGCCACATTCTGCACGTGTTACAACAGCATGGCTTCGTAGTAAAAGAGTGCGGGTACTAGGCTGGCCTGCCTGCAGTCCAGACCTGTCTCCCATTGAAAATGTGTGGCACATTATGAAGCACAAAATACGACAACGGAGACCGCGGACTGTTGAGCAACTGAAGTTGTACATCAAGCAAGAATGGGAAAGAATTCCACCTACAAAGCTTCAACAATTAGTGTCCTCAGTTCCCAAACGCTTATTGCTTGTTGTTAAAAGGAAAGGTGATGTAACACAATGCTAAACATGCCCCTGTCCCAACTTCTTTGGAACGTGTTGCAGGCATCAAATTCAAAATGAGTGAATATTTGCAAAAAACAATCAAGTTTATCTATTTGAACATTAAATATCTTGTCTTTGTAGTGTATTTAATTGATTATAGGTTGAAAAGGATTTGCAGATCATTGTATTCTGTTTTTATTTATGTTTTACACAACAGCCCAACTTCATTGGAATTGGGCTTGTACAAGTATGTTCTGGCATAAAATGTAACTTCATTGGAATTATAATTCCATTATCCAATATAGACCATGTGAAAATGGGTTCCCATTCTGAGTAGCTTCTGTTTTCAAGTATAGTTCTGTTTATAGCCAAGATTAAACATGCTGAATAGTCTAGAACATTGTACACTGTGCACTCAGCAGAAAAGACATGAGGAACTGTACAGTAATTTGTTATTTAGGACAAAACATTAGTGTTTGATTTGAAATGATACCACGCCTCTAAAATCCACTCCCTAGATAGCAAAGCTTATAGTGTGTAGTATGAATAAAGTGCATCTGAATTGAGACACAGAGGCTCCTCTCAGTGTTTCTTCCAGAAACACTACACTTGGGGAGTTTTTGTTGCTGCTGTCAGTCGTGGTATGTGCACTCAGTGTCTGCACCTGTATGAACTTCTGTAACCTATTTCTGCAGGCCCCCTAGTGGCAATTCTGTCAGCAGAATGGAAATCAAATTGAATGCTTTGAATCAACTTACTGAAATTAAATATTTTCTCTGTAAGTCTGAAGTCAAATGAAATATTTTCTCTGTAACTGTGAAGTCAAATGAAATATTTTCTCTGTAACTCTAGGTAAGTAACTCTGTAAGTGTCTAGGACTGAGTTACAGTTGGTTCCTGACACTGTTGGTTCTCGGTGTGTCAACTGTTGTAGTTCTGTGCTGAGCTGCTAGTGAGCAATAGGGGTGAAAGAGGAGGCATGAGAACCCCCTGCTGTGAAAACGATTTACACCTCTGCACAATGACGGCCATGCCGAGATACAGATACAATGAAGCTTTTATTTGAAAAAAATGTGTACAACTGCTGCAATAAAAAAATACAATAAAATTATTTGATATAAGAGGACTAAATGAAAATCCAGATTGTTTAGTTTAATTTCCACTGAGATCTATTGTATCCATTTTATTTTGGAACAATTCATAATTATAACTGAGGGACCCCTAAAACAGGTGGAAATTGCTTTTTGAAAAGTGCTTTATAAATGAAAGTGAATGATCTGAAAACAGTTCCAGTTGCAAGGAACCCAGCACTCTGTTCTGATTTAGCTGGTGGTGTCTTTTAGTTTTGGCTCCATTTGTTCTGTATTTTCTTGTTTCACTTCCATTGTGATGAACTGAGTTTGTTCCCATGAAAAGAATGGCATGATTATTATCCTATATAACTATTCCTTATTGTTTTTACCACTGCAGTATTATGTATTAAAGCAATACTTAAGCTTTACATTTTCTAGGCCATCTTTCTCCAATAGCTATGTACTTAATCACTGAAAGCAGTTGTTGGCTATATTTTTAACAAGAAGACTCAGCATTTGGTGTGTCTTACATTCATCCCAGTGAGCTCTCGTCTGCCTGCTATTCCTAGGCTGGATAAAACTTTAACAGATGTTGCTGTTAATTACAAAGGGAGGGGGGAAATGCGATTCAAACACTTTTATTAATTAGTTCCATTGGAAGTGCAGTGCCAATGAGAGAGAAAAGCTTGAGGGATAGTGGGAACCAGTGAAGTGTCAATAATGCCTGTGATCAAAATAACATGCTTCAAATGTGGCATGCAGTCTTTTAAACATACTGTAATACAATGTAAATACAACAAATAAATCATTGAGAATGACTGTGGAAAATTTAACAAGTTTGCAGGATCACTGAATGGTGTATGGGCTCTGCAGAAGGAGGAAGTTATGTCCACTCATCCTGTGTTAGATTTTCATGACTATTTTTAAATGCTAATACATGGACTTCAGTATACTAAGAAAGGGGATCCATTTATTTCTGTCTACATTTGTTGTTTTTACATTTAGTTCCTATTTCATTATTGTGTTTAATTTAATTTTGTTCTGTTGATAGCTGACAGCTAACTGCTTTTCTCTTCTAAGTTAATTGTTAGCTTGACTGCTGTGTTCAAAATAGCTTAGCTAACAACTTCCAAGGAGCAATAAAAATCTGTGGAGTTCCCTACTGTAGGAAACAAGGAAATGCACAGTCCCTCCTCCTGCCTCATCACTCCTTGATAAATCGCTATTGCTAAATGGCCAGTGTTAGCATTAACAGCTGTTTACTAACCAGTATAGAAGAAATGTTGTAGGTTCAGCATCAAACTTAATCCATTTACCTGCCAAAAGCTCCAGCAGTGGAAAGCGATGCCAGTCTTAACTGTTGTTTTGCTTCTGTTTTCAGGCAAACATGGTTACTTGTAGGGAGCAGGTGGTAGTGATGATAATGGTCGCTTACCAAACCCTTCACCCTTTGTTTTGTTTACTTGACACTACAGTTTGCTTGACTCACTATTGTCTCCTGAGGTACAAACTGGTACCTCAATGGCTAGCTGGTTAGCATGCTAACTTCAGCAGATATCCCTGCAACACAATACTTACAATCTCCACATTCTGTTGATAATTTTAGTTAATTTTTGAATGTTTTAAACTACAAATTTTACAATTTGCACCTTTAACAACTATTAAAAACAATTGGTTGTAGATATTTCCAAGGATTATGTTATGATGTATTTAGAACCTTGGCATTAATTGAGATAGAAATATGCTAAAAAATACAAAATCATCATTTATAGGGTATTTTCTATTGGGAGCTGTCCCAATCTGTAGCTCCTAAATATAACTTGTAAAAATAATGCTTACATTTAAATTTTTTTCTTTAGTGTTTTTTGGCTTGAAAGTCCTTTTTTTCAATTTTCTTTAAAATGACATTGAAAGATTTTGATTTATCATGAGCTGAATTTTCATAGATTTGCAAAAAAAAAAATGGTGTCCTACATTTTCATGTTGTCACATTTGGCCCCTCCCAGTCCTGTCCATGTGTTCGTGTTTTGGTTTAGCCCATGTGTATTTGTTTTGGCTTTTCTAGTCCTGCCCCCTCGTTTCGTGACTCCGCCCCTGATTGTTTTCACCTGTCTCTCATTGTCCCTTTGTTACTTAAGCCCTGTGTTTGCACGTTGTCTTTGCTGGTCTTTGTCCTTGCTCTGTTTGATGTTTGCTTTGTCTGTGTAGTTAGTCTATTCTGGTTTATATCATGTCTGTACCACAACCTATCCATATTGGCTCATTGACCTCGGACTGATCTGACCATGATCCTGGATTTGCCCTCAATAAAAGTCGCTTACCTCTGCACATGCGTCCGCTACCACGCTCCATATTACACGTGTCACTCCTGAAATACAAAGTTTTAGTTATTTTAGCCACACCCCTGCATCTACCAGCAGGATTTGGGACATTGCTTCATGGCAACATAATAAACAGTTAGATGTAAATATGTTCTTGTAAATAAGTCTGAAAATCAGTGCGTAACATTAAGACTACACATACTGTATGTACTGACTAGCAGTTTTGAGTTATGCTCAAGATTAGCTAAACTTGTGATACAAAACTGTGATCAACATAACATAGGCTTTCAAACATACTGCAACAGTGAGTGGAGAAACTCATATATCCACCCATTTGTTATGTTAAATATGACACAATCATGACAGTTTCTATCATATAAATGACTGCTAGCTAAACATGTTCATGTCAATATTTGCACTGCCCTCTTGCTTGGATATATCAGGCACTTTAAAGCATTTCACTACATCAAAGTTTTTTCTTACCTTCTCAGTACCTTCTTGTTTTTCAACACACTTTTGTGTCGACCAGATCATACCATCACACCAAATTTGAATATGCAAATCTCTACATACTCAACAAGACCATAGCTGTCCAGTTAAAATTAGTATAGTAAAGTTAGTAAATTTAGTATACAAGGGCTGTACCACTTGAGGACAGGGCACCTGATTTAACCCCTAAATTACAACAAATACAAATTTTGTTGGAATTTTCTTTTATTTATGGATCACTTTACAGAAATTATTTCAAATTTAATTTCAGACTACTAATGGACTTAAGACTAAAATATTTTTGCTTTGAATGACCCTATGCCTTAATTATGGTTATTTCATCAAAACAAATTATTCTATTTTGCCACTTACAAAACAATCATAACGCTAATGGAACTTTACCAAATGTGATAGGGACTGTTTGGTAGTGATTGTTAACAGATAGGGTTGCAGCAGCAGATGAGAGAGCAGAGAATCTCAGACAACCCTGTCCCCCGCAACTTCCTCCAGCTCATTCCCAGGGACCCCAAGCCGCTCCCAGGCCAACTTCGAGATATAATCCCTCCAGCAAGTCCTAGAACAACCCTGGGGTCTTGTCACGGTAGGCCGTGCCTGGTACACCCACAACAGGGGGCGTCCAGGGGGCATCCGGATCAGATGGCAGAACCCATCTCCGGCCCTCCGGCCTCTGCACATAATGCCCTTCTGACCCTGGCTATGCCTTGACACCCTGTCCATGAATATCGCGAACACAACCCTGGCGGAGTCCAATGCTAACACTGAAAGAGTCAGACTTAATGCTGAGTATATAAACACAGCTCTGTACTCCGGGAGTACAGAGATTGAATGGCCAGGAATAGTAGCCCTAGCATCCCATGCTACCTGAGGACCTCCCACAAGATATCCTGGAGAACACGGCCATAAGCCTTCTCTAAATCCACAAAACACATATAGACTGAGTTGGCAAACTTCCATGCCCCCTCAATAATCTGTGAGAGGGTGAAAATCTGGTCCATTGTTCCATGGCCAGGACGGAATCTGCATTGTTCGTCCTCAATATGAGGTTCAACTAACGGCTTTCTAGCACCTTGGCATAGACTTTCCCAGGGAGGCTGAGCAGTGTGATACCCCGATAGTTGGCACACACTGTCTGGTCCCCTTTTTTAAAAATAGGGACCACCACACCGGTCTGTAGGTCCAAGGGTACTGTTCCCGAGGTCCATGCAGTATTGCAGAGGCATGTTAGACATGACAGCCCGACAATATCGAGAGCCTTAAGCATCGCTGGACAAATATCATCCACCCTCGGTGCCTTGCCACTGAAGAGCTTGCCAACTGCCTCAGTGACCTCCACCAGGGAAATGGAACTAGACCCACCAGAAGCTTCTGGCCCTGACTCCCGTGAGGGAGGCATGTCCTGGAGTTCCTCAAAGTGCTCCTTCCACCAACCGACAATGTCCTCATTTGAAGTCAGTTTCTGCACACTTTCCGATTACAGCTTGGACACAGTCACCCCGGCACTCCTGAGTCATCGGACGGTTGTCCAGAACCTCCTCGAGACAGATTGAAAGTCTTTTCCCATGGCCTCACAAAACTCCAGTCGGGAGTCCTTCAGACCATGGCCTCCCTCACTACTGGTGTCCACCGGGGGTTATTGGGTTACCGCCCTGACAGACATCCACAAGCTTTTAGCCACAGCTACGCCTGGCAGCTTCCACAATGGAGGTTTTGAACGGAGTCCATTCAGACTTCATGTCCCCTATCTCCTCCAGGACATGATAAAAGCTCTCCCGGACAGGGGCCTCTGACAGTCGTTCTCAGTACACCCTCACTGTTCACTTGGGCCTACTGGGTCTGATCATCAGCCTTCCCTGCCATCTGATCCAACTCATTACCAAATGGTGATCAGTTGACAGCTCAGCACCTCTCTTCACCCGAGTGTCCAGAACATATGGTCCCAAGTCAGATAAAATGACAACAAAGTCGATCATTGACCTCTGACCCAAGGAGATCTGGTACAATGTACACTTACGAACATGCTTGTGTTCGAACTTGGTGTTCGTTATGGACAATCCATGCCTGGCACAGAAGTCCAATAACAATTCACCATTCAGATTTAGATCAGGCAGGCCGTTCTTCTCAATCACGCCTGTCCAGGTCTCCCAGTCATTGCAACATGAGCATTGAAGTCTCCCAGCAAGACTATGGAGTCTGTAGGCGGGACCCTTTCCAGATCCCCACCCACTTGCTCCAAGATGACTGAATACTCTGACCTGTTGTTTGGTACATAAGTACACACAACTGTTAGAGTTTTCCTCTCTGCAATTTTAATTTGCATTAAAGCAACCCTCTCATCCACCGGGACAAACTCCAACTTCACGGCCACCGGGCGGGGACTCGTGAGTATCCCCCCACCCGGACACCTGGCACCTCTGACCCTGTGCAACCCCACAGTAGGATAGGGACCGACCCCTATCCAGGAGTTTGGTTCAAGAGCCAACCCAACTATATCTAGTTGGTGCCACTCTACCTCTCGTACAAGCTCTGGCTCCTTCCCCCCAGTGAGGTTCATTCCACATTTCAAGAGCCAGTTTCTGTCGCAGGGGCCTAGGCCACCAAGGGCCTCCCCGCAATCTCCCACTGCCTATACAGCACTGCTCCACTCCCCAATGCTGGACCTTGCGGGTGGTGGGTCCACATGGTAGTGACAGTGTTGGGTAATTTTGAGCATAACTCAAAAACACTAGCCAGTACATGACTAGCAAAAAAAGCTTTGAACATTTGTACATTTGTGCATAATATCATAATATTTTTAATTGAAAAACAAAATCATTTACAGAATTGCAGAAAATATGTGTTTTGGTAGTGACAAATATTAAAGTTATAAACTGATTTACTATATTTACTTCAGAGCAATGCGATCTAACTGCTCACCATGTGGCCATGAGGGACAGGGATGCAGTTTCACTTCCTGCTCTAAAATGCAGGCATGTGCCTAAAATAGTCCACCTAGGGACTAAAACTCCTTCTGTTTCTGTAGTTTTAGTTATGCTAAATCTCATGCTAAATCAAATTCTTTCATTTTCTTTTTAAAAGAAAACAATGTTTTTTTGAAAAACTGTAACTATTATTTTAGCCTGTAAATGATCAGTTTGTGTATATTTAGCGTATTATTATCTCAATTATTGCCTTAGGTTTTAAAAATCCTAATATAGTCTGGTATGTAATAATATTGTCTTAATTGAATTATTATTTGGCCAAAGTTTGAATTAATTTGGTAGAATGCTCCTCATATGTGTAGTTTTATATATGTGAGCTAACAACAACTGGCCCAAAATATTCACCTCACTCATTCACCTCCTACCCATTTTACCGTTGCAGAGATTTAATTGTTTGCCTTTGATAAACCAGAAGTCTTCCTGAAACAGAAGCATAGCATCTAACAAATTTCAGTTCAGTGCTGCTCTGTAGATGAACTCTGCAGAGCTCAAAAGCTATTTGAGGAGATTTTTTTACTCCTAAACTTGCTTGCCTGGCTGTTTTTACATTTACTTGAGCCACTAGTTCATGGATGTCACAAGTCTTTCACTTAAAGATGGTTTAGGCCTACTCATGCTAGCACCTTCAGTTCTCAGGAAAAGTCAGGACTATCCAAATCTATCCAAAGTTGTAGAGCAAAGCTTTGAAATGAAAAGCTGTAACACGGGTCACGGGGTGCGACTATAAAAATGCGCTGAAGTAAAATATGTACACTGTCTGCTCTTTAACATACACTCACACATCTCACTTGTGAATGTGGACGGACACGACAGGAAGGCCCAGTGGAAAAATAAAGTGGCCATAATGAATCCAAGAGACATAATTCATTCCCATCCGACACACTCAGGGAAAAAGTCACGCTCTGCTGCACCCTTGGACCACTGTCGGCAGGTGAAAGAGATGGAAAGAGCGGCAAACGCGAGCATGCGAGAGCAGAAATCCCAATTATGCTCAGCCTAGCGTTGCGCAAATGGCTGCCTTTTTCGTTGCTAGCTTATGAGGGCTTTTTATTTTTTATTTTTTTGGTAAGTGCACAAATGTCTTAAATCCCCACAGGAGGTGCATGACGCATCAAGAGGAATGGGTTTATGTATAAATGAGACACATTTACAAAAAAAAAAGAGAGACGAGAGGGCAAAATTAGATAAAGAAAGTGCGACTAGCCCCTGCTAGCATTGGGGCTTCACTACGAAAGGTAGGCTAATCAATTAATCGTGGCAGTAATTGGGTGTGGGTAAAGGCGTAATGCCGCAGCCTAATGAAAGTCATCCGTTGAGCACGTTCTCACTGGTCGGCCTGCTGAACCCCCATCCGTACACACACACACACACTCACACACACACACACACACACACACACACACACACACACACATCATCGGCTGGATCTCAGGTGCTTAGCCATGCAGATCTGTCTGACAGGCCCAGTACATCTCTGTCTGCCTAATTGGACAGTATAGAGTTGTTTATGGATATTGAAGACATTTAGGGCTCAGTCGGGGGGCTGCTCAAAAAATCATTAGCGCAGGGCCTCTGAAACCCGTACTATCCGCCTTCCCTCTGCCCACGTCAAAGGCAGAGCTACAAAACGCTCATCTCTGTCATCCACATGGAAAGGAGGGCGCTTTTTTTTCCTTAAAGAAAATTCACCATTGCTTATGCCCGACGTTTGAATTTGTGAGAAAGCTTACAGTTGAGGCAGTGGTGTTCCAATTAGTGGTATTTATAATGTTAGCCATGCTCCATAACAATGAAAAGATCTTTTTGTTGGCCAGGAATAACTCTGTCCTCAATTTACAGAAATGCCACATGAGGTGTTACCTTGAAACTTCAGTCTGTGGGCTAGTTTGTGTAGTAAGAAGCTAATCAATATCATTGTTTTCCTCATTCTAACACACATAACCCAGCTCATCAGTTTATTAAGCCAAGTGATTGTTATAGAAGGGAAAACAGTACAATCTGATTTTGCATTTGATTTTTATCTAAATTTACTCATTTTATTGTACATTTACAATCTATATATTATATATATATATATATATATATATTATAAACGAATAATATCATCAGTGTTGTATCTTTTTTTAATGCAGGCTTTACATTTTGTGGACATTTGATGAAGAATGGACCGATAAAAATAGTCCAAAAGTAATAAAACTTTATATTGACGTTATAGACTATTTGTTACTTTGTTACTTGTACATTTTTGCATATTTCTTGAATCTGTATTAGTGGTGTGTCAATCATTTTTATGGCCATTCCAATTTCTTTGGAATGATTTGTATAAATGTATTAATCTGAACCGCATATCACGTGGACTAAATGAAACACGCATGAGACACAGACTTTCTATTATATAAAGTCACAATTTAAATAACATTAATTCCACTATAATGGCCTAAACGAGCATTTTAATGAACAAAATAAACAGGAATCAAATAAATGTACGTCATAAATAAGAGGCTATAATTAGCCATGAACATTGTGGTAAAGGTGTAGCAACAAAGTTCAAACGTGCGACTGCAGTTGCCTGGTTCGAGTTAATGAGTTGTTTCAGCATCAGGAAAAAGGCAGAAAATCTGGCATATATTTAGCAAGAAATTACACAGAAGCTTCAACAATTGAATATAATGTTAAATGGTTACATCTTATCACAACCCTATCTGGATTAAATGGTTAATGATGATGATGATGGTGATGATGATGTTTACGTCTGTAGTGGGTCAACACTTTACCTTTATTACAGGTTCCATTCTTTTCAGCAGACTTGCTTATAGTTTTTCAGAAATCTGCAGGGATATTTTTCCACACCTGCAAAGTTTTTGCTTCTAATGAAGTTTTTGCTTCTAAAGCCAAATGCGTGTGTCCAGTTGTGGTTCTAATGCAAAGTTTCTTCTTTTTTGTGAATTTCTTTTTCCTCCTTAAAAATTTGACATAGTGTTGAGTTGTCTTCTCACAGTTTAAGAATGGACAGAAATACATGTGGATTTTTTCAGATATGTAGCAAGAGTGGAGCTTGATTTTCACCACTCTGTCAAATACCAAAGCTTTAACTACTGTTTATCTGATGGTAGCATTTTGGAGTCTACCAGCTCTTGCATGGTTGTTAAGAGTCTCATTTTGTCTTTTTGTCTATTCCTTTTAATACTCTTTTGAAGAGTTTTAGCAACTTGTGCTTTTTCACTTTTTTTGTTGACTTGCCACTTCCTGTATATATACACTCACCGGCCACTTTATTAGGTATGCTAGTACCTTGCTAGTAAAAGGTTGGACACCCTTTTGCCTTCAGAACTGCCTTAATTCTTCATGGCATACTTTCAACAAGGTGTTGGAAACATTCCTTGGTTGTAACAAGTTTTTGTTTGATTTGTTAATTTGAGTTACTGTTGCCTTTCTATCATCTTGAACCAGTCTGCCCATTCTCCTCTGACCTCTCACGTCAACAAGGCATTTTTGTCCACACAACTGCCGCTCACTGGATATTTTCTCTTTTTCGGACCATTCTCTGTAAATCCCCGAGATGGTTGTGCGTGAAAATCCCAGTAGATCAGCAGTTTCTGAAATACTCAGACCAGCCCGTCTGGCACAAACAACCACGCCACGTTCAAAGTCACTTACCAACTACCTCAGTGACCTCCACTAGGGAAATGGAACTTGACACCCCAGAAGCCTCTGGCCCTGACTCCCGTGAGGGAGGCACGTATCCCAGATTAAGAAGTTCCTCAAAGTGCTCCTTCCACCGACCGACAATATCCTCATTCGAAGTCAGAATTTCTCCACCCTTGCCGAATACAGCTTGGGCACAACCACCCTGACCCCTCCTGAGTCACTGGACAGTTGTCCAGAACCTCTTTGAGGCCGAACAAAAGTCTTTTTCCAAGGCCTCACCAAACTCCTCCCATGCCCTGGATTTTGCTTCTGCCACCGTTGCAGTTACCACCTTTTTTGCCTGTCGGTACCTATCTTAGCTTGACAGCCTCCCTCACCACCGGTGTCCACCAGGAGGTTCTTGGGTTACCGCCCCCACAGGCACCCACAAGCTTTTGGCCACAGCTACGCCTGGCAGCTTCCACAATGGAGGTTTTGAACAGGGTCCATTCAGACTTCATGTCCCCTACCTCTCTTACCCCTAAGCTCTCCTGGAGGTGGGAGTTGAAATCATTCCGAACAGGGGCCACCCTCACTATTCGCTTGGGCCTACCGGATCTGACCATCAGTCTTCCCTGCCATCTGATCCAACTCACCATCTGATGGTGATCAGTTGACAGCTCAGCACCTCTCTTCACCCTAGTGTCCAGAACATATGGTCCCAAGTCAGATGAAATGACAACAAAGTCGATCATTGACCTTTGACCCAAGGAGCTCTGGTACCATGTACACTTATGAACATCCCAGTCATTGCAACATGAGCAGTAGGACTATGGAGTCTGTAGGCAGGACCCTTTCCAGAACCCCGCCCAATCGCTCCAAGAAGGCCGAATACTCTGACCTGTTGTTTGGTGCATAAGCACAGACAACAGTCAAAGTTTTCCTCTCTGCGATTTTAATTCGCATTGAGGCGACCCTCTCGTCCACCGGGACAAACTCCAACTGCATGGTCACCAGCCGGGGACTTGTGAGTATTTTTTGTGCACGATATGCATGGAGAAACTTTGGATCGTGTTAGTCTGGGTTTTCACTCCAGACCTGTTCGCCCTGGGAGACCCTATCAGGAGCATATTGCTCCCAACGAATTAGCTCTGAAGATCCCTAGACCACACAAGCCCTTCCGCCACGACAAGGCCCCGATCCAGGAAGGGACCTCACAAAATAACCTTGCAGTATGAGTGAACTGACCTTGTGCTCCTTGTAATAAAGTACCATACTTCTGAACTATAACCCAGAAAGAACTTTATTTGGAATTTAAAGGATGTTAAAGTAAGCCTTTTTGACACAAAATTGAGGGACAAGTGTTCTTCATAAGTTATTTTAAATTATTCATCTTTAAAGCATGACATGAATATTGGTGAGAATTTTTTTAAATGTAACTGAAATACTGCTGTACACCTATGTAACATACAGTACTGTGCGAAAGTTTTAGGCATCTAAGTAAATTTTTAAACAATTTACCTCAGCAGTGAGTTTATCACAGTATACATTTGAATAAAGTCATTCATAATTCAAATAAACATAAAAACAATAAAAAGTAACATGAATTTCTTGGGTCCTTCACAGCCACCACAGAGACTTGTTAATATCATCAATTACATCATGAGCACAATTTAATGAAGCACTGATTGGTCAAAACAGGAGTTGCTTTTTAACTACATATAATACTGGGCTTCCTCGAGGAGAGGTTTGAAAATGGTTAAACAAACACACTAACCTCCATAAAATCACTATATATAATATATATATATATATATATATATATATATATATATATATATATATATATATATATATATATATATATATAAAATGAATGTTCTACTAATTTTGTTTATCCAAATAGTAACACGTTTCTCAGCAAATAAACACATACTACAAAAATAAAGACTTTTGCACAGTACTGTATGTTTTTCAGGAATACAGCACTTTTAAAAAGGAAACTCCACAGCAGTTTATCATGCAGTTAAACATGCTTTTATTATTTACCAACATATTAAATAATACAACTATGTGAGTTATATGTGGGTATTTACCAATGTCATTTAATATTAAAGCTGGAAACTGTGGGGACGTTTGCCACCACATTCAGAGAATGACCCACTCAATAGTTGTTTTGACTGGACATTAATTGAATGTCTGCCTTTTGCACAGTATTAAACATCATAATATTGCAAAGCAGATGGGGAAAAATAAAAATAATAAATTGGCCAATTGCCAATCGCCCTTTTTGACCAAAAAAAAAAAGAAAAAGAAAATAATCTTGGCTGATTCCGATCATGCATCCCTGGTACATATGACTTTCCATAATTATGAATTCCATCATATCAGTCCAGGAACTTGTTATACAGCAAAAAAGGTTCATGGTGCAGAATAGTATGCAGGACAGGAGCAGCTGCTGTAGAACCAGAGCAGATCTATATTCTATATTCTATATTGGGTTTGGAATGATGAGATAGTAAGAAATCATGACTGAAAACACTATGATGCCATTGCAATGATATGAGATGCCAAAATCTGAAGGATGGAAGTGAAGAGAAGGACAGTTCTCTCTCTTTCTCGCTTTCTCTCTCTCTCTCTCTCTCTCTCTCTCTCTCCCCCCCCACAGTCCAGTAATAGTACAGAGGCCCAATCAAATGCAAACTCTGTGTCTATTGTCTGTCTGACCCTGCCCCCAACACACACACACACACACATTACAGAAATGTTTCTACCCATCAGTGCCTTTACTTATCACTTTCCCGGTGACATTGAACTTCCCATGCCCCGGCCGCCGAGACACATCTCTGAACTCGTACAATCACTCTTCATCCTCTCTAACAATTTAGTAATGAAGTATTGATTTCCAGATTCGCCTCTTATGGATGATATTAGATTTGGTTTGATAAACTGTGTCGAGGCCCCCTAATCTGCACTGTCCCTTTTTCCCCCCGCTGTCTGTAAAACAAAGTGCCACTGGAGAGATAATGACCGGGGAACATCGATGAACTCATTTCATCAATTTGTAACACTTGACAATGAAAAAAGGCGCCCATTTTTCACACGCCAATGTCAAAGTTTATTGCTCAGGGTAGGGTCTTATTGGAAGCTCGACATCTTGGCTGTAATTTATGGGCCCCCGCGTGCTGGTTACTTTGAAAGGAAATGTTTGGATACAGCGAGGATATTAGTGTTGCACCTGGGCTGGCTGCTTTTGCGCGAGGCCACCAGGGATCCATGCATCACGTCAGCAAATGCAACAACAACAACAACAAGCAGAGGCTGGAGCCGCACGGCCGTTAGGAAGCCAGAGAAGGGGGGCTTATGACATGCATAAGTCATGAAGTGATGCTCCATCTTGGTCAAGCAGACTGCTGAAAGAACAAAAATAATGCAGCCTGCACCCAGCCAGTAACAAAAGCCCTCGTTACTGGACTTTAGTGGCAGTCTGGTGTACAAGTCCTGCCTGCAAGCTTTAAATCATAACCTTACCTTCAACAAATTTGATCAAAAAAGAAAATGAGCTGATCTAAAATGTGTTAACTGTACAACTTATTAGTGAAAGGTTTTGACAATGCATGGGTTACATTAATACTGCGGTAAACCATTAAAAAAATATTTTTTAAACAAAAAGATTAAATAATAGCTTTAGGTTAATTTGTAGTTATTTTTCACACAGTATTTTTACGACTGACACAACCAATGAGCAGAAGCTCAATTTCATCATCTGGAAGTGTTTTTTTGTCAGTTATATGTCTTCAATAAGTCTTAAACACACATGATCTTCCAGTGATGCCAGTCTTCCATTTTCACTACTATAACCTAAAACATATATGTAAAGCATATCTATCAAATGTATTAAAATGGATGTACTTTAGAGTTTGTAGCAAAGAGATTGTATGAGCCTACATTGCTAATGCTAACACCAGCCACTATCAGTCGAGGCTATTTAACTAAGTTTACGTCTGATTTCTAAATATTCTACAAATTAAGGGAACATATTGTTTATTAATTTTATCTAAAATCTCATTTTAAATATTTGTAGTGGTCCTTCATGAATATTTGCCAGTTGTCTACAGATGAAACTGTTAGCAAAGCAATTTTATGAGCCTACATTGCTAATGCTAACACCAGTAACTACCATTCAAGGCTATTCAACTAACATAGCATCTGTTTTATAAATACTGTTTTCTACATATTAAAAATAATTTATTGATTTTATGTAATTTCATATTTGGAATGTTTTTAGTGGTCTCCCATTTCCCAGTAATCCCCAGACATTTTCAGGCTTAGTTAGGAAAGCGTTGTATGGGCCTACAATGCTAACACTAGTATTGTCAACTATCATTCTAGCTATTATAATAATATTCCATATTTTTTTGTATGTAAAAAATCTTATCCAATTTATGTATTATCTATGTATCCAATATAGCCTGGAAAAAAATCTCCCAAAATGGACGAGCTACTAATGATGCTTTACACGCTGCACAAACATGTGTTTCATGATTTGGTACCGACGTTAGTAGACAGTAAACTGACATCAGTTCCTGACTCCAAAACACTGTGCTTTGAGATAATCCCACAGCCCGCCATTCTGATGGACAGCTGAATCTCTTTAGCCTTTGTTCTTTATTTACGACAGCTGGGCCGCTCTACAGTCCAGCGCGATTTCACAGGTGAATGCATACCCATCCTAAAGAAAAAGCAATTGAGGAAAGGTGGGGGGAAGATAAAGACAGTGTTTCTGAAGTGTAGATGGATGATATCTCACTCAAGCTCTCCCCATCCACTTGCCACAAGCCCCCAAAACCCTCCACAACACAGTTTCTCCTCATTCAATAAACCAGGCTCATTCATCTCCCCTTTACCTGCTTTTCCATACAAACCATTAGCAGAGCTAATGCCATTACATGGTTGAGGAGTCAAGCAGCCCCTTTCCTTTTCGTCTGCTCTTTTTTTTTTTTCAAGTGTGTTTGTTAGCGAGCGCTCCCTCCTTGGAGCTAGAGAAACCTTTTTCCCAGACTCTGGAGTCTCCAGCCCTGCTAGCAGTAATTTCATTCCCTCTCCCACCCATCCCCCGGAGATCTACATGCATAGTGCTTATCAACCGGATTACCGGCAGGTAAAGACACATAACCCAATTTGTGGCTCCTCGTTTCGGGTGTGTGTAGTATTCAGTGTCAAGGCGCATTAGCCCAGGCAGGGGATTGCTCCGGTGGATGCTTAGCTGCAGCAGCAGCAGCCTCCTTTTCCAGCAGCAGGCTGACACAGAGAATGGGACTACAGATCATAGAGGTGTGCCTGAAATCAATACTAGGTCCCTGAATGCAAATAAACGCAGCCCCAAGCTCAAATTCATTTCTAAACCACAAATTGCTCACAGAATGAGCTGAAAACAATAAGGAGGCCTGAATGCTAATTTGCATCAGCCTATTAGCATACCACAATAATGCAATTTTTCTCTTTTTCTGTAAATAAATCATATCAGAATAGCACTTGGGCCTTGTGAAACTGAAAGGGCGGCCACATGCGGTGATGAAACTACCCATCATGTACTTCTCTGGGTCATAAACAGGGTTGTTCCTATTGTCCTCCACTGTATAAATACCCATAATGTGCTTCTCTGGGCCATCTACAGTGTTGTTCCTTGAACCAGGTTACAGAGAACCTGGCCACTTCCTATCCATGAGTTTCTTGAAAAGCCAGTGGGTGCTTTGACAACCAACTATTCCCATTTGAGGGTGTGAAGCCCAATCTCACATCCCTATCCTGATTTTACTTCCCAAGGCCCCTCAAGCAGTTAGCATCAGTTAGTTTTCATTATCATGCAAGCCATTACAGTTTACTGTAAAACTGCCTTTTTTGTATTTATGAATATATTTTACAAAAAGTCAGAGATTTACATATCTACTTATGATTCTTGAGGTTGCTAATGAGTTAAATTGCTGATTGACGGCTCTGATATGTGGGATTCATTCAATAACATTGTGAAAATCATTACCAAAAGCAGGAGATGAAGCTCAGGATTGGGATGTATGATAAGACACCACACTCCACACTAAAATGTAAGTAGCACAAATTGCAAACTAATTTTCTCATTGTAGGTCACTTGCGGGTAAATAACACTGCTAGAAAACTGTTCACTTTGTAAGATGCAGTTTTTAGTGAATCCTTAACTGCTTGACTTAAGGCCTAATATTACTTAAGGAGCATGTTAGCCTATTAGCTGCTGAGGTGACAATTCAGGAACTAGAAACAGGATTCAAGCCCTGGAGACTTCAGGTCTATTGACTTCAGATATATTGCTCTCTGTAATTTATAAGTACACATAATGTATTTCACTGAACCTTTCACCAATGTTGCTTCTATTGCTCTCTTTACTGCCCTAATGCACTTCTCTGGATAAGAGCTTTAATCAGGCCTGAAATTTCAGTCCAAACCGAATATAGCCCAAGGGGCAGTCATGGGCTGGAGGTCAGGGAATTAGCCCTGTGACTGGAAGGTTGCTGGTTTGATCCCCAGCACCAACAGTCCATGACTGAGGTGTCCTTGAGCAAGACACTTAACCCCCAGTTGCTCCCCGGGCACCGTGGATAGGGCTGCCCACCACTCCGGGCTAGTGTGCTCACTGCCCCCTAGTGTGTGTGTATTCACTAGTGTGTATGTGGTGTTTCACTTCACAGATGGGTTAAATGTGAAGGTGGAATTTCCCCTGTTGTGGGATTAAAAAGTATCACTTAACCTGCCCAGTCTTTTGAGAAAGAAACCGAACCAAGTACAACTAAATGTTGTTTTAAACTGACCTGAAGTAGCCCAGAGTTGCTCTCTGCTCTGTCACTACCCACAGTGCACTTGCACAGTGTTCCTACTGCTCCATACTTTTCAAGAGTGACTGACCATCCATTTCAATACTGGTTTTAACAGGACTTGTCCACTTGGCCTCATTATTTACCATCAGGTGAAACCCTGGCACCATCTCAAGGGCTGTTCCATTACTTTATTAGTTCAGTTGAAGGGTGTAAGATGAGTCCTTGGAGGGGTGAGGGATCAAGTGTACACAAGTTCTGACTTCAGCAGCAGTACTTTTCCATGTCAAACTTGTAAATAATGGCAGACAAAGCTTTTATTAACTCCTTTCAAAAGACATTTTAAAATTATAACATTCAATTAGCTGAGCTTAAGGTTGAAAGCTACTCCATCTCTTATATATGACTGCTCGTTCCACTTCATCACTTTACTCTGCTAGATGGCTAGTTAGCATGCTAAAGTCTACGCGGCTAACAATAACACAAAGAAAGGCCATACACGACAGTTCTATACCAAAGTTTATAGACAGACAAAGCAAAGAAAGGCAAATTTTTTGTACGTTATGTTCAAACTCAAAAACTCAAAAACATTGCAGAATTTGTATGGCTAGTCGATCACCTCACTAAAACCCAACTGCTGAGGACTAGTGGGTTTCGATTCCTCACTGCCCCCTCTATCCTTGGTGAGTTGAGTGGGCAAAGGCATGATAGAAAGTATTGAAACTGGGCCTGAGAGTGATCACTCCATCCCTTTTAACTACCCATAATGCACTACTCTGGCCCTGCTGCAGTGCTGTTGCTATGGCTCTCTTCACTTCAACAAAAGTGGCCAAGACTGGTGGCTCCACCCCTTTTAAGTACCCACAGTGCACTTGTCTGTGCTGTCTCCCGCATTGTTCCTATAGCTCGCCGCACTTCAACAAGAGTGGCTGAGGGTGCTGGCTCCTCCCACAGTTACGACCCACAATGCACCCCTCCATTATGGATAGCCCTGCTGTCCGCGAGCTCTTGGAGCTCAGGAGGTCAGCCTCTCCCAGGCATGCTGCCCTCTGCGGTGATTACTGATAAAGGATGACACGGCAGACGGAGACGGCAGGGAAATATTCACGAGGGCCTAATCTGCGCTTCTCTTCTGCTCTCCACTCTCTCTGGCTCTCAGCAGGGGAGGCCTGGGCGTAATGTATAAATATAGGAGGGGAGACTACTTTCCCTCCACTTATGAGCCTCTTCATCTCCCACTCTCTGGCGAGGGAGTGAGGACAGAGGGTCGAGTCATCAGAAAACACAGGAGGCTTCTGGAACAGCCTGCTCTTCCGGAGTACTGCTGTAAAAAGGGGCTATTTCACAGCTCTGCTAAAACAAATAATACAGTGGCATTTCCAGGGGATGTCTCCTGTTACAATGGCATGTTCTAAGATTTAAGGTCCATGAAAGGTACACATGGTCTGCTTAACTGCAGTTATTGAAGGTGATAAAAAAGCATGCCGTTATTTGATACCAAATACTTCTCACTCGTAATGGAGAAATTCTTTTGTACATAAAAGGAAGATTTATTACAGTGGTTCCCAAACTCAGTCATGAGGACCTCTGGCACATTTTTGTGTCTTCCCCACTCTAACATACTTGACCCAGTGCATGATGAGCTTGTTAATTAGTTAATGATTTGAATCAGGGAAAGAACAAATGAGGAGATGAGGGAAAGCACAAAATTGTGGGGTCCCAAAGAGTTGAATTTGATGAACTCTACATTTTGCTTTTGGTTGACATCAAAACAAACAGGAAAAAGTCTCAAACCTTTTAAAGCACAACACAAATTGAATATCAATATAAGTAGGGATGCACAAAAATTTGGCCACCAAAATCTTAAGCTAAAAATGGTAAAAAAATGTTGTTTTTCATCTGAGAAAAGTGGCCAAAGCCATTAAGCAATAATAACAAAGTCTCAATACTGTTTCTTATTTTTACACCTACAAGTGTCAACTTGCCCCTTGAGACTGATTTACAAAGGGTAATGGTAGACATTTTTCCCTATGATATGAGACAAACAAAAAAAAAAGAACATTACTTCATTGACAGCTACTAGTGGTGCTCTGTAGGTGACCCTGCCAGTCTGCAGTGACAGCAGAAAAGGGTAAAGTTCAGCTTCTCACTGCTGGGCTTTAGTTACATTTAAGTAATCATACACTTTCAAAGAGGGGGGACAATTATTCATTTGCCCAGCCCTGATTTTTCAGTGATATGAAGCTGAAATCAGCTATGGGGAATGGGGAATGGGGAATTTATCCAGCTAGCTACCGAGACATCAGCATATCAGCATACTACTATTAATTTTTATGTTTGTAATGAAGAAATGGACCATAATACATTGAAATGACATTAAACTAAGATAATACATCAGTTATCACAATTTTTTAACAGAGGAAATACATTTGTGGGTTTCTTTGGTCTCTTGTGCAGCCATAATGCAGATTTGGACTCTGTTTGGAGTGTACCTCTTAAAAACCTCCATTTGGAGGACCATGTAGCCCTGAAACTTCACCCTACCCCTCTATCTGAACAAAAATCGGACACCCTACCCCAAGATTTGAACTTGCAAAACAGAGAGGTAGGATACAAGGGGTGAAATGAGACTGGGCCAAAGAGTAAATTAGGCCTACAACTTGGTGTCAAATTCTAAAACTTTACAAGCAATTTAATTGGCAATGAAAATGAAAACTTGGTTCACGTTGAGCATCAAGAGGACATAAAAAACTTCGGCACTACAGAGTTGATGCTACTTGAAAACACAATATCCTTCTCAATAAGCAGAATACAGTAAAACAACATAAGCAGAAAGGAAAGTCCCAGCTAACATATTAATTCTATCTTCTTGAAATGACTAAAATTTACAAAAGAAAGTGCCAAAGTGTAAAGTATAACTGAAAATAGGACGACCCACCGTTCTCTGTTGTCAAGGACTTTAGATGTCATGGCACATACTGTAGCCTACATGCTGTAAAAAATTTAATATGTTTATTAGCTTTAGTGTAGCTTTTATTTAATATCTGTTTTTTAGCCAAGGATTTTTATTTTAGTGCATCACAAAACAGTCATTATGAACCTTTACTATGTACTTACATTTCATTGCTGTTCTTTTATTTTTTTAACCTAATTTAAAACATCCCCTGTCAAATTTGGATGCACTGTGTCACAAGTTTATGAACGGACCAATAGAAATGGTCCAAAATGATTTACACTGAAATCAACTTGAACATTGAAAGTTAAAAGGGTAAAGGAACTGTAAAAGAAAGTTTTGTTCAAACAGCAATGATTTAAATGTCAGTATAAAGTACAAAATATATAGCACATACATATTTGTGTTGATAATAGGTGCCTATTCACTTTGTCGTTGTTAGTAACATTAGCTTTTGTTTTGACTACTAATTTAACCTAATAGATTAGTCCATGACATTCTTATGGTTATCTAGAATATTCCATAATGGCTGAAACAAAGCAAACAAAGCTGTGCAAAATGAAAAGAGCGTTCATTCATGCTAACCGAACTTACAAAATACTTGTGAAGAGGAGGAGAAGAAAGAGGTCTTGCTGAAAAAAGGCTGTGTGTGCACCCGTGCACATTTTCTGAAATATTAGGTTGTTAGCAGGCGCCATTATGAAGTGAGAAAGTGAGGCGAGCGGAGAGTGATTCTTTAGCGAGGAGGTGCCATGTCCTAGCCATCACAGTCCCGGCGCACGAGGGCTCCAATGGCACCTGAGGGGGAATCTCATGGCTGTCATCCCAGAAAGCCTCCTGCACTGATGCAGGCCTACCATCTGCTCTCCATATGAGATAAAAATGAGAGATTGTCTCCGAAAAGGCATCTCTCTCCCACTCTCGCTTTCCCTCTCTCTCGCGCGCCCCTCTCCGCATTAGCACTAGCATTTGAAAAATTGTTAAGACAACAATTTGGATTTAAAAAATGGAGCGCAGTGCAACATCGCTACTCCGTCCGACTACATGGCAGCAAATCATTTGATGCACATTAGCAGATACTTTATTTTTTTCCACGGCTCAGACTCAGCAAGCATTTGGCAAGCGAGGGAAGATGAAGACGAAGCAAAAAAGCACGATATCCTGCCAGGTCTACCCTTTCTGTAACTAACCTCTCCACATCTTTTGTTTTTAGCGTTCGCCTCAATTTATTCCAGGGCCCCCACCGAGCATACAAGAAAAAGCATTATTTTATGACATTGGGGAGAGGGGGGAAAAAACATAGTTAAAAAGAAGAAGAGTCAAGTCAGGGGGAGAGGGGAAAAAAGGGAGATGGGCAAAAGAAGGGTGAGAGAAAAAAAGAGAGAAAGGTCCTTCAGGGAACATGGTGTAAATGAACTTCCAGGAATGACACAGGCGAGCAATGAGGCGTGGATAGAAAATATACGCCGCACATCATCGGATAGAGATGCCAGTGGAAATGGCTTCATTGAAGTGTCAGCCCTCATCCATCAATCAATCATCCGCGAGAAACAATAACGGCCACGGCGATGGGGCGGCTTTTATGGGGCTTACTCATGGGTATCGGCAACAGCACTTAAGTGCGCCTCTGACACAGGCAGGGAGAGCAGGCCGAGGTGTGTGTCGGCCTTTCTTCTAGGCAGGTAGGTGGGATGGGCTGGGATGGGGGAGATTGTTGAGGGGAGTACTTTATCAGAAAAAAAGAAAGAAAGGAAAGAAGGAAGAAAAAAAAGAGGGAGGCAAAAAATGTCCCTGTGGCTAAAAAGAAAAGTAGGCCCCACACACCTGACCCGGAGTGAGAAAAGAGTGGAAAATGAAGCTGTGACACCTTCCATCTCTCATCCATATTTAGTGTTGGGTCTGGCGAGCGTGAGGTCGCAGTGTTGTTTAGTTCATTAGAATATTTATGGCCGGTTTGGAGCTGGAGCAGAAGTGCTCCACCTCAGGATGCACTCAGAAGAAGGTTCCTAAATGGTCCATGCTTTGGATGTGTGGTACTAGTAAAAAACTTTGATTGATATAGTAGCGTTTTTTGTTTTTTTTATTAAACTTTGCTTTAAAAAAGTTCCCCACACTCGCATTTCATTCACACAATGGCTTTTCAAAGAACCATCTAATCACAGGTTCTTCAGGGAACCTAAATGCGTTTCTCTCTGGCATCGCTACAGAGGAGCCCTATTGTCATTTGTTGTGGTACGCAGTGTTCTAAAGCACAGCATTGCACCCACCACCCTCATCTTTTTGACAGAATCTACAATTTAATATGGCTTTCATGTTTTTGATCATGAGTGTTATCTCAATACCAGCATTCACTATGCAAATACATCAAAAATTCCCGTGGTGTCAACCAATCTTGACTGTCTAACCACTGATCTATATGCTAATAAGTACAACCAAGCTAGCATTAGTGTAACTCTGACCTCTTTCATAAAGAAAACAGCGACTCTATCTTTATTCTGGATGCAGCGGATGCTAGAGACAAGTTTCCACACTTTCAACCAAAAAAAGAAATCAAACTGAGGTAAGATATCTAGATAATCAGGGGCCATATTACAGTAACTTCTTCTCTTTTTGTCTAAGTAAAGATTTGACAGGTCAAGATTTTTTGTATCTTAATTTAGGAATATTATTTTATCTCACAGCATCTCATCTCAAGTTAGGAAATCTTAACCTACTTTATCAAAGTAGACAATCAACTATCATATCTGTTACGCAGAAACTAATCATACGTGCACAGCTGAAATGTAAGCATGCAATCAAAATAATCATGTTAGTTAGGCAGACAGCTGATGTTAGCTATTGTTATTGAGGTGAAAAAGGTCAAACAAAACTAGATAGTGCTAAACCTGAAGTTAAAAATATTGTGATATTGCTTTGTGCTGTTTATCACAGCATCGCTACTCTGCAGTTTCAGTTTCCAAAACTGCGCTAGCCTTAGCTAGCCAACTAATAATAATCATTCCTCTGTTGAATTACTGAACATGTTTCTACTGAGGAATAGCAACACGTTTAGCTCTGTCTCCTCATTATTCACCGACATTGCTAGAAAATTTTATGTGATGAGTTTTCACCAAGATTAACATAGAAGAAGGCATAATGGAGATCGTGTCTGCAATGCCTGGAGCTTTTAAAACCCTGTTCAAAAGTCAAAGCACCATTTCCAATGTAAATAAATGTATCATTAATATGCTAATTATAGTGACCTATGCAGCCTGTCACTGCATAAAACAATAGAAACAGACAGTGAAAAAAGTTAAGAGTCCTCTACAGTACGATTATTCATTCTCTCCATTGTAAAGTTGATTTGAAGTACAGTCGAATGCAAAAGTTTGAACACCCCCAGTCAAATTACATGTGATTGATTTCCAGTGTGAGAATAAATGAACACATCTTCTACAGGAAATAAACTTAAATGTGGAATTTTCCTGCCAATTTTAGAGCAAAATTTTGTTCTCTATGTTTAACATATTGGGGGAAAAAAACGTATCTAATAAGTTAAAATTCAGCAGATAAACAGCGATTGTGCATTACAGTTTGCAGAAGTGTGTTCTCTGTAGAGAATATTTAGAGTATCTGTCTTCTCTCTATATTCAGAATTTAAAGAAAAAAAAACAGTCAACCCCCAAATGTCCACCCCACAGCAGATATAGTTTTTTCAAATGTTCCTCCCACCTTCAAAATATGTCATTAGAAGAGGATTTTTAGTCTTTAAAGAAAAAATAAGTAAATCTCACTCTGGAGACTGCCTTGGCACTACCAGGATGTGAATAAGTATATTTACAGCAGACACAGTGATGGTTACTTTTTTTCATTTTGGCTGCAGTGTTGCTTTACACAGTTCACATATCCCATGAAAACATGTAGTATGTATGACAGCCATCCCTAATTTGTTATCAACATTCTCAAACTTGTCCTCAAGATGATTTCCCAATGTTTTTACTTCCTTTAATTAAATGTGGATCTGGCAACTCTCTTTGTTTCAGCACCTAGGCCTGTGTGCCATGCAGAGAGGTCATTATGAGATTGCAACGTTGGTAAATTTGCTGCTTGTAGATGCTTTGATTATCTGAAGAGGAGACGTTCTGTCTGTTTATCCAGTTTTTGCAAGAGGTTGGCTAAGCTAACAAAGTAGCGTTTAACTGAGCCTTCAAAACTGTGCTTTATCTCAAACCTGTGTTATCATAAAGCTTGCCTAAATGCCTAGGGGAACATGCTCTTGTTTGATGAAAGCTACTGTTGAGGAGAAAAAGAATAACATTTCAGATATCTTTCAATGCCATTCCACCTTTACAATGGAGATGAAGATACCCCCGTAAATTATTGTGCCATTAGCAGCCTCTGCGAACCCGAGAGCCCCCGCGAGTTGAAGAACGAGTGAAATCTTTAAACGCTGCAACAGTCGCTTTTACTGTATGTACGTCTTTTGATTTCCCCGAACCAAGTCTCTTGATGGCTTCTCGGCAACATGAAACATGACACATCATCCATTATTCTGAACATGTGCCTTGCTATCTTAGCCCGCTCCATATGGCCCTGGTTGTCTCCAGACACCCAAATCCCTTTCCTGAGGCCAGGGGCTGTTTTTTAGTGAGAGCCATTACATCGCTCTTCTTTCTCAGAGGGATCCACTGACAATGACAAGCACTTGTGCTTGTGAGCACCGTCTTTCCACCCCAAAACCTGACGCTGGATTCTGATTGTCGGACGGTGGCACTCTCCACTGGCCCAATTGCTAATTCATGCAAGTTTGACAATCTAGAGGCAACAGATCTGTAAGGCAGATCTCCTAATGTCCTTTGTGCATGGCATGGAGGTCTAATTGTTGTTATAAAGAGTTATAAAGGATTGCTGGGTGTGGATTCACAAAAAGGGGTAGAAAATTGGGAATTCTTGGAAAGGCAGGGATTATTATGGAATTTCTTTTGAAGCCAAAAAGGTTGTGGTATAAAATTCAAATGCTCAAAGATGATTTCAGATAATAAAAATAATCTTCATTAAGGTACCCTTAAAGGATTCTTTAGAGCAATAGTATAAAAGAAACATTTTTGGTTCCCTTGAAGGCAGTTGGGAACTTCCCCATGGTGTGAAATGCGGCAGTCAGAATTGTCTACAGTGGTGGTGGTAGGAACCAGACGTCTGTCACAGAAAGTTATTAAAATAATTATGAATGCACTGCCTGGTGTCTGAAAAGAGTTTTGAGATAAGCCTTTGGCCTAAAACATAATTTTGAATTCAGTTATTGATCATTCTAAGGCAAAATAGTACCCAATAAAACATATTGCCGCTAAAGTGCAAAAGCTTTGTATCTTCAATTTTGGCAATTTTTTGCTTTTTTGTGTAAACTCTGGTTACCCTTTGCATTGTTTAAAATTTCATAAAGAACAGAGGAATAGAAATGGTCCAAAATTGCTTGGAATAACACTTCTGTTACATCAAACCACTCTGAATGACTTTGTGTGCATCTCAAGGGCTGAATAATGCAGTGATTCTTAAAAAAGTTGTTGGAATTCTGTATGGAATATACAGTGGATGAACCCATTTTGTAAAAAAAATGTGCCAGAACTTCTCTGAACTTTAAAGAACTTTCACGTGTCTAAACCAAGAACCATTAAGAATCCTTTATTTTAAGGGTGTTGCCTTTAGCATCTTTCACATGTGATCACAGTCTGTCAAATCCAGTTTGCGGCCTACTTTTCATCCTCTTCACCCAATCAAGGCTGTTTCTAGGAAGCATATGCAGTGGTCTCCAAGGTTCTTCAGCATGGATTGACAGTCTCTGCAGCAGATAGGATTTTAATGCATAGATAGCCACATATGTGTGCGATGGAGGGAGCCATCCCTGGAGAATGCTTCACTGTGGATGCAACTCATGTAGACTGTTTCCAAATTTTTCTCTCTGCTCTATGTAAAACTGTGCTTTTTTTCTGTACAGCTGAGTGATTGCTAAGGTAGGCGTGAAAGAACATTGGGAACTGAATTGTGCACTAAACTAGCTGCAGAACCAGGAGAAAAAAACATCAGTACTGAAAAGTAAACAGGATGAGGGGAAAAAAAAGAAATTGTTTAGTGACAGTGGCAAGTCAGGCCCATTAAAACCCAACAATGGATGCTTTGAGAGTCCATTGGTGGAACTAACTGTAGGGTGGGTATCTTATCCAAAACTGTAAAAAACTGAGAAATATTAGATGTGTCTAGAATGATGAACAGAGGTCTATACTATTTGTAAACGACTAAGAAAGCTGTATAAGTGGCAAACCATGTCTATTAGAAATAGAGCTTCAATTTGGGCCATAAATGACAAAGCTCAATCAAAAACACCATTATGATAATGAAAACTACTGCTAGAACCTCTGCTAGTAGTATGTTAGGACTATGCTAACAGTGATTCACATGAACATATATTGACCATTCTAGATTAAACATGGATATGTGAAATTTCTAAAGGATATTCCATATTTTATTTGAAGTTTGACATTAACGTGTCATCGGTGTCAGAATAAAACCTCAAATTTCCACATTTTTTTTTCTCACAGGAGAAGGAAAGAACATTTGTAACATGACCATTTCTATTGGTCTGTCTATCATGAAATTTGGGACAATGTAAAGTATAACTAGAGTTTTCAAATTTGAATAAAAAAAATAAAAAATTAAGATACAAAGTTTTTGCTTTATACCTAGTGGCAGTCTTAATTATCACACATTAGGCCTTCAGTTCAGTCCTAGACAATGAGAGAGCTTGCTTGGCTGTGTCTACCTAGATACAATGGAGAACAATTAACAATGATTTATAGATTTTCTGTTGGATATTTCAAAATTTAACAATGAAATAAGAGTATTACAAAATATATAGTACCTTCTGGTGTCTACATGACAGAGTACAATGCGTTGTGCGCTATTTTTTTTGGTACATTCGTAGCTAGCTAAAATTTAGCTACTTTCCAGGGGAAAAAAAGTAGCGCACTACTTTGTGGCTACTGTCAGAATGTTTGTGTATGTAAAGCCTGTAGCAAAAGTGTAGCGACAATTATCACTATAGCTACACAAAACTTTGTAGGCGCTACAGCTATTAGCTACATTTCATAAAACTTGACAGACAACAATGCCTTGGATAACCTCAGTGAAACAGACCTTTATCCAGTGCAGCAGTATTACCAGTGAGGACAAAAACTCCATATAAACCCGTACACCACTCATTTCTGCTAGCACACCTATGGGATTCTAGTGATATGTTAGGCATAAGCTGTCAGTAATTCACGTAAACATTTTTTTGGCTGCTCTAGATTAACCCTTTACATGGCCAGGCCCCACCAGCAGCCCCAAAGTTTTACTACACACTTATATAACCTACAAAACAAAAAGTTCAACAAGTTTGTATTTAAGTCCTATTAGTTACTGAGCCTTAGTATGTAATAAGCTTGGGATTTTTAGGGGTTAAGCATGGATATTTGAAGCTTGTAACAGATAATAACATATCGTCGATTTTGGGACAAAACCCTGCAGCTCCATTTTTGTCATTAAGCTGCCCCAAAAGAGTCCAAAATTACTTAAAATATCTTTCTGCATTAACTTTCATTATAAATTAACCCCATACATGGCCATGGGCCCAACAGCGGCCCCAAAATTTTATTACACACTTCTATAACCTAAGAATAACTTAGCCAGTTTGCATTAAAGTCCCTGTAGTTACTGAATAATAACACATAGTATGTGATAAACTTGGGATTTTTATTTGGGTAAAGCACATTTAATTGAAGCTTGTAACAGACCTTACCATATTTCTGCTTCTGGGACAAAACCTTGCACTTCCATTTCTGCCATAAAGTCACTCTTTATAATGTGTGAAAACCTCATTATTATTTATTAACTCTTTATAAAGTCCAAAACTAACTTAACAATTAAATTAACAACATTAACTTCCATTATATATTAATCCCTTACATGGCCAAGGACCCAACAGTGGGCCCAAAGTTTTATTACACATTTCTCCAACCTAAAAGTAGTTCAACCTATTTGCATTGAAGTCACTGTATTTACTAAATAAGAAGCCTCAGTATGTAAGGGCTAAGAAAGTTTTTTCTTTCTCCTGAAAAGTGATCAGTTTGGAGAATACAATGTTTTGTCCCAACAGCGACCATATGCTTTACCTTGAAGCAGTCCTGATTAACTTAGTGGATAATCTGACATAGTAGGCCTTCATTTCCCCTCCTGAAGTCTTAACCAATGGGAGAGCTTGGCTGTATCAGCCTAGAAACCACTGAGAAAAAACATGATTGGATAATTTTCTGTTCTATGTCTTTAAGTATTTACTCATTTTGTAATTAACCAAAACTTAACAATGAAATAAGGGAATCATAATATCTGCAGTTTAAACAGAAATCATGATGAAATATAAAATAAATATTTACCAAAAATGAAAGCTATTTTTTATATTTTACAGAAATCATTAGGCCTTCTCTGAAGACTTAAAATGCCTTGATGCTTCCCCACTCAATAACCTAGTATTTTAAAAGTGTTGATTAAATCCCAAGGCCGATAATTAAAAAACACTGTAATTACATTACAACACTGTAATTATAAAAATACATCAAAGATACCTTCTGGTCTACACAACACAGCACAATGCCTTGTGGGTAGAAATAATGTCAGTGAAACAGATCTACATCCACTACAGAACTATTACTGGTGTAGGTCTACAGAGGGGAAAAAAGCCTTTCTTCCATTTTTCCCTTTAACAACTCCTGTTCCTCTTCATGCCGCAAATGGTAAAGCCTCTCTCCCAAATACTTCCAGGAGGCATTGGGATAACAACATGTGCCGTGGCCCCTTGTTGCACATAACTCTAATTAAAATCTAACGGTGTTACTATTCATTCTGTACATTACCTGCCGCGCAGGCCATTGTGTGCGGCCCAGTGCGCGCAGTGCTGGATCCCTGCGTCAGCAGAAACAGCAGCACCTCCTGGAGTGAATAAAGTGGGGGGCTCTGCTAAAATAAATCTATTTTCCTCAGGGTGAGACCCCTGGCCACAAAATGGCCTCCGCCGCCTGCACAGCAAACAAGGTAAAGGGGGGAAAAACAGCAGTTAAGTGCTAATAGGACCAGGCCGATGACACAAATCAGCTGTTGAAGGGAGGTTATTAGAAAACAGGAGTGCAACGATACAACAGCACACGATTCAGTTGGATTCAGAATACTGGATTCACGATTCATATTCACATGATACTTTGAATGAAATACTGAAGGAAGAAAAATCATGACTGTAGATTATTATCAACACTAGACCTGGAAACAGGTGTTGATAAGTGCTGCAAACTTTGGTGCGCAAACAATGCAACTGCATTAGACGGCACAATTAATACAATTTACATATTCCCTGATGCACTGCTCCAGTTTTGCATTGTGATATCATGTCATGTTAAAAGCAAATTAGAAAATGTTTTCTGGCATGTTTTGCTGCCTTAATCCAGCTGCTCTTTACAATGTGTGAACATTTCATGACCAGCAGAGCTCAAGTTCTTTACATTTGCATGAATTAAAGTTAGCACTTTAGTGCTTAAAATACATACTGTTGCTGTTCAAAAATTATATATATATATATTTTTTTTTTTTTTCTTTTTTTTTTAATATTTATATATTGAATTTTTCTGCATCATTTAAGTTTCCATGTTAGAGTTTTTACTTATTAATACATACCATATTTTTTTTTACATTTTCTTTTACATTTTAGAAAAGATGTTTTGGGATACTTTGTATTTTGTTGCACGTGACAAAAGAACTATAAGTGGAAGTTAACCAACATACTGTAGCACAGGAAATCTTCACAGCCATATCAATATTCATGAACACGCATGATAAACATGTGCATAACAGCCAAATACGTAAAACATTTTAAGACTGGATATAGAAAGAAATATAAAAATATATTCATCAGGCCATCATCTTGGAATCTGGGTGTTTCCAATGGTAGTGTATTCATTTCGTACATAAATGTTACTGCTCCAAGGTTGCATAATACTGCCATACAATTATATTTCATTGTTTTATAGAAAGCCCTAGGTTTTATTTATGAAAAATAAAAGAATTCTAAACTTATTTTGTGTAAGAACACTGAATTCTAATTATGTGTGTATGAAAAAAGAAATACAGGTGATCAGATAAAAGTATACCATGACACTCAGAAAGCCTTAATTTTCCCAAAAGAAAAGAAAAACATTTTATTTTATTGTTAAGTGAAAGAAATCATGCAGTAATGGGTTAACAATGTTTTTCCTTCCTTTATAAAGTCTCTATTCTGTAAATATGAGGTTTTGCTACAGTTTTTTTTTGCAGCAACAGTGATGATTATAATGCAGCTAGGAATTTCTTCTTTTTCAAGTATTGTGTTATTTCATCAGGCTGGATTGCTTTGGGTCTGCACTACATGTATATTCAGCCACTTTATTAGAAATCCCTCATAGGTCCACCCTGCTGTTACTGTAACCCCTCTGTTGCCTTAATTAAACACTACAATATGTGTTAGGCTTTTGCTCCCCAATCAGTAGGTAGTTTCTGAACACAGTCACTCTTGAGTGGATATTTTTAAAAGGTGGGCCACTTTCAACATAGACCTAACTCGGAAAAACTCAGCAACACAGCTGTACCTGATACATTCATACTACCACTATTCTACAACTGCAGTGGCAAATGGGGCATGAATATAGATATGCAATTCAAGTGTAAAATGTAGACTGTTATACTGAATATCAGTAAAGTTGTAGCACCACTAAAGGTAACATCACGGACCAAATTACCAAAGATTTTTAACCAAAAGCTTTTCTAAAATATTGTCCACTGATACAGTGTTGCAGCCACACTGCATGTAGAAAATTACAAATACTGCAATTTTAAATTCACTCAATGTTTCATAAGTAGCATCAGTGACACATCAGCTAAATTTATCTCAAAATAGACAAGAGATTTCTGTTGACATCTCAGAGTTAATATTTCTTTCACTGAGATACTCATGCAAGAAGTAAAGCAGGAAGAACTTCCTCTTTTTTTGGCATCTGCAGTTTATGTTTCTGTTACCATTGACAAAAAGTCTAATGACAAGATTTATTATCATGTATATTTAATGTTAACATTTAAAACAATAATTTGATTACATTTTAATCTCTATTCACAGTTAAAATATATTCCATTTTAGCTGTTAGACTGTATATTTTAAAATAATTTATAATGTGTCATATATTAAGTACAGAGAAAATACTTTATTTGATTATATTAATAAAAATATCAATCCATCCATCCATCCATTTTCTAAGCCGCTTCTCCCTCAGGGTCGCGGGGGGCTGATGGAGCCTATCCCAGCAGTCATCAGGCGGAAGGCAGGATACACCCTGGACAGGTCGCCAGTCTATCGCAGGGCTCATAAAAATATCCAACAGGTCAATTTCCATCCTGATGGTGGAATGGCCACTAGGAGGCCTGCAGAAAGGGATTAAACTGAAAAACAGTTTCACATTAAAAATACTACTTCAGCATCTGTGGAGTCACTCCTGTGCTATTTTTCATACATAACATCAAAAAATCACTAAAGTAAAAAAGTCTAAATGAAAAATTATCATCATTTATTATTGTAAATTTACGAATAGAACAAATAAATACACAGTCATCAGTTCCTGTGGTTTATTCTTATTTCGAGCTCATTTTCATGGCTTCCAAACTATGGGACACCATTTGTCACCACAATAGTAAAATCATCCAATATCTGGTCAGTAGCGGTTCTGTGGTGAGAAACTGACCAATGATGAACGGAGTAGAGGGAGACTGACAAACTATTGTGACAACAGATGAGCTACAGCTTGTATCCATAGGCAATAGGTGTCATAAAGTGGTCAGTAAGTGAAAGTGAAAGGCAGGTGTTTCTAATAAAGTAGCCAGTGAATCTTCTGTGTATATACAGCCGCATGCAAAATTTTTGACAAATTGCTTGTTTTGAATTTTCTAAGTGAAAATAAGTTAACGCATCCCCTACAGGGAAGACATATGAGTACATTTTACTGCAGAGTTACTGTTTATTTGCTAAATGTAACACAATCAGGCAAAATAAAACATAAAATGTGGCCTGTGCAAAAGTTGACACATTTTTTATTTCATGATTTATTTCTTCCAATATAACAAACTCAGCAAATAAGTAGAAATTTAGTTATTTGCAAAATAATGCCATATTTAAGCTTGCTCCCTGAACAGAATGTGTTAACTTATTAAAGTTATTAAAGTGATTACGTTATTAGCTTATTAAATAACCAACATGTAATCTGACTGGCCTTCAAAGTCCTAGGCCTTCAGAGATGGCCTAATGACTTCTTTGAAATATCCATCATTTTTTGATCAATTCTATTTCAGAAATCTTAAGGACTTTTATTTAAACCCTGCAACTACTGTAGTAACACTCTTATTTCTTTGCTAAGTTTTGTTCAGAAGCAAAAGTGTGCGTTTAATTCTTGAAATGCCCAATGGAAAAATCACCCAATAAGGAATTTTTCTCTGTGGTATCTTTGTAGATAGCTCTCCCATTGCTTAGGACTTCAGGAGCAGAACTAAAGGCCTAATGCCTCAGATTAACTACAAACATGATAAGGAACTGACAGAGGAATCAACCAATCCTGGTTTGAATTAGTGAGGACAATTTTGTGAGACAAAATGTCACTCTAGGGCTACTAGACACCCTACTGACAGCGAGTATGAGCAGTAGCATGACCAGTACATTTCAGTCAAATGTTAGAAGAGAAAAGCAGCGGTGGCTTTAAGCCAGGGCTCTTTACTGACAGAGTCAACTGCTACAAGATAAAATAGATGTTAACATACATTAATATGTCAGATACAAGCCTTAAATAAGGCATGAGATGTTTACAAGCTAGTGTTTGATCTAGACTGATCTGTTTGATATATGAATCTCTGCTATCTTAGCACTACATACTACTAGAATCCCAAAGGGATATTAGCAGAAATGAGCATTATCATCACAGTGTTTTTTTTACTTTGTTTTTGGCCATGCTTTGACATTTATAGTCCAAACTACCATATTGGCCACTGCCAATATAACACAAGGGCGTTTGATCAGGGCCTTAAGTTCCTGGTATATACGAATAATAGGTGTATACGCTGTGTATTAGTCGCTGTAAGCTCACAGGGAAGTGCTAATAAAAGCAGGAAAAGGAGCAGGGGCTGTAGACCTTGTTAAAATGACGGTTTTTCAAGATGAAACCCTTGAAGTAGTCCTGAGAGGCGGTAAGCTTTAAGAGAGAGTCATCACTGACTTAGGTCAGGGCAGATTAGGGGAAACAGGAAGTGTGTCATAAGCAGAAGTTTGTGCTTCCTTTCCCCTCATGCCACACAGATGCACAGAGTCTGAGGGGCTGCCAGGGTGACGCTAAGTGAAATGCTCATTTTGTGTTTGTGATTATTGAGGCCCATGGGCGATATGCACTAATGTGAGCTAATGCAATAGATTACACAGCGAAGGCCCTGGGGAGAAGACAGCTAGCAGATGTGCTATGGTTAAAAAAAAGAAGGGGGGGGAGGAGAAAAGAAAGGGATGAAGAGAGTGTGTGTGTGTGGCTCTCGGGAGTGTTTAATGTGCCAGAGACTGTCCCTTATAATTTACTGCCTTCAGAATGCACCATTGTGATGGGCTCTGCCACAAGCATCACATCAGCCGCGCATGATGCAGGGTGCAGTCCGAAGCAAAGCGGGGCCATTCTTCAAAAGAAAAAAAACATCCAGCATCCATTAAAAAAGCATTACAAATACACTGGAAATGCTGCAGATTTGTCAAAATGGTCACCATTCTTAGGACCGTTCTTTTGATTTATTAACAAAGAAGCTTTAATAATATGTGAAGGCTTTCTGTCTAAAGCTGAGACTTCAAGCAGAGTGTCTGAGGCCATGCCAATCAGCACGTTTTAGTGGCGGTGGAGATCTCTTGCAGGCCAAGTATGCCATCTAGTGGTCACTTTCTGCCATTACACATACCTCAGATTTCAGATTAAGAACCCATTCCCTTAATTTTTCTTGTATTTTATTTGTCTCTGAGGCCCCCTTATGACATCTGTCATTTTTCTGTCACCAAAAACATAACCCGTTTTAACTGACCATTGTCCAACGCTGATCTCGGATTAAACAGCCTGTTTTTCTTACCCTGCCGTTAAGACTGATGTATGTAAATAAGCTCTGTGCTACCTATTGGCAACTCAGTACTCAGTATTGGGCCTCATTTAAATAGCAGTCTGGGCTGAAACACTCACACCTCATAACTTTCAACTAGGTATAGAAATGTATTGTTTTTTTGTGACATCACAAAAGCAATGAATTCAAACCAGCCTGTTTGTGCAAGCTTAAGACGCTGTGGATACAGTAAATTATATGTTTTGAAATTTTACCATTGTTCATAATACAAACCTTTTTATTTAAGAAAATGCAGAAAATTCTGTTTTCCCACATTGACCCTGCAATATATATATATGTGTGTGTGTGTGTGTGTGTGTGTGTGTGTGTGTGTGTGTGTGTGTGTGTGTGTGTGTGTGTATGTGTCATAACTATCATAATTATATCATAATTTAGAAGAGAAGAATTACATTGTACTTGATACATATAAATATTCATTATTGCAAAATTTTGCAAAAAATATAATTTCCACAAAAGTTACAATTCAGCAGCAGTTTGCTAACTTATGAACGAAGTACTGGTGGATGAATAAGTTAATTACGAGTTCCTCAGTATAGTCTGCTAACAGGAAAAACGGTCCGTTTAGATTTTGGATGAGATAAGCATTTCCACAAGTCAGCAAGTTTTAAAAAACAACAAAAAACACCGTACACAAATAATAATTGTACCATAGTTCATTGAAATGATATTTTCTAAGTTGTACTGACTCCACACACCAAGTCTTGTCTGCAGGCTTTTTATTTTATTGTTCTCAATTTAAATTTTAGGTTAATAAAATGTGTTTAAGGTTCACAATTCGACCTTAAAACTAATGTTGTACCTTTGAGATACATTTATATTGTATCGATGAGTGAAACTGTACCTGCAGTCTTTATTTCTAACAGTGTTTTAGTTTCTTTTTTTCTGATTCAGAAAATATACAGAAGTCAATTACATCCATAAAGACAATGTGTTGGATTTACACATCCAAATCCAGAAAAGGTTGGGATGTGAAATGCCAATAAAAACAGAAAGTAGTGATTAGTAATTTCAGTTTGACCTGTATTAAATTAAAAACAAATATTTCACGTGATAGTAAGATAGCATTTAAGATCCTTATATATTCTTTAATAGAAACTTATTGACATATTTTTGTGTGTTTGGAATGGTGTAGTGGGTAATGCCTCTGCCTTCTACACTGTAGACTGGGGTTCAGTATCCACCTGGGTAAGTACCATACACTATACCAATAAGAGTCCTTGGGCAAGACTCCTAACACCTAATACCTTCGCCTACCTGTGTAAAATGGTTAAATTGTAAGTCGCTCTGGATGATGGCTGCAAATGCCATAAAAGAAACGTAGTTTTAGGGCCTTTGAGCCTGCTGTCTTAGAGGCAGTCAGAAGCTGTAATGTTTTTATGGATAATTACAAGAAAAGAATTATATCATAAATTATATGACATAATGAATCATGCTTTCTTTGGTCAGGCACATGAACTAACAGAGTAAAAATGTCCATTTAGATTTTGGGTTGACTATAAAAATGATGATTTTGATTTTAGCAGCAGTCAGTAACCCCATACCAGTGCCAAGATATTTTTTTTTTTAATCATTTTTTAGAAACACCTGCCTTTCACTTTCACTTACTGACCACTTTATGACACCTATTGCCTATGGATACAAGCTGTAGCTCATCTGTTGTCATAACAGTTTGTCAGTCTCCCTCTACTCCATTCATCATTGGTCAGTTTCTCACCACAGAAGCGCTACTGACCAGATATTGGATGATTTTACTATTGTGGTGACAAATGGTGTCCCAAATTATTTTGATCAATATGGGAGAGACACAGCCAGCTGTGTGCACAGTTGTATGCAAAAGTTTGGGCACCCCTGGTGAAATTACAAAAAAAAATTATTAGAAAAATAAATTAGAAAAAAAATGTTCTGAGTTACAAATAAGGACACAAACTCTACAGAGAAGTCTACTACACATTGTAATGTACAGTTCTGTTTATTTGCTGAATTTAACTTACTTGAGAACAATAAAATACAAAAGGAAGCATTTGCAAAAGGAACAGCACATTTTATGTTGTTTTCCCCAATATGCTAAACTCAATAAATAAATAGAATGTGCACCAGAATTTGCTGGAAAATGTCATATTTAATTTTACTTTTGAATACAATTGAAGCTGCTGGTTTGTCACAGTGTTTTTATTAAAGTGAAGTCTTAAGTTCAATGATAGCTTTGAGAAAAACTTTGTCAGAACCCTGTATTCCTTCTACACTACATGAGTAAATAAAATCCCCTTTTTAGTCAAACACAGCCCCACATTCATCTATAGCATCATATCTTTATTGAACACATGGTTTAAGTAATATTGGGGGTAACTAGTGGTCAAATATACATACCTCTAAAACAGGAGTGGGCAACTCCAGCAGATCTGGGTGATTTCCCTGCTGACTTATGAACTAAATCTGGTAATGAACAGCAGTGGCACTGACATTGTAGTGGTGGTGTTATGAGGGCAGCAGCGTCTCCAGGGTTTTTTACACATCAGTGTCAAAATCATTCAGCCAACAGCTGTCCTGAGGTTAGAAACTGACCACTAATGAAGGGATAGAGGTGGACCATCAAGGTAGATGTGTGGTGCTCATACCAGCAGACCATCCACTATCATGGCACTGTCATTGCAAATAGTGTGTGTTCAGTGGTCATTCTGTGGTGGTCCATTTCCAATGAGGGATGGGGTAGAGGGCAGCTGATAAATAGTGCAGTAACAGTCAGTAATTAAATGTACTGTTATTTCTGACACCACCTGTAGTTCTTCAAGTTCAAGAATGAAAACTCTTGTACTCGTTTTTTCTGTCTTTATACAGGCCTGTGCGATTGTGTGTTCAAGAAAGAAATGTGTGATGTTAATCATAAATACAGTTTCTGCTGACTCAGTTATAAACCCGTTTATTGTTGAGTTTTAAAAGTAGGAGGCAGTAGGTCCACTTAAAGGATTAGACTATGTAAGTCTAATGTAAGGAGAAAAAACAAAGAGATTTTAGCGGCATACAGAGGGGGGCATTTTGGATTCGTGAACTTATCTCTGTTCCCTAATGGTATGAATGAGGATCTTAATCTCAATTGTATTCTACAAAAAGACTGTACTTTGAAGTGTTTTTTGCAACTGAGTATATCTTCTTCCTGGTGTCCTGTCACTTTAAGAAGGCCCTAGCAGAGCCTACACAGATGAGGGCAATCTGTCTAGATCTTCCGAAGGAAGTAGGCTAAGAGAGCTGCTTCATGAGCACTGATGATAGCAAGAAGCTATGTTTGCTTGGTTTGTGCCTGCTTGTAGAAATAAATATATACTTTTGCTAAACTTGTCTGTCTTTTCAACAGTGTGAGTAATATTCTTTCTACTGTATTTTACGGGACACCAGAAGAAAAGCTGGATTAAACTGGGAATGGTTACAAAGATTTGAGACACCATTGAACACATGGAAGAGATTTCAGCACAATTGTTACATTCCCTAAAAGCTTGTCCTCAAAGTTCTACAGAACCTTGAGAGACTGATTGCCATTCAGCCACAAGAGCATTAATGAGGTCAGGTGTTGGTGTTGGATGATTAGTTCTGGATCACAAACACCTCTCTAACTCATCCTGAAACTACTGGATGAAGCTCCATCACTCCAGAGAACACAGTTCCACTGCTCCACAGCCTAATACTGGTAGGCTATATATACCTCTAGTAGAGGCTGGGCACATAGACCTCAGACACCTACGTGGGTCTCATTCTATTTCCAAAGCTTTCCTATGCAGATATGTGCTCTGTGTGCAACTGAACAACCTGTGTTAGCAATGGGTGCATGTTTATGTCACTAATTAAAAGTGGTGTCTGGAAACTTTTGGACATATAGAGTATGTTCTAACTGCTGCACAGGACTGACCAGCAGCTACAATGTTCGGTTAAGGAGGCATGCGATTAAGGCTTCAGACCTTTTCCATCAGTGATCTTGGGACATTTTAACCTATAGCTCAACTATATGCTGTTTAATACATAATGTGTTTTAACGAAGATATCAGATCATGTTTAAGGAGCTTTTCCGTGCAGAAATCATGGGTTCATGAAGTTCCTAGCTAGATACAGTCATATCCATAAATATTTGAACATTGACAAAGTTATGCTTAGTTCAGCCGTCTACCACAGCACATTGTAGTTTAAATAATGTGAATATGAAAACAAGCTCAAAGTGTAGACTTTCAGCTTTGAGGGTAACAACAAAGAAGATGAACAGAGTAGGAATGATACCATTTCCATAACCCACACTCCTCACCCCCCCATCTTTAGGTACCTACACATATTTATGGAGCTGACTCTATATGAGTTAGCCATCAAACTTTGGGCTGAACTTGGTGGTGCAGCAGTTATGAATGCGAATAAATACAATACATGACAGAGTGTCTGCCTGCCATTTATCACTGTAGCTTTTTCCAAACTCCTGCAGGCCTGCTTCTGTACAACACAGCTGATGCTGGACTACATTACAGAAGTGATACGAGGCTCAATGCACAAAACCTGTATCATTGAACGACTTGCTTCCAGATGAAAGTTAAAAAGAGGAATCGGTGCTTAAGGGCAGTTTAACTGAACTAATCTAATCTTTTGTCACAAGGTGACATGCGTTTTAAAGCAGTTATTTTGGGTTCACTGTGGCCCTATGAAAGAGAAATTATCAGGAGCAATTTACATAAAAAAGGCCACCTAATAATTGTAGCTACACTGCTACTAGAGATGGCACAGACCCATGGCTAACATCAGCAGCAAATGCAGGGGGAAAAGGAATGAATCCAACCCAATCTTGTAACAAATACAGCCTGAAATAGCAGGCACATTGTGTGATGTTAGCTGTGTTTTTCTGAGTAGTCTGTCATCCTACTTTAACATGCTCATCTTAAGTGGTTTTCACAGCAAAAGTGCAGAGCTTGTGGTCCAAAAGTCTATTTACCCTTGTAGTTTTTGCATTCTTTCTCCATTTTAACAAGCCTGTTTGGTTGAACATGAGACCAAGTGCATGAAATCAGAATCCAATTTGTTAATTGCAACTATCACAACAACATGATGGTGTGGAGACTCTGCTGATCTCCCTTGCATCTCAGATGTTGCTGAATTGGCACTCACTTAATGAAATAAGGTCTTAAATAAAATAAAGTGGTAAATAAGTTGGCGTAACACCAAGAAGCTATCACTGCAGTTGTTAAACAGTCCCTAATGAGTCAACACAGCAGATGACATTTAGGTGGCAATGTTTTTTGGACCATGCTTTTTAACTGTAAAAGTAATGTATATACATGTAACGTACATACTATAAACACATTTCTATTTTTCTAGCCAAAAGATTGATCAGTCTTGTGGTCCAAGTGGTCTTTCATATCTGTGTACCCCCAGAAATAAGTCAAGCAAAAAACTTTTCTAGCAAATGCTGGTTAAAAATGTACCTGCATAATACGACTGCTCTCTATGAAACATCGATGTGGCAACCTTGTTTCCAAACACAGAAACAAACTAAGAAAACTTCACGAATACACATAATTGCTTTATTATGCAACTGAACAGCCTGAAATATACTCCCATCTCTTGACAGCATGGTTACAAAAGTTAGAGATCCCAACTTGAAAGCTGACAGACCAGAGTGTACATATGAACACTCAAATTCTTGGTGTGGAATTGTTGCTCCATTTCTGCTATTGTTTACTTTATTTCTGCTTATGTTGTGTAGGCCAGAAACCGTGGCTTTCATTCTGACATCCTAGGTACTCAATGTCCTGCATATTTTACCCAGCTTTATGCAGTGGACAGAGTCCCAATGGTTGGGACTGGGAACCACTGCTGCAAATAACATAAAAAAAAAAGGAAGAAAATTATTAGTGAAAGTGCAGAAAAAAAAAAAAAAAAAAAAAAAAAAAAAACACAAGGGAGGATAATCGAAACAAATACATATTTACATACGGCGCACCGCAGCATTACCTCTATCTATTGCCTTAGCTAATCAAAAAACACTATTAAAACAAGGGTTACTGGTGAGAGAATGCAATACTGAGAGAGAAGAGAGGCTGGATACACTCACACATTATTATCATTATTATTATCATTATTATTATTATTATTATTATTCTATTTGGACCACTGAAGTGGCCAGCATGTTAAATATTGACGGCAATCAATTCTCTCAGTTTAGGTTTTGCACAGTGGCTAAAGAACAAAACAGCAAAAACAAGCAACTTCTGCCTTCTCTTCCAATGAAAAGCAAAAGAAAAACAAAAAAAAAAAAAAGTTTCAAGTTTGTATCAGGAAAAGTTTCTGGCGCAGGTCACAAAAAGCCCCTTAAATACAAGCAAATAAGTTAACATTTGGGAGCTATGAATCCCCGCATCTTTAAAGGAGGTGGGCAAGGTAGTTTCTGAAAAAAGCAGACCACAACAGACAGGTCAGTAGATAAGCCACCATTGTGTGCTCAGGGCCCAGTATCTCTGCCACACGCATCTACAAGAAAATAAATACACATCTTTGACTTAATTTTGCAAAAAAAAAAAAAAAAAAAAAAAAAAAAAAAAAAAAAAAAAAAAAAAAAAAAAAAAAAGCACAAAACAGAACATTCAGGTATGTGAAAATGTAACATCAAACCAAAAGAAAGCCCTACACAGAGAGCTGGCTTAGCACACAACTAAAGCAAGACTAAGTCACAGTTCTATCTGTCCATCAAACCTGAGGATGGCACATCTGGTTGTCACAGTACAGAGGTTCCATACAACGCCTGCATTTGTTATCCCAATACGGAAGAAAAATAAATGTACACAGTACGTCACCATTGTTTTATGTGTCTCAGTTCCAAGACAAAAAACACAGCAGCTTTCGTTTGCACCAATGGAAAAAAACAATACATTTTAATTGCAAGATCAAAAACTATCAGAAGCTGCACAGTATAAAGTAGATCTATGTATTTTTTCCTGCACAGCGTAAATAGAAATAGAAATGTCTCATTTAACATGTACAAAACATACTTTTTATCTGTTTGAACTGAACCTGGGTCAAGTTCCCCCTTGTTATTTGGTCTACGCTACCTTTGTGTAACAGCATTCCGATCAAGTATAAGAGGCACTTGTTAGGTTCAAGATATCTCGCAATCAAAGCACTGCCCCCCAAGCATTTGATTTTGAACAGTCAATTCAAGAGGCAACAGCCATGTAGCGTAAGCAAGAGTGCATGATAAATCATGTTTGGTGTTAAGTGCGGTACCATATCTGTAAGCTGTTGACATAATGGAACATTATGACACACGAAAACAGCACTGTTCAAGGCCTGATCCCGAGTCCACTCTGCTTCTTGGCCAAGGCTGAGATAACAGTTGAATCCCCCTTACCACGTGTTCAGTATAAGTAACATGGCTGTCCCTTTAGAAGTAGTGTCTGGAGTGAGCATGCATCAAAAACATGTTCTTTTTTGTTTAATTTAAACCTTTCTTCTAGCAGTAGTCGTCATCATCGTTGTCGTCATGGTGGAAGCGGATGCGGTGGTTTTATCCAAATATCTCAAGCCTGAGGAAGGGGGAAAAAAAAAGAAAGAAAAAAAAGGAATATTCAACTTTAGCTTTAAAATGTGAACCCCAGCACAAATTCCACTTTTAACATCTGCCAGTGAAAATTTACCATTGTCAAGTTCTAAGAGCTGGCGTCAGGAGGAGCCGAACGGCTGTTAGGCAGCGGGTTGGGGTGACTTCTCCTCTGACTGATGCTAGTGGAGTAATGAGGGAAGAGCAAGGGCCTGCTCCCTGGGGAGACGAGCATATACGGGCGTTCAATTAAAGACACAGATCCTCAGCCGCCCTCCAGATTTAATAAGAGACATGACCGAGTTAACCATCGCTGAGGTCATGGCACCCATTACATCAAAAGAAGTAACCCTTTGAAAATGTGCCCCTATTAATTTGTTTCTAACGATAAGACCAAGTAATTAATAGCCTAGCCTGTAAGGATAACTGGCCACGGATCGATATGGATGCCTCTGAACTCCCTTTGAGACTGCTCTCGATTTCAAATGGTTCTGAAAATTGTTCTTCAGAGGGAAAAAAAAAAAAGTTAGTGCTGTGAAAAAGTATTTGCCCCTCACCTGGTTTCTTCCATTTTGCCTTGTCTTGTCATTTAAATGTTTCAGATCATCAAACTAAGTTTATTAAAGACATTAGTAAATTCAATATGCAGCTTTTAAATGATCATTCCATTTATTCAAAAATCTATAACTATGAGTAATTGAGATAATTGCACTCTAAACCTAATAACTGGTTCTGCCACCCTTGGCTACAATTAAACGTTTGAGATAACTTGAGACGAGTCTTTTTTCATTGCTGTGGAGGAATTCTGGCTCACTTCTCTTTGCACAGTTGTTTTAATTCAGCTACACTGGAGAGAACATGGATTTATGTCAGGAGTTTGACTTATTCCAAAACTTTCAAGCAAAGCAGCCCCAGACCGTCACTTTACCGCCACCATATTTGACTGTTGGTATGATGTTCTTATGGTGGAATGCTGTGGTAGTTTTATGACAGACGTAACGGGTGCCCCATGTCTTCTAAAAAGATCCAACTTTGACTCATCAGTCCATAGAATATCATCCCAGAAGTCCTAGGGACTATTTCGGCAAATGTGAGACGAGCCTGTGTTCTTTTTGGTCAGCAGTGGTTTGTGCCTTGCATCTCTCCAATGGATGTCATTTTAGCCCAGTGTCTTTCTTATTGTGGAATCGTATACACAGACCTCAGCAAAGGCAAGTGAGGCCTGCAGTTCTTTAGATGTTCATTTGGGTTCTTTTGTGACTTCCTGGGTGAGTTATCAGTGCACTCTTTGTGAAATTATGGTGGGCTGGCCACTTCTGAGAAGGTTCACCACTGTTCCAAGTTTTCTCCATTTGTGCATAACGGCTCTCACTGCAGTTTGCTGGAGTCCCACAGCCTTAGCAATGGCTTTGTAGCCCTTTCCACACTAGATTTCCCCACAAATGACCAGATAGGGCTGATTAACTTGTTTCCTTCAATAAATGAAATCACCATTTAGAAACTGATGATCTGAAACATTTAAGTGTGACATGCAAAAACAGAAGAAATCAGGAAGGGACAAATACTTTTTCACAGCAATGTAAATCACATGAGTGTGGGAGAATTTGAGCATGAGGGAGCCAATGAAGTGTTTGGCAAACCAATAAAGTACACGTATAAACCTACCTAACTGCTATAGCACAACTGTTTTCAATCAAAGTAGTGAAATATTGTGTTACCTGGAGCCATGTTCATATTTTTGTATCACCTATCACAATATTTTAGTTTCAAAAATAACAAGGGAAAAAAAGCCCCAGTAGTACCACATTCAAAAAAGTACTATCAAATACCAAACTCAGATTTTCATTCAATGTTTTGCACACTGCACTCCAATTAAACACAGTACACTTTGTTCACTTTGTAGTGAAACATGCAGATCAGCACTTCAGTACTCTCAATATCTACAATATGGCCTGAAGGGTAAATTGTGATGTAATTCATAATCATCATAATCATATATTGCCCAACCCTACTCTGAAATTTCATTTACTGTAACAAACTTATAAGTGTTCATTGAAGATATCCTGTAAACACATAAGGCAAACACCTACTTGCTACCTGCTGAAATTTAAAAAAAAAACCCTGTTTACAACAATAAAAACTTGTTTACAATAAAAACTATACCAACACCTTCTCTCAGAAGTATTTCACAATTCTTCACAAGTTCTTCACAAATTCTTCACAAGCTAGCCTAATTCAGCAACTGTTACCTCATGCTTGCACTTACCAGCGCTGGGTGAATTCCCGGCAGTGTGGCTGGAGCCTGCCACAGCGGGCTGGTAGAGTGAGGCCAGGTCGCTGGGTGTGTAGGTGCGCAGGAGGTTGATCACATTCCAGTCTGCCTCAATGCTACTGCCAGACACTGCAGGACCCACTCTGACAGGAGCCATGGGCAAGTTTCCTTGCAACATGCTTTTCACATTCCTGCCTGAGGGCATGAGTCTACTGAACTCATCCCCTATCCTTCCAGTGCCCTGAAGAGGCTCTGCAGGCTTTAGCCTCTTGCTGGAGGGCTCACCATAGTCCATTTGTGTCAAGCTCCTAAAGCGGTCTGAAAGACACAGTCGGGCCGCATCCGAGGGCCAGATCACACTGGTTCTACCCTGTCCAGGCTTCTGAGTGGATGGCTCTCTGTCCACAGTCACGGGAGAGTTGAATTTTCTGATCGATTCCACCGCCACGTCTGAGAACCTGGGCTGGATGACTGTAGCTCCTTCAGCAACCCGGCTTCTCTGGGTACTGTGCTGGGGGTCTCTCCAAGGCTCCTTTGCAGGAGAGGTCTTCGCCATTTGAGGAGGTTTAGAAGGCTGGACCTTCTCCCCAGACCTTCCCGACTGTGGTGGTGGGGATTTGGTCCGGCGAGGGTGTTTCCTGTTAATGTGGGGCAAAGGGGTGACATCTCGGCCTTCAAGGGCTGGAGGGCAACCAGTGTACCGTTTTGGCTTGAGGGGAGGCCTGTAGCCATTTTTCTTTACATCCAAGTTCTCCTTATGGATAAGCTTCCTGTGCATGAGCAGGACCTCAGGGTAAAGGGTTTCATAAGCACAGGAAGCACACGAGTTGGTCAGTAACATGTTCCTAGGCACTGAGGTAGCAGAAACTGACAAAGACGCTTTCAGGGAAAGATTTAATGGTGCCTCTGAGGCCTCTTTTCCCTCGGCTTTAAGGTTGATGGGCAAGGGACATTTGACATGTGCCTCGCTAGGAGGTGTATAAGGAGTCGTGGCAGACATATTCCCACACTCCTCTTTGACACAGACAACAGAGCTGGTAGTGGTAATGCCTGGCTGGCTGGGCCCTGCTTCATGTTTGATAATGGCAGAAACGGGGCTAGGAGCAGGCCACTGTTTAAATGGTTTTGAAGCTTGCTTGTCATCTACATTCCTAGGAGACTCTCTGCCCTTCACAGGGATGTTGGGGATCTCTGTAAAAGGCTTGTCTTTGTGACGTCTGTCCAGATGATACCTCAGAGATGTTTTTTGTGCTGCAGCATAGTCACAGTATTCACATTTGTAAGGTTTTTCACCTAAAGAAAGTAGAAGTGAGACAGTTAGCAGTCACAGAAAAAAAATGCCCAAAAACAATCCCAAGATTAGCAAATCTGTTTCAAAAAGGAAGTGCTGTGTCCCCAGAGACTCTTTATGAAATGTTAAAATCTACATTTCTGGCAATATTTAACATCCTTTGAAAATGCTGAGAAAAAAAAAAAAAAAATCATACCTGTGTGTGTCCTGAGATGAATATTGAGGTAATAGTTGGAACGGAAAGTCTTGCCACAGTAACAGCATTTCCTTGGAGCAAGAATTTTCAGTTTCATTTTATGTGAGCCATCTTCACTTTTATCTGCCAGTAAATTGAAAACAACACATACTTTAGTCTCCTTCCAACAGGCAGGCCAACCTGTTTTCAACAGAAGTTAAGGCAAAAGTGAATACATTTCAAGGTTAAAGTAGAATAACAGAACAATGAATTCAGAAAAACATGTCTTGTCACTTCAGAGATTAAATCTTAAATAACCATGAGGGGGAGCTGTTGAGAATATTTTACCCAAATCACTTCTTAACAAGGCAAATGAGTCGTTTCTACAAACAGAAAGAAGCAATTTAAAAGCATTGCCACACCCTTTGTTAAAAAAGGTAAGCCAACTTGAAAACCTCCGTTTCACATAAGCAAAAACAATTAAGCAATTGTTTGCAATTGCATTTCTCGTCCAACAATTCAAAACAAAACTGTAAAATGAATTACAACAAAGAATACATGTTAGATGTGACTGTGTATAAATGAGTCTAAAATGATGAGAGATAAAAAGATAAACATGATGCAAATTCTACCTGAATGAAAAGCTTCTCCAGGTACCCCTTCTTCAGAGCCATCCTCAGAGCACTCCTCTACTTGGTCCAGTGATGGACTGCCAGCAGAGCCCACACTCAGAGTCCTTCCTTCCACAGGTGTTGTAGGGCTCTCTGCTCCACCCCGTTCTCTCTTGTGAACTCTGGAGTGCAGCACTAGCTGATGGTAAGTCCTGAAAGTCTTCCCACACTCCTCGCAGTCTGTTGGCTTATCTTTGCGCATCAGACTCTTCTGATCTTGCAAATGGGTCTCCCCTCCACTGAATTTGGGCTTCAGTTCATTTCTAAGGCCTCTCCTCACTGGCTTGTCACCGTTGCACGAGTCCCAGATAGAGCCAAGCTCTTCTTTATCAGAACCAAAGTCCTCATTGTCTGAGTTAGAGTCTACATTGAGCTCCTTGTTAATATTTGGGCCTACAGCAATCTTGCCTTTAGTGGCCAGCTGCCAGGCTTGGTAGGTGTTGAAAGGGTCAAGTTGTGAGATCCAGCGGCCAGGCTGGCTGTTCTGCACTGCGTTCTCCCTGGTCCTGGGCTGCAGCTGGAGGCACTGCAGGAAGCCTTCCTGAGAGGCAGGAGCCTCCACAAAACGCTGGCAGTGAGCAGAGACATTCTCCTCATTCACCTCTGGTTCTCGACTGTGCACTTTACTGTGCTCAGCTAGCGCCTCTTTGTTGAGGAAGAAGAACCCGCAGACCATGCACATTTTGTACGCTGTGCATGCAGGTGATGCTGGATGTTCTTGAATGATGTCATTGATGGTGACAGGCACCTCAATGTCCTGAATCTTACTCTTGGCCCCTGATTTTCCATGGGTTCGCATGTGATTCTTCAAGAACCAGGGCTCCTTAAAACGCCGGCCACACAGGGTACAGCAATAGATGAAGGAATCCTTGTGCTTTCTCATATGAGCTTCTAGTTTGGCCGCATCTTCAGTGGCCTGGCCGCACACTATGCAAGCCAGTTGTTCCTCTGGCTCTGTGGGTAGGCATGACTTGGAGCGGGCTTTCTCTCCAGGGCTTAAGAATTCAGCCTCCACCCGTAGCACGGCTGGAGCATGGAATGTGGTGTGGTGCTGTGCGAAAAGGTGTGGACCAAGCTCCTCTTCACTCTGAAAGGTTTCCTCACAAAACATGCAGTCCAGAGGCAGGCTGCCTGCCACCTGCACATCTGCTTTCTCCGCCAGGATGACGTGGGGTGTCATACTGGAGCCAGCCCCAGGCATGGTAGCACTACTGTGGTTCAAGATATCATGGCCTAGCCCATCAGGACTTTCCACATATGGAATCAACGGGTGGGTGGGCATGACAAAGGCTATACTATACACCCTTTTACTTGAGAAAAAATATAAAGAAACTGTCAGTTCTAGGAGTCGCTCTCATGTAAAAGACTTGGAGGACAAAAGTAAGAGATCTTGACAGAATCTCGCCACTTTCAAATGAAATTCCAAAAAAGATTATCCTCAGAAAGCTTCACTGTACCCCTATAATAAGACATGACGAACTACACACAAAGTAGTTGAGGCTTGCCACTGGTAGGCGTTTACATGTGAAATCTCTTCAGATATCTTGTGATTCACAAAAAGGAATTATGTCCTGACAGGCAGAACCTGAAATGAAAGAGAGAGAGAGAATGTCAGGTGTGGCCTCTTCCAAAGTACATAATACACTCAAGCCTGAACCATGGATTATAAACCAAAACAGTTCATGTAGAATCCTTAACAAGAAAAGTAACTAAAGTAAGCAGTGACAGTAACACAATATGTAATAAAATCTGAGCTCAACGACACTTAAATATAATTTGTACCACATGAGCCAAAAGACAAGCCAATATATTTATTTTTGCTATAATATCTGCTATTGCCAATATATAATATCTGCTATTGCCAATAAGAAATTTTTGCGTCTCCTCATTACAACTTCAGGAGACTTTTCTACAACTTAATAAGCACCCGTAACCTCACAACAGGAGAACAGAGAGCAAGGTAGTGCAACAAACCCAGAATTGCAATAAAACTGTAAATGGTCTTACATACAGAAAATGCAAGTCCCTCATAACTGATCCTGAATGTCAACTCAAAGACAAAAAAGTATAATGCCAAGCAACACAGTTGCTACGACTGCCTCTAGAATAATTTCCTAAAACAATACCAGTGAATGGAACGACCTGTCCACTTTTACCTATAGTTAACCAACACAATGCCCACACCACCCATGCAGTGCTTAGAGCTGGAAAGATATTTGCAGTCACATCTACTTTCTACTTTCACATCTCCATTTAACATGAAATCATTCTACCTCAACAACCTACCTCACAGTCACTTTAAAAGTGACATAAGATGTTAAAAAGCCTACCCATTTCCTTTCTAAAAAGAGGTAAATACTTATCATAAATAGGTATTGCAATGACAAAAACTATATGTCTAGCCTTAACACAACATTTCAAAGCCTGGATCTGATATCAAAACCACCAAAAAAACACCAAAGACTCAATTCCACAACAGAACAAAGCACTGGAACTGATCTAAATAATGTCACTTTGGACAAGATCAAAACGTTTGAGTAAACACTTCATAAAGTCACTTTCTCAGTTGTCCTTTGAAACCTGCAGTTTACCAACATGCTGCAATTGTGGTTTAGCAGATGAAAAGGCAGAAATAGGAAGCTTCAGCACTTTGTTAACCATTTGTTGAGTTACCATTCTTTGAGAAGAAAACGAGGTGTTTACTTCACTAAAAATACGTAAATAATAGAAATACACCTGCTCAATGTGTTAACGGTGATTGGTCAAGTGGTGCCTAACTGGGCTTATTTTTCGAGACATACTGACGAAAGCCACCAATTTTCGAGCTAAATTAATGAAACAGCACATTATCATTCTCCAGGCATGTCGGCCTGCTGTTCTTCCCCCCACCACAAGTGATTAGCCAACAAACGTAAAAGTCGCCATCCACGTCACCCGACCCTGCACGCCTGAATCACTTTTTTTGTACTCACACCACAGAAAAAAAATGTCTCTCGTCTGGAATAAAGTCCATAGCTTTATGTCAGAGCACCTCGTTGTAATCTTTACCGGCTGACATGCTGAAGACTCCGCTAAGGACCAGCTGTTGCTCGTCTCACTCGTTCTTTTGTTAGGGCTTTAGCATGCGGCTCATACAAAAGACCGGCGTGCTAGCCACCAAGTGACCCAAGTTCATCGATAGACGTTTACAGGTTTTAAAATAAAGGAGAGATAGAAAATAAGGCGAAATAATGAAAGGCTCCAACGTATAAGTCACATTCATGGCTGATCTAGGTTAATATACCAACACTGTTTCTGCATCGTGCATGTAAACACCGCTGGCTGTGTCTGTAGCAGGAGAGTGTTTGTGGAGAGGATAACCTGCTTGCTGTGAATAGCAGAAAGCTATTCGGTTTTAGATGATCTCGGAGTATTCTGCAAATCAACTTTAAATCTCTCGGACTCCACCCTTTCAACAGACGAAAAGAACCTGTAATGTTACTACTCGATGCAACTGATATGTGTGAGCTTTAATAGTGGCCTTTTTTATTGCCGTTGGCCATTTAGCCGATTCTGGTGCTATAAGAACTGGTGAGCTATTCGTTTTCGTCCGTTTAAATGAAGAATAATCATAACTGTTAAAAAATGTTGCCTTCATCCACGAGTTGTATTCACAAAAGCCCTCGGGCATAAATGAAGTGCACGACTGAAGAGGTGGCAAGTTGGGAAAACAGTTATGGCTACATGACTGTGGCTTGAGCAGATAACACGGACAAAAGCCCCTAGATCAGCGGTGAAACCACCCAAACTCACATAATGCTAATAAACTCTCTCACTCACACACTCGAATCTGGCAGCATGTAACCCTAAGTGGCCATAATTTCCTGACACGTGATAACCTGATCAGCAAGTCCTCAAACTGCTTTTTTGCAGGATTTGATTTATCTAACGTTATGCTATATAAAGCCCTTACATAGTAAACTCTGAATTTGATGTGTCCACCGAGATTCGGTCTTCACTGATCTAATCCGCTAAATTACAGGTTTCAGTAGCTCCTCTAACGTTAAATGAATAGCTAGCTGTGCTTCTGCTACCAAAAAAAGGATCAATCGAGTGATCAACTATATCCGTGATCAAATTAACTTTATATATACACACAATTTCGACCACTTTACCATCACGCGAAAGTTAGTGAGCTTACACCACACCAATCCATCCCTTACTGGATAAGGATTTGAATAGTAACACAGCTGTTATCTCAAATTCATCTCAAACATTATCGTGAGGCACTGCGTTACTCTCGGTGGCTGAACTTACTGGCAGATTTACACACTACACTGGCTAAAGGCCAGCAGAAGTTAGCACAGCGAAATTTGTTCACTACAGGTTCGTTTCAGTTCACGATTCCTTCAGGGCAGCATCAACCCACCATGCAGTTCCTGGCTTAACTGAATAAGATAGCAAGTTTCTTATCCCTGTCCACTTCCTACACTTAAGAACACATTCATTATCGCCGGAGTGACGACGCTTTGCTAAGCGAGTTAGCTTCGACATGTAATGTAACATTAGTCTGGCGATAATACCAAAAAATTGGCTAACGTTAGCTAGTAGTGCAAGTAACAGGCACGGAAAAATAGGGAACTCACCAGTACCTACCAATATGTTCACTCGTCAGGTATTCAAGCTACTATAGCAGACACGGTTATTAGAAGGTATTTGGAATGATACGTGTGTCGGAGTTAAACACATATAAGTTCTTCGGATATTAAGTCGTATTCTGGTTAGCTGCGTTAGCCAACTGTTAGCCGGCCAAAAAGCTGCGCTTTCAATGTTTGCAAATCTCTCACTGTGCAGCTGTTGCGTTCCGAGGCGCGCTCACATAGAGGGCACCTCAGATCACGTGCTCCTCCAAACTATTCTTCAGCAAAACTCGTTTATGAGAGACAGCGAGGTCCGACTTGTGAACGATTCACCCCTTTGAACCGGTTCTTATTAGTAAGCCGGTCGAACCGACTCGCAAGTCGGGCCGAACCTAGCTTGGGCTTTTTGGCAGCAGTTACACCATGTGTGCGCTGATACAGTACGAATCACAACATTTCACAGCGTACAATACGACATTATAGCATATGAAGAATAAGCTCTGAATTCACTTACATTTCTCTCTGTGGACTGGAGCCGGCTTCCTCTTTTCTGTGGCATGCCAGCATGCGCTCAGAGAGGTGTTTCGGGGTCCATTAGTGGATAAGAAGTAACGTTATGTGAGATTCGCGCGTTCATTTGAACGTCTTTGTACGTGGAGAAGAAATAAAGTTGACTAATCATTGTGCCCCCATCGCCATGAGCCGAGAACAAAAATGAAGTGATGAATCAGATGAGCGAGTCATTGAAACGGACACAAGAGTCGGTTCGACTGGCTGATCCGAACTTCCCATCACTAGATATTGAGAATGTCGAAGAAGGCACGTTTCCATTGACCCCATTGTCTTTTACATTCGACATAGCCGGCTTGGAGTGATCAACACGAATAAAAGGCCCTTTTCATTTTTCATATCTCAGCCATACTTAACTTGAGCTCAGAACGAGAGGAAGCTACACACACACACACACACACACACACACACACACACACACACATATATATATATATATATATATATATATATATATATATATATATATATATATATAATATTTTTTTTCCTTAAACTTGCACTGCTGTTAAACCAGTATAATACGTGACGCGCATTGTAATCTTTGCCAGTGGCTCTGTATGGTTTCCTGACCCAGTGTGTGGGCAGCAGACATGAGTTCTTCATGACATATTCCAGTAGCTTTTTTGGTAATCTCTAGCGTTAGGTGATATAAATAGAGCATTATTCTATCATTATGCCTGAAATACAGTATGCAACAGGGCGGATAAGAGTTCGTTTGGGGATGTTTACCGACTACAGATCTCCGTTCTTTATTGTTTTGTTACACCACCGATAAATTTCACCAGCAACAGTCCAAAGTGAGTCACGAAATAGCAGGAAATTGGGTGTTGTTTGCGAGAGCACTGACTGATGCCTAACATGTCTCCTGCCCTACTCACTTCAATCCTGCACACGCCATGTGGGGTTGGGGGAGGGGGGAGACACAGAGGTGTATGCAAAACCTATGGAAGACTCCATTATTTCTCTGTCATTATGTCCCTGTTAGGACTTCTTTGAAAGCGTCTCAGAATTTTAGCTAGTGCTCTGTAGAAACGAGAGGTGGGAAGTTTCTTTGTTCAAACGTTAAACTTTCACAACAGTCAGTTTAGTTTACAGTGACTGCAATGTTTAAAGGGGAAGTCCACCGATTTTTCAAACAACAAACATGTACATAATTAAAGGACTGAGATGTGAACAAAGCCATTCGGAAAGGTTTGGCGTGGAACGCTCGGTTCTAGAGAAGCTGGCCTGGTCAGAATTATTCACAGAGGTGGTGACAGGAACCGTCTGCCTCTAAAAGTTGCATGTAATGGTTAAATACACACTGCCACATTGTTCTATGATAGTTTTGGCTTGAAATGTAATTTAATCCATTCAAGGTGGAGGGCTATAGGTAGGGCATTGTGAGGCAGAATAGTCCTAAAATCAAACATATTTTTTCAGATTTCTGACTATTCTACAACCGTTGACATTACTTATAAGCATTTAGAAGACTTGTGTAGGGTCACTGGTGGGTTTGAACAGCAAATAAAATGGCTATATTTTTTTGTTGTAGACACCACCACTGTAAAGAAATAAGTGTCTGTAAGTTTCTCTACAAGCTTACCATTTCATGTCAAACCACTCTGAAAGACCCAGTTTACATCTCAAAGACGATCATTCAGAAATGTTGAAAAATGAGTGGAATTTCCCTTTAATGCCAATTAGTTAAAAGTTAGTGACATTACTCATAGAAGATGAATGGATAATGCTAAAATAGTTGACTTACTGACAGAAACACCTTAGCGTTTTTGTGGGCATTTGGTTCTTAGCTGCTGTTAATATATACATATATATATATATATATATATATATATATATATATATATATATATATATATATATACATGCATACATAGCTATTGCACAATTTTACAATTTAAAAGAGAGAGAAAAACAATATTGATTTTGGCTGTAAGCCCCCACCCCCGCCCTGTGTGGTATAGTAGCCTGTGGTTTCTAGTTTACATTACAGAAGTACAACTTGACCTACAAATCTAGTCCTCCTTTAGCATGTATGACAGGGCCATGTTGCTTTCACCTTCATCAAAAAAAGACTTAACCTGGTAATCTTTTACCAATGATCACCTTTCCTTCCCTCCTTAATATTATGCATGTGAATGAAACTGCACATCCCCTCCCCCATCCTCTCACCCCCATGAAGCACAAGATGAAGCTTTTTGGAATCTCCCTAAGGCCCTTCTCCATTTCACTATTGTTCTATAAAGATAACTCAGAGGGATTAATAAGATACATTTTTATCCCCTTATTCTGACTTCTGGTTATCCAAATGCCTATTTGATTTACGATCTCTAGCTGAATGCTTGCTCATTTATATGACACATGGACAATAAGCAATAATGCTCTTTATTACCTTATATGGACCTGACCTATAAAGTGCAGTTAAAAAGATATTCAGTAGATTAAACCTACTTGTCTTTCCCCATTTGCTTCAGTGGAATAACAGTTTCTCTTTAGCTTAGATAAACAGCATGCATGTGGAGTAGGTGGGACCTCATTTACATGTAAGAACAGCATGAGGTAAAGTGCCCCAAGTTTAAAATGTTTGAAATGATACATTTCTACAGCTAAAGTTACAGAAATACAAAAAGTACTTAATAGTGGAGAGTGATGTAGATTAATGTATGTACCATTATTTAACAAAAAACATAACCAGAATGGAAATGTAGGCGCTAGAAGACTTATTTGTGCTCAAGATCTCACTTACTGACACTGAAAAACCTTTATGCTAGTCAACATAGTATCTCTTTCATGAGATCCAAGCAAACAATGTTAGGAAATCAAACCTAGCATTCTTTGCTAGCTACAGTAATTCCATTGAAGCACATCCAGACTGAAATACACTGTCTATTCATCATTCTTTAAACGCTGGCTTTCGAGCTCATGGCACACTGCTGTCCTTTCCTTTGAGAAAGAGGAAGAAAGAGGACGCTCTCAGCCGAACGCCACAGCTGTTGGGGAGGAGACAAATCCACATCGGCCTATGCTAGCCAGCATTTGTCTGAACACTTCAACTCAACTAGCTGGCTGGACACCTCCCACTCTACTTCCTTCTGCAAAGTTAAAAAAGTTGGTAAACATTCAGACACTCAGACATGATTCAATGAAGGCTTTAAGTTTTTTTCAGAGAAGACCAGGCATTTGCTTTGTACCAAGTATGAATTTGTTTTGCTCTGAAGACCTACATCTAATGTATTCAAAGAGCAAATGTGTCACTTCCTGTCCCAAAAAGCCTGAAGGCTTTTCATTTAACTTTCCTTTCGTGTATAACAGTGTCACCCAGGCGTGTGCTCATGGTGATTCAATAGCACCAGGGTGTTTTGTGTTTTCTGTATTGTGACATAATATGGATGTGTTTAAACTCATTTACCAGCAGTATGACACAATTATGTTAATTTCCAAATCCATTTGAAATGTCCATTTTTTTCACTGAAGCTGAAAAACTGAGTCAGTAATACTTTAATGATAAAAAGAGAAGTAGGTTATATGACAATATGAATGAAACAGCTGGAAAAAGCCAAAGCCTAGTTTACATGCTCATTGAAATGGCTTCCAAATCAGCCCTCTATAACAGCGTAACTTCTTTTTGCTTTCACAAATCCCATGCCTTATCTGTTAGCTTGCACTAGTTGTTCATTTGTATTTACACGTAGATGTTTTGAATAATGTGTAGTTCCTTTTCACCTTTGGAGAATTCTTGCTTCTTCCTGAGTCTCTGTCATACAAACAAGTCTAGAATGGTAATCAAAGGCACCACATGTGACACACTGAGGCCTCCCGCTCATTTCCTATTGTTGGGCCACCACAAAAGCTCTGTGAGCAGCTAGTAATCTGGAATGGCGTTATTATGTCTGGGAGCGATGAAACTGCCTGCTGAAAGATCCCCACTGGCCCGTAGATGCGGTAAAGTGCATGGACCAGAGTCAGAATTACAGCAAAGTGATATTGTGTTTGTTATATAAGTTATAGTGTAATACAGTAGAACTTTGCATCTTTATTTAGTTTAGATTGGACATCATGTCATTTCTTGTCCATCTAAAAGTGGCGTATGAAAAGCGCATAGAGTAACATTGCTTTGCTCTGAAGAAATTCTGATAAAGAGGGAGCAACAATGAGGTGTCTTTGTTTGTTCAGTGATTAGCTTAGCTGATTAGTCTGTGCTGTTTAACTTAGAAAGAATCCTCCCACAAGGCGCTGCCGGCTGTTAATCACCCCACTGATCCACACACAGTTACAAACATCAACCAAGCCATCCAGTCAAACCCAAAAGGTTCACATAGTGCTTGTGAAGAGCGCACAGTTTAAAGTGACTGTAGTACGCCTGGCTGAGAGTGGAGCAGAATTGTGCTTTTCAGCTCTGTGGAGTTGTCACTGTTTGGTAACAGGGGAAGGGAGGGGGGTGTGATTCCCTCGGGGATAATATCAGCCTGAATAGTTAGTCACATCAGCAAGGAACAAAAGCATAAAGTAGGGCAGAAAGCATGGCAATGTCTGTTGATCAATTAAAGAAAAATCAATTCAAAGTTTCAAACAATTCATCTGTAATTGAAGCACAATTACATGGGAGACAAAAGCTTGAGCTACAGTTGTTGAATAAGAGGTCCTTATTAACCTTTGAGTGAATGAATAGTAACATTCTATTCTATTCTATTCGAAGGCATGAGATTTTCTGCTAAAATGTCACAAGCATGTATATGTATATAAAAAGTTTATATAAAAGTATATATCAGACCCAGAAAGTGTAAAGCTGCAGGTACAGAGAGTCTCTCAGGGTGAGGCTGTGAGTGTGATTTTGTATTCAGCACACAGCTCTGGTGTGTAATGGCTGCCTGAGAGATGTGTGTGGGTTGTGAGGTTTTTGTCTTGATGTGTCAGGAGCAGCTGACTTCATTGTTCTCCCACAGACCCTCTGCATGGCCTGTTTGGAATGGAGTGGCTGATACTCTTTCCCATTCCATTTCAACTTTTATTTATTTACTTATTTATTTATTCATTAATTCATTCATTTTCTCATTCATTTATTCCTTTGATTGTTCAGCTGTTATGTATGTATGTATGTATGTATTTCTTTATATATATATATATATATATATATATATATATATTGTTCTAACTGATATGCTGGGTTATATAGTGAAGTAAGAAAACCAGCTCTAAAATGAGGCACAGCTTACAATATAACAAACCCAACTGAAAGAAACACAAAGAATGAGGCATAAAACAAAGGCAAACAAATGACATGATTTGTTAAACCATATATTCTATTCTTAATGGTAACAGAAGCAGAAATGATAAAGAGTTTAAAGCTGTTTAGTTAGATGTGGCCGCATGTAGCACACACTAATCTCAAAACAAAGTTCAATGATTTCAGACTTCAGACATTTTTTTATGTCACTCATGTTGTTTGATCACATGTGCTAGCAAGTATAATGTCACACGTGCTCATCTCGAAGAACTGCTTTTTCCAACATCGCACGGTTCCTTCTGCAGGTTGTGCTTCAACATAGCAGTGTCATACATATGCTAGCAAGTGTAATTAGCATGGGCTAAATTAAAATGGATAAATATCGTGAGATTTTTTTCCAAGAACCATGCATCGTTTTTAACTAAAAAGGTTCAACATGTCAGTTTATATCTTGAAAGCACATACTACTCACTGTCCTAGCAAGAATAATTAGCATGCTAATAGCACAATGAATAAATAAAGTATTACTTTCATGCATCAACAATCATGCGTCAATTCTTTACAATACAACAGTAGTTTAAGCAGTTTGTATCTAGAAAGCACATATTATTTGCTTACAAGTATCATTAGCATGCTAATGTATACGCTCAGTATAAATAAACTGATACATTATTATTTCACAAATTCATGCATTTCTATTGATGTTTAGGGTTTAAATGATCACAGACGTTTAGTATAAAAGTATATCATAGCATTGAAAAAGCATATTTTGATAACCAGTGCTAGCAAGAATTAACATGTGCAAATCCTAAAATGAATAAATATAGTGTAACTTTTTCTATCAAACACTTATCAGGTTTCTTCTGCTGAGTTTGGTTTAAATGATCACAGATTTTAATATATAAGTAGATCCTTATAGCAGTTTACGTGCATATTATTCAATTACGTGTACTAGCTAATAATTGCTAATCTCACAATGAATAAATACATTACCTTTTTCCAACAATATGCATCGATTGTCCTATGAGTCTTGTTGAAATGATTGCATATTTTAATACAAAAAAGTTCAATAGTTCACCCAAACATTGTGTGTCTTGAAAGCACTGTTCGATTACATGTGCCAGCAGAAGAAAAATGCTATGCTAAATTTGGAATCAATAAATAAGATGACTTTTTCAACAATCACACACATTTCCTCTGCCAACTGTGTTTGAAAGGATCACAGATTTTTAATCAAAAAATGGTCATGTCAATTTGTGTCTTGACATCACATATTTAGCTAGACATGCTAGCAAGACTAATTAGCAAGCTAATCTCAGAAAGAATTAAGTGGTACTTTTTCCAAGAAACACGTATCACATTTATGCTTAGTTGTGGTTTAAATGATCACAGAATTCACAAATGTAGTTCAGCATAGCAGTTTGTGACTTGAAAGTACATATTCAGCTACATGTGCTAGCAAAAATAATTTGCATGCTAATCCCAGCAAGAATAAAGTACTACTTTTCCAACAAACATGCATCACGTTTCTCCTGCTTAGTGTGGTTTAAATGATCACAGAATGTATAAACGAAGTGCAACATTGCACTTTGTGTCTTGACAACACACTTGTGCTAGCAAAAATAATTAGCATACTAATCTCAGAATTAATTTATGAAGTATTACTCTTTTCGACTATCATCCATCACGTTTCTTCAGCGTTTCTTCTGCGTTACTTCTGTGTTTTCAATGATCACAGATTTTAATATAAAGCTACTTCAACGGCAGTTTGTGTCTTAAAAACGTATTCCATTACATGTGCTAGCAAGTTTAAGCAGCATGTGCTAATCTCAAGGTAGGGCTTTTTCAGGAAACATGCAGTGTGATTTAAATGATCACATCATTCAAAGCAGTAGTTCAACATAGCAGTTGAACTACTACAAAAAGCCAGCATGCTAATCTCAGAATTAATTAATAAAGTATTGTTTTTTTCAACAATTATGCATCACGTTTCTTCTGCTGAGTGTAGTTACATTTTTTAATGTGAAAGAACTTCAGTGTAGCAGTTTATGTCTTGCAAACACATTCAATTACCTGTGCTAGCAAGTGTATGTAGCGTATGCTAATCTCAAATTATGATTTTTTTTACAGCATTCACACATGACGTTTCTTCTGCTGAACGTGTTTGAAACGGTCACAGAATTTAGAAAATTAGTTCAACACTGCAATTTGTGTCTTGAAAACATATATTTAGTTACATTTACTAGCAAGAATAATTAGCATGCTAATCTCAGGAACAATGAAGTATAACTTGTTCCACAATCATACATCAAGTTTCTCCTGCTTAGTGTGGTTTTAATGATCACAGAATTTATAAAAGAAGTTCAACTTTCAGTTTGTGTCTTGACAGCAGGTGCGCCAGCAAGACTAATTAGCGTGCTAATCAGAATGAATTAAGTATTACTTTCTTTTTAACAATCATTCATCACGTTTCGTCTGCTGAGTGTGGTTTAAATGATCACAGATGTTCGTACAAGAACTTCAAAGCAGCAGTTTGTGTCTTGAAAATACATTCAGTTGCATGTGCTAGCAAGTATAAGTAGCATGTGCTAATGTATGACTTCTTCAGGAGTCATGTATCAGGTTTCTCCTGCCGAGTCTGATTTAAATGATCACAGAATTCATAGAAGTAGTTCAACATAGTAGTTTGTGTCTTCAAATTGCAGATTTTGATCACTTGTGCTCACAGGAATCATTAGCATGCTAATCTCAGAATGAATAAACAAAGTGTAACTCTTTTTTTTTCAACAATCACACATCAAGTTACTTCTGCTGAGTGTGGCTCAAATAGTCACAAATATTTGTTATGGCTAAGGACAGAATGAGCCCCGAGGACAAAACTATGGGATGTGCGACAGGTTAGGGGCCAAGCAAGTCCTTTGTTCTGCAAATCTGTCACTGAGGTTGTGGATAAAGCTCAAACTGGCAGCTTTTGAAATGGAAACGTTGCTGCTGGATGCACTGTGACATGACAAGTGGGGGTAAATGGTGTGAGCTAAAAGGCAGGGCTATCTCACTACTACTGTGCACACTGAACTGAAGATCAGCATTCAGCCTGGCAGCGTATGCTGACTTCTTGATGGACATGTTCTGTTGTTACATGCAGAACCCTCCAGAATAGACCTGCAATCTAAAACGGGACAATTCTGTCCTTTGCACCCTTTGTTGGGCTGTTATACAATGACTACAGAATGTATACGAGGCCCAAAATATAAATATATATGTAAATAAATACAAACTCTTTTAACTGTGGTTAACTGAAGCGCAACTCAACAGGATGTGGTTTGAGAGTCACTTTGTGAGAGAACTTTGTGTGAGAAGGAGCACAAACAAGGAGTATTTTCATAGAGTAACACCTATTTTGAAACAACAACCCTAAAGTTGTTGCTAAATTTAAGTTAGGCAACTAAGATGAAATGTGTATTAAAAGCACACCTGCTGAAAGTATAAAGATTGCCAATTTCTCATTTTAAACACATGGTTTCTATGGGAAACCACTTTAAGGTCTGTATAGAAGCTTTCAATCAACATTTCTCTTAAAAAGATCCAATTAAAAGGTTACTTTAAGGAACAAAAGTACTCTTTTTTGGCATCTTTTTAATAAGAATAAACTGCAGTGGCTTATTGTTAATCAGTTCAGCACATTGCTAGGACAAGCCTGCTCTCACATATCTAACACAGGGGGGGGAATAACAATTATGGGAGTAACCACGAATGTGCAAGACAACGACTGCTCTGTTCATTCACTGCAAACTTCTTGCTTCCCTCCCATCCACCCTTACCCAAACAGCTGCTCTGTTGTTATGCACACCCAGGTACCTCTCCCAGCCATGTTTTTTTTGCCCTAAGAACACATAGTAATCTGATAATTGCCTGATATTACCTTTATAATAGTACAGATACTATCAGCCAGTTTGTTGACGCCAACATATAGGATTATACTTTGATGCTATCATATTAAAACCTAGCAACTCTGTTTGTTTGCTTATTTATTTATTTATTACCATTTGAAAATGGCACTTGGCTTTTATATTGTATGAATATTTCGCTCACATTAATGTAAAGTTGTATGTGAGAGTTTGGACACCCCCCTGTTAAACATTTTGTTTTTTTCCTAAGTGACAATAATTGAAAATAAAGAACCTACATATGGCATTTTTCTCCCAATTTCAGCACAATTCCTCTTTATTTTAATAGAATATTCTAACATAATTATAAAATTGTGTGCTATAAATTTTGCACAGCCCCTCATATGTTAAATTCAGCGCAGAAGTGTAATTATCCATTAAAATGTGCGGAAGTGTGATCTCTGTAAATTATTTTCACTTAAAAAATGAACAAAACATGTCATCTGATCAAACGTTTGCATACAGCTATACATTAAAAGGCTCATAACAAGAAAAAACAGTTTTTTCCTCATTTGTTTGGAAATTAGTTAAAAGTAGTATTTAAACATTGTTACATTTGGAAAACGTATCATTCACTCCATGGACACCATGCTGCAAAAAGAACACATTTTGAAGCGCATTTTCTGTCACAAGAACCAGCTCCTTCACATCTACCAATTCTCTATACAGATGTGTCCAGGCCTTGGTTGTTTTCCTGAATAAAGCATAATGCAAGACAGCCAATTAAAACACAGCTCATTTAACTTATATCAGTCTTAAAAGCCCAGTAATAAAACAGCCTGCTTAAGTCAAAGTGGTTAATATAGGTTGGAAAATAGTCATGTCAGAATTCATTTTCAACATTTTCTGTACATAAAGCCAAACAAATGTTTTCGACCTCAGGGGTAAAAAAAAATGCAACAAAAATGTAGGATATGGCCCTTTAATAGGATTTCTCTTACAATGTTACCATTTCAGAAATGCAAGGTTGTGTTATAACTGCGATTATATAATAGGCCAATATGAAGTTTGAAATAACTGTTTTCAATTATATACGGCCAATTTATTAAGGATACATATAAAAAATATGCTTTACCACTTTATGGGCATCAACTAATGGTTTTAACTATTTTTTAGGAAGCTGTAAAAAAAATGTATTTTTCTGATGTGTCAAATGGACAGAGCTGATGATTCCATAAAGACTGAGAAAGCTGTTTACTCATTGAGTAACTCATTAACTTCATATTTAAAAAGTGGTGATTAAATCTTAAGGCAAAAAACATATATAGAAAATTACAGTATATTATATATCATTTTATAGCTTCTTGCTGTTCCCCAAGAAACATATAAAAACTCATTAAACACCATAACATATGCAAAAGATTAGCAAATTTTGTAAAGAAAAAATAAGTAAACACATCCTCTACAGAGAAAACATGACTCCACATTTTAATGCAAAATGTTGGGGAAAAAACTCTCAGTCTGTTCAAAGGTTATGTCACGTTTTATATTTTGTGTTTTATTTGTTCCAATAGGTTAAACTCAGAAAATAAAACTGGTCATTAAATATTGCATAAAAATGAAAATCAACAAAATGTAATTTGACTGGGGGTGTTCAAACTTTTGCGTACGACTGCAGCTTCTGGTGTCAAGCTTTTAGTATTTCAAGCTACTACATTGCTTATAACCTGTTATTGAATTCAACAACAGCAATTATTACCATCACAAGTGATTCCAAACCTTTGAATTGTAGTGTATCTTCACTGATTACCAGTCAAAAGTCATCATGTGAGGAGGTTATTAGTGCTGTGCTAGAATTTATATATGTCAGGAAACAGGATGTGTCAGTTCTGTTAGTCATAAAGTGGACTGAAAATGTCTTGGGCCCCCTAGGGGCCTTGGAATCTGATCCCTTCTACCCTCATACTCTATACTCTCTTGCTTGCTTGCTTGCTTGCTTGCTTCCTCTCTCCCTCTCTCTCTCTCTCTCTCTCTCTCTCTCTCTCTCTCTCTCTCTCTCTCTCAGACAGAGGGCTTTGAGGCAGTGCTGGCTCTGACACACATTAATGCTGACAAGGGGCCTCCCAGCCCACTGTCCTCCAGCTCCAGTCCCCCCTCCCCTGGCTAAGATCCCTCACCCTGCTGACCTACTGCTCATGCGCGAGACCAGCACACTGGGACAAAAGAAGCACGGTGGGTGCTGAAGACTTTTAATCAGGAGCTGATAACTGAACACTGTATCACTGTTATATTTCAAATGCTTCTCTGTTTTTTAATTGCTTACATCTTTTAGAAATGCCAGCTTTACCATGTGTGAAGATTTCATGACGAATAGGTCAATAGAAATGCTTCAAAATGAGTTGGAAGCAAATCTTCCTAGTACATAAACACGTACTCTAAATTCACCACTCTTACCTGTCCAAAAATGGAAACTAAGCTGTAAGAACTTCCTGTTTTGAATTTGACTTGTAAAGTCACCAAAAAAACCAATGCATGTACATATATCTACTTATTCAGCCTACAACAGTTTAGCTCCACCCATTCACACTGATGTTATAATGTACAAATGCACAATTGTATGCAAAAGTTTGAGCACCCCAGTTTAATTGCATGCTTTGTTGATTTACTAAGTGAAAATAAACACACATCCTCTACAGAGAACACACTTCTGTACACTTAAATGATCACCTACTGTTGCTGAAGTTTGCAAAAAACACAAAATGTATGGCCTGCGCACAAGTTAGTTATTTTGTTCTGTTATTTTCAATACATTAAACTCAGCAAATGAATAGAATTTGTCCACTACAATGAACAGACAAATGCCATGTTTAAGTGTGTTTCCTGTAGAGGGTGCGTTAACTCATTTTCAACTCATTTTAGAAAATCAACAAAAAATAATTTGACTGGGATGGTCAAACTTTTTGCATACAGTTGTATCGGTCATACAGGTACAGTAACAAACACAGCCTGTTACAACTGGTTGTGGTACATAAAACCCCCACAAATGTCATAAGTTAAATACTAAAAAGCAAGTTGGCATTTCAGAGATAGAAGGTCTAGCAGCAATAGCCTTACTTAAAGTAATTTCACTGAGATCTTAATGCCACATAAAACCGATCACCCTGCCATTTGTTGGTCTGAGCAGGAATGAAACCAGACTATCAAGATCTGTTAACAAAGCAAAGAAGAAATGTCTTCATGTTGTTGAACCCTTGCATTTTATTAACAAGGACTGGATCATTTCACAGAGACAGAATATTTCATTTAATTGATGACATTAGTTGATTACTGGCAATAAAATGCAAAAAAAAAAAAAAGTGATGAAAATGTCTGTGTCTCTTAGATTCAGATATCAAGATAAAAATCAGGATTTCAATTTAGGTCCATTCTCTTTAAATATGCGCCCAGGGCAGACTGAAATTCCATAAACTGCCTGACTGATACTGAGCATAAATACCACTTCAGAGGAAGCAATTACACCATGCTGAAAGCGAATGAGCAGTTTATTTAGAGAATAATAGAAACCATGTGGAAGGGTTAGTGAGGGCTTGGCTAGAGAAAACATGCTTTACAGTAGTACCAACAAAGAAGACCCATTTATGATATTTTATAAAGCTTTCATGCGATAATCTGATAAATATGTTAGCAAAATTTGTGTTATCTGAAGACACTGATTTTAACTTAGCATGAAACTGTAGCAATGGGCCATACTGCATCAAAGGGTCTTATGGCCAGTCAGAGAACATGTTAACAGTTTTATCACCAAACAACACAAAAAAAGCATTGGACGTGTTGTTAACATCGACTTAGGGTGACAGAAAATTGGATTGAATGGAGAAATTCTATGGGTTCCTTGCAGATTGTTTTCACAGCCATAGGAATGTTTGTCTATGTGTGCAAATATCAGATGTTCCAGAATCATAAAGCTGGACATGACACTACTTTTTTTTTTGCATGCAATAATAAGCATTTCATAAATGGCCATATTGTGGGTTAAGATAGGGTTAATTGACATTTATATTACATCACTATATATAACAGAAACTACAAGTCACATCGAACCTTAGTACCTCTTTCATCTCCCCATCAAACTTATTATAAAACCATCCAAAACTCACCAAGTCTCAAGACCTTCTAGCAACTTTGCAAAGTTTCCTCTGTTCTTACTGTATATAAAGAACCAAACACCTCTGTGTGGCTTACAAAAAGGAATTCCACTGATTTACCAAATTTTCTGTATAATTCAGTCATTATGATGTAAACAGTGTTGTTCAGAGTGGTTTGATGTAAAATGTTCTGTTTTAGAGAAACTTACCAAGTCTGGTCTGATCATAGTGGTGGTGATAAGAACCAAACATCACACACAGTCATTACACAAAATGCTTACAGGTGTATTACACCATGTCAGAGATATTGTTTTAAGATACTTTTGAGATAAAAGTTTAGGCTAAAATGCATTTTAACTATTATTTTATGAAGGAGAGTTACATGTAGTTCTAAGGCAAAACAGTCCCTAAAGGCAATTATTTTTTTCCATATTTATCATTACATTACATAATAAAACTAAAGACATATGGGTTAACAGGACATTATAATTCTATTTGTATTCTAGACCCCTGGTTCCTATCACCACCATTATAAAGAAATCTGAGTCAGCTTCTCGAGAACAGCACATTTTACATCAAGCCACTGTCAATGAATTTGTTTACTGAATTATTTAATCATTTTGAAAAATCAGTGGATTTCCCCTGTTAGTATTGGGATTAAGGCACAAGTTGACTCCGGAAGTTTTGGGAAGTACTGAAATTGGGAATGGCCTTGCTTTATGATTCTTCAGTTTCCTTTCAGTTCAGTTCAGGAGGGTGAGTAAGAAGTAAACCCCCCTCCCCCAAGTCAGGACATTCAGATGCGTATACCTATATACATGCAAAGGGTTTTCTTTTCTGCGCAGATGATGAAAAGCAGGACTTTTACTTGGCCTTCTCAGGTGCCATGGCTTCCGTTTGCACTCCAGCGTCAGAGTGACGTTTTTGACCCTGAGAGACACATCAAAAGTAGATTCAGCAGAAGAAACAAAGGCAGACTCAGTTTTATAGTAGCATTACTGCCTTGAGCATAACTGATCACAACCTGTTGGGCAACTACAGGCTAATTTACATCAGCTTCCTAGATGTATTTGGCTCAAACTCACAAGTAGAGTTCTGGATAATGGGTGTATACAGTTATGCATTTATTGTAGGCTTATAGGGTGACATCATTGGTGCTCCACCTAAAAATGACAAGGCAATACACAAAATACTAACTACATTCAAAAGACTTTTTAACTGACAGTAGTAGCTGACTATCAAAACTCTTCCTTTAACTTTTTGGCCATATACGTTCATGTATCATATACTGCACTGGTATTTACATGGGCTAAATCTATAATACCTTTTTGGATGAACAGCGAGAGTTTGCACATCTATTTTTGCCGAATGAGGTCACCTAGTGGTCAGGAAATGCCACTGGTGGGAAGGCATTCTATGTTGCAATAGAAAAGATTTTTTTCTTTTCAGATAATATAAATCTGCAACTATTTGAGTTACAATTAACTGAATGAAAACTTTAAAGGTTTCTTTACAGTGATGATAAGAACTAGGGGTCACTATGAGTTTTCATTTGCAACATTGCTGATGGTAAAATAGCATTAAATCTGAAAAAAATACATTTTCTTTGTAGGCTGTTTTGCCTTTGAACGCCTTGCATGCACCTCTCTGCCAAGGATGGCTTTTAAAATACATGTTCTAGGCCAAATTATTATCTCAGAACTATCATAAAACAACATCTCAGGCATCAGAAATTAGATTTTCAACATTTAATGTAAGAACTTTCTGTGAGGGAACTTTAAGAGGCATTAAATGCTACTGGCATCTGGATCCTATCACCACCACCTCATTCTTACTACATACATTTCTCTAGATTCAAGCATATTTCACATAAATCCACTGGGAATGACTTTTTAGTCATCTTAATGACTAAACTGTGCAGAAATTTTTTTTTAAATCTGTGGAATTCCCCATTAAGGCAACCAGGGCCAAATGTTTTTATAGTATTAAAGGGGAATTCCACCATTTTTTTTTCAAATGTTTTGCACAATTCAATTGTTGAGATGTACACAAAGTCATTCAGGCTGCTTTGCTGTGAAATGGTACATTGAAGAAAAACTTGCCAACACTGATTTCTGTAAAATAATGGTGGAAATAGTGGTTCCAGGGGTCGCTATGACTACATCACACATTTTATATGCCATCTACAATAACCAGTAAATCGTTTTTTAAAAAGTCTTTTGTTTTCTTTTGGTGCTATTTTGCCTTACAATGCCATTATATATCTCTCTGCCATGAATGTATTCCTAAAAATGTGTTTTTCGGTCAAAACCGTATCTTAAAAGTATCATAAAACAACATCTGGGGCATCAGACCAAGTATTTTAAACTGTTTCATGTAAATAATTTTCTCTTAGGGAGCTTTTAAAGGCATTAAAAACATTGGTTGTCTAGTTCCTATCACCACCACTGTGGACTATTCTGTCTCAGTGGGTTTCTCAAGAACAGATCATTTCACATCAAACCATTCGGAATCACTTTATTTACACATTAACTAGTTAATTATGTAGAAATTTGGAAAAGATTGGTGGAATTCACCTTGATCTTATCTGGTAGAGAGAGTGTTCAATGTGAAGCTCAGTTGCTTCACCATTTGACAATAATCTTTGTGCCAAGATACTTTCGGGAAATCCGGTTTAACAACAACTCATTTTTACAGTAAATACCTTGTCTTGCACTGACGTGACATGGTGCAGTCATGTTTACACCTTTGTGCTTGATTTAGCCTATGGCTTTAGCTTTTTTTTGTTGTTTGTTTGAGGGTTTTTTTTTTCTCTTTACCAGGTTTTTGAAGAACAGTTGGATGGAGTTCCTCTTCTCTAGCTTGCGGGGGACACTGGGCGAAGGGTTATCTGCACTGCCCACTGACTTGTTGTCTGGGGCGGCCGCAGCAGCAGCAGTAGCTGTAACGGCAGGCTTTGGCTCTTCTTTGACCTTGGCACTTGCAGCGGCCTCTGCGGCAGCAGGGGCTGCAGGGGGTTCTTTCTTTTGCTCTGTGGCCTTTGATCAAATCACATCAGAAGAATAAGTGTTGCTACTCACAACTGCCCTGGTTCTCTTATCTACACTGATTACAAAGACAGAGAGCTACAAAAAGAGAGCAAGAAGAGATTAATGTGATAAGCTTTAAAAGCAGAATAAGCAGAAAAGGCAGTTACTCATGGCCCAAAAACAACAGAGCTGCTCCAGTAACAGTGATTTTTAAGTGATAAAAAGTGATGAACTGTAGTCCTGGTGAGAATATTCAAACTAGAATCTACATACAGCACACTTTTAAAGCAATAGTTCAATGAAAGAGACATTCATGAAAAAAAAGTTTCTGAAATTTCCTCCTTTTTTATTTTTACATTAGAGCTACTAGGCTAATGTAGCTAACAAGCAAAGTAAGCTACTCACCAATTAGCATCTCACAAACTGCATCTAGTTATGTTATCTCAAATAGTGTGGTTCTAAGGTTTCATACCTATAATAATGGACATTTAGCTAAAATAGTTACAGTAGCAATCTTTAAGCCTGTATTTTATTTATACTTTTGTCAATTTACAGCATCAGAATCCATTTAAGCATGTTTTTTTTAGATTACTTAAAGGCCCCATATACTACATTTTTATCTTGCACATGAGTTTAACTTATGGCAACTGTTATATGTAAATGAATTCTGTTCTGCTCTGATTGGCTGCCCTGTACTGTGTCTCATACAGAAAGAAATCCAGGTTGAAACACTATCTATAGCCTACATTGCTAGAGGCTGTGACAGTTTCCGTTTTTAAACAGTATGGATTGGGCAATTACTATGATGTTTACATACTATGTCAACTCTTATTTCAAAACAGTGAGGAAAATCAATTTTCTATGATACAGGCCCTTTATCAGCTCAATGTGGTTTAAGGCAAGTGTGATTTAAGCATGTATACAATGTTTTGTTGGGGTTTGTTTCCAGTTCTTGTTGAATTGTAGCTCCAGTGCAACAAATTTCAGATACTGAACATCTCTTGGTAGACATACTACATTTGAATTTAGAAAATTGTGAAAATGTTCAAATATTTTGCTGAACTATTCCTTTAAGTCAGCTTTAAGCATTTGAGAACAATAACACAAGTTATCTGAGTTACCCAACCACAAAATAAGTAGGTCAGTCAGAGGCTGTGTTAAAAATGCTTACTTCATACTGCTGGCATACTGCCAAAAAGTAGTAAGTAGAATATAGTATGCGACCAACATGAATTTCTCCAGCATGCCAAACATACCTGGATGACATACTACTCTGGTTAAATATTCCAAACTTTATCCCTTAATCCAACACAGAAAAGGGGCTAGCAGCGGTTGCTAAACAGTGATTGGAGGGCTAAGAAATTGAGGCAGGTCTTGTGAACAGTCCAATTGGTTAAGTCCCTGAGTCTAGTCACACTGCTGCCATCCTTTATGGTACATGATATAGTAATTGTTGTCTTGCCAGGCCAGATGTGATCTCGTAGCATGAACGTCTGGAGACATCCCTACAAAATTCTGGACTGAATGTAGATAGGAATGTAGACTTATTAGGGTGACAGCAAAGTGGATGTCAAATTTCAAAACCATTCAGCCCCTTATGAAGGTGGAACTTGAAGTAAATTAAATGAAGTAAATTAAACATGTAGATGTACTTAATTAAATATGTGTGTGCAGAGAGTGTATTACATATAATAAAAGTAAAAACTACAAGGCAAGGTTGGTTGGTACAGTATGAAATAAACACCTCTGCCTTACATGCTATAGACTGGGGTTCTATATAGTGAGCACCCTACACTACAGCAATAAGAGTCCTTGGGCAAGACTCCTAACATTACCTTTGCTTAACACTATATACGCCTACCTCCTGACCTGTAACGTGACCACGTTACATTACATAACTCATTCTAGATAAGAGCATCTTTCAAATGCTCTAAATGTAAAAACACCCATGGAACTCTGAAATATGGCAATATGTGGATTTTAAATATATATTTGTCTGTGTATTGTAGTTTACTGTATTGTATTCTATTGTACGGCACAGAGTTCTGTGTTCAACTCTGTTCCTTTTCTCTGGGTATCTACAGTGACTTTTGTATCTACCAGTATCTGAGCTCAGGACTGCCTTTTTCTCTAACCTATTGATAACTAGCAAAGATACTTTCTCTAGATAGACAAAACACTTCTTGTAAGTCGCTCTGGATAAGAGCGTCTGCTAGATGCTGTAAATGTAAATGTAAATATATGGCATATTTACGCATTTTGTTGCTGCCCTTCAAAAATGTTGTCTCCAAGGTTTTTTACATTAACTTCCATTACAATTTAAACAGGTAATCTCCATTTTGAGCAAAGATATGTGAAATTCACTTATATCCAACTTATAGATGTTACAAAGGGGCATATGTGTGACATCAATGGCGACTTTTTCAAAATTTGCCATTTTCAAATTTGGAATATTTTTCAGCCATATTTCAACATCTATATATATATATATATATATATATATATATATACATATGTATATAAATAGGTAATATACACTCACTGGCCACTTTATTAGGTACATCTTGTAGTAAAAGGTTGGACCCCCCCCCTTTGCCTTCAGAACTGCCTTAATTCTTTGTTTCTTCCACATACTTCCTTATCAAGTGAAAAGTATTTAATAATAAGTTTAATAAGTTGCGTTATCATATTGGCGTGTATTGTCGTAACGAGATTCCAACGGGCCCTGACAGACAGGTGATTCTAGCATACTGCATAATATACTACAGAGCATACTGTTATGAGGAGTAGCATGCAGTGAACAATACACACCGGTGCAATATACAGTACTAAGTATGCTATTTTGAACACAGCCATGGTATGTCATAGCACATCCTGATAGCATCTCCTTCAGTGCAGTAAGTCTGGTTAATTTTAAGAAGGCCATTATAAATATCACTAATTACCGCTCCTCCAGTGCCAAGGGAGACACTGGCTGCAGCACTTGATGCAGCCGCCTGGATCTTAGAGCTCACTTGGCTTAGCAGTACCTCAAATTTACACAAAAGTCTAGTTACTTCATGTGTTCACTTAAACCACAATATTGTTTGATGAACACCTCAATGGCAGCCTTGAGCTTTGTGCACCAAGTCTGTTTACCTTTGGTTTGAGCAAGTTGGCAAAGGGTGAGGGCTTCTTCTCTGGTTTCTTTTCTTCTGGTTTAGGGGCTGGAGGGGATTCTGGTTTGGCAGCGGCCTCAAGGGTGCTTGTCCTGGATGCATCTACCTTAAATAGGGGAGTAGGAGAGAGTATGAGCATGACAACAGTCCAGAGAAAAAAGAAGGAAATACATCAAGGAAGCCAAAAAAGAAGAAGAACAAGAAACAAGGACAGCGTTTGTGAGTAGAATCACACGAGGAATTTGAAGCAGCTAAGTACATGGGGGGAGGAATTGCATAGTACAATTCAAGCAAGTGTCATTAGCTGTCTAGCTTAACTGTGACCTGAAAGAAAGAAGCAACATCAGATTTCTTTCAAAAGAGAGACCAGTGTTTCCTGCATGCAGCCCCAAAAAGGAGATCAAATTGATCAGACGATCAGATTGAAACAGTGCTGAACTTATTTACCTGTACCTCAACTGGCTCTGCTTCTTCCTTCACCATAGACTGCAGGTAAGCAGATATTTGGGGTTAACTATGCATGAAACTACAATTCCCATGAGCCTTTGCACAAGCTTTTCCAGTCTCATAGACCCATAACTCAGCTGCTTGCAGCACAATGCATCTAAGAAGCCTGAATAAATTTGACATCAGTTATTAAGTGATGAGATGAAGTGAATGAGACCCAAAGCTCATGGTTTAGTTGGCCGACAGTTGTCATATGAGGTAATGGCTGCTGTCAGGATGATGTCACTGTAATGGGAGTTCAGTTGTTTACTCATCATGCTGAGTGAAATGTTTGCTCCTCATGATGAGAAACGGGAGCAGATTTTATCAACAGATAAAGCAATTTCACTAAAATGCATATGGAAATGAAGTGATGAATTTGACACAAATTATGATTGTGAAAACAACCGCTAATAATATGGCATATAATAACTCTTCTATCTCAGGATCAGTCATTGATTGGTGAAAGGACGCAATTAACTTAATGGCATCAGTGATGAAAACACTGAATGGGTAAGTCCTGTTAATTTCAAAATGGCCACTCTGTGTTGCTGTTTACCGCTGCTGATGTCTTGGCAGGGGCGCTGGCTCCACTCGCTGTTGCCGCCTGAACTTTTGACACCACCTTGCCTAGCAATGCCTCAAATTAACATAATTCTGTTATGGTGTGCCACTTCTTAGTCTCTAAAACATGGTATAATGACCTGATACAATGCTAGCTAGTGTTCAATGTGATACTACTGTGCTATTTTTCTTTATTTTTACTTGTTATATATCCTATATGAAAATGAATAATATGACAAAGATTAATACCAATACCGAAACCTACTAGCTGAGTATTGCCTGAAATGAATGTTTTGTCTTTAAAACTTAGTATTAAGCTTTAACATTTAGCTAATTAGGTTAACTGAAGCATTTCACTTAAGATGACCACTTAAAAGTTTGCTCAAAATGCTCAAAAAACTCTGTCAGTTCAACATCTTTATTTAAAATAAATCAATTTTACTTCTAGTATAATGCTAGCTAACAAGCTAGCAATTTGGTCTTATGCTAATGAAATGACTACCTACTTCTATTTATGTTTTGTTGAAACAATCCTGTGGTATTTCAGGCTAGATTCACATTCATTTTTCTCTACCAATATCCCTCCAGCATTTCCCGCCCAATATCGATACTGGCTACTGGACTGGTGCCATCTCTAAGCACAATAGAATATATTGTAATGCATGTTTAGTATAGTGCATTGCATATTTAGCTGTCAGATGTACCTTTGGACGGAAGAGTTTGCCAAATGGGCTGTCTTTAGCTTTACTGGGAGTCTCTTGATCCTTGGCTGCTGCCGCTGCTTCTGCTGCTGGGGCCTCCGCTTTCTTTACAGCTGATTCTGCTTTACTCTCCATCTTTGGAGGTGCTGGCGGTGGAGGAGGAGGCACCTTCGGTAATTCCTGCACCTTATAATAGAGGGAAATGAACAATCAGAATGTAATTTCTGATTGACTGAGACATTTAAAATTATATCACAAGAAGAGCTTCTTACGTTTGGTGCTGAAACCGATGGGGCCTCCTTCTGTGACTGCGTATTGAAAAAGAGAGCAGAAAGAAAAATGAAAAAAGGAAATGTATACAGATTAAAGGGAGGATGTTATGCTAATACTGGTGGTCTTTCTGTCTCAAGGCCTTCAGTCTGTAGAGCATGCAGGGAAGGAGTGTGGAAGCATCTTCAGCGGCTTTTGATTGAGCTACTGGAATGGAAGGGTCAAGAGAAGGGGTCAGTCATATAAATACAGTACCTGACGCAAGACCGGTAAGTCATAAAGCTCTCTGTTTTTCCACTCAATAAAGGATTTGGCCAGCAGCTGGGGATTATTATGGATAACTATCAAAACACAAATGGTCTTCATTGGATTGCAGTCTTTCATGATGAATTAACCTGTGTAAGCTAAACTGCAGAAAAAGAGATACCTGACTAAGCAACTGCAGAAAATAAATGGGCCCAGAGTCAGATACACTTACTGCCAAGAGAAAAATCTGTAGAATTTCATTAGCTCAACAATGCACAAATGAGAATCTGATACACAATCACACAAGCCATCGGAACCTGACTGCAGCTTAATCATTCTTTTGAAAAATCAGTCAGCTGAAAATACATTTGCATTAAATGCAATAAACTACAAACAGCAGAAACAATACAATCACAAATGATCCACGGCCATCATTACTGGTGCAATAGCAGTCCACAGACTTATTTACCTGGTCTTTTGAGGCATCAGGAGCAGTTGTCGCTTCTTTTGTTGTTTTGGTCGGACTCACCTTCGCATGCAGAAAAGAGAATGGAGTCATGGAAATATTTGAGTGACTGTGGAAAATCATGATGGTCGCATGCTTTAGCATATATCTCTCCTTCAGGTACTCCATCCAGGAAGCCTTGAATATTTCCAACTGCTAGGTTTTAAGTCTTTGACTATGCAATTGAGATATATATATATATTTAAAAAACAGAGACCCAGACTATAATGCCCTGCTGTCAAGTCACAGTTCAGATGGGCTAGCTTTTGCCACAAGCACACAAAGAGCTCCATGGCAGGGCTCATAGTGAACATGTTCTCTTATTGAGTTGGCCATTGTCCTCCGGAGATGGCGTAGGCCTGCCCATGCTTTATCAGGGCCCATCACAATTTCCAAACGCACAGGCCTCCCCTTGTGAGCACACATTATGCAGCAAAACAAAAGGCTGCCACATTCTGACATGTTCAAAGGGCTTGATTTAGCACCGTGCCAGGGAATAGTTTAACTCTTGAAAAAGATCAACTTTGGAATTCTAGGGAATTTTTCAAATCAATTTAAGTACATTTTTATCTTTATAGCTGTACTTTATCGAGACAGTGAATTCACTGACAACTGACATAATCCTGGCAAGGCTTTAAACCCGTTTGCTTTGTTTTCATGTATGTTTAAGTTTTGTAAGTATTCATTCAACTCTATTTAAGGCTGAATGTTTTTAGGCTATTTTACACATCAGATTATATGTTGGTTAAATGTCATGAGCTAAACATCTCAAATTGAGGTTGATTCTCAAATTTGGTTGATTCTCAACCAAAAAAGAAAAAATGTATGTAATTATTATCAATCACAAGACTCACTGGAAATAACAATCAGTAATTGGAACAATGATTTCAAAAATCAAATTGAATGAAAATCAGTACCATGGAACAGTAGCAGGATTGAATAATAATACAATGTGTACTTACAAGGGTTTTGAAAAAGTTCATAACTGGATTTTCCTCTGGGCTAACCTCCTCCGGTTGAGCGCTGTCTTCTGCGACCTCAGTGGCACTGGAATTGAGCGTTTCACTCTGTGGCTCTTCCTCAGGCTGTGTACTTCCCTTTATGTCGGGAGGCTCCTATAGATGAACCCAGAGAATTAGCCCTTGGAAAACGTGTTACAGTCTTACAGCTGATGTGCAGTAGCTGTTAATCGCTGCATTGAAGCGCTGCACAATTCCAGCCATGCCTCTGCCTACTCGGAGCTCCGGCAACAATCACCCTTTCATTAATGCCTGTTTTTTCCCCCTCACTCATTGATATTCAGCAATGTTCTGGACTTAAAGCCTGTGTGTGTCTTATGCGTAGAAAAGTAGCCAAGTTATTGTATAGTATTTTCCTTTCTTTTTTTTTTCTTAAAATTGCACTTGTTCAGTCAAAATGTTCATTCAAAAAAGTGTTAGAAAGTTTCATCTTCCAACTTTGTGAACTACACAGGAATGATGAGTAGATAATAGTTAGTATATTGTTAGTGAAGAGGGAAACATTGATTTTGAGGAATGAGACAAAACAGTTGTCTACCCAGACAAAACAAAAGGACAGTTTGTTCATTAAAATGTGTAATCGTCACAGACGCATATAATCACCTGTCCCGATGATACTGTTGATGCAGTAGCACCACAGTGAGTGCCAGAAATGTATTTTAATTCAATTGATTAAACTCTAAAAAGGCAGCAGATTCACTCTCTGGCCTACCCTGGCTACCACTGCTCAAGGGTACAACATTGCTCCAACATTATGCCTCTTAAAGCAGTGGTACAGCCAAAATTTAAATTTACACAATTTTTTTCTCTGTAGTTGATCAGCCAGGACACATTATTGAGCCAAAACGTTGTTTCTTTATTTTGCCACTGGAACTATAAAGCTGATGTAGCTAACATGTATGGGGAGCTTATACTCAACAGTTAGCATTGTGCTAACTGCCTGCCTAAATCATCGAACTGTTGCCTTACACTGCACTGAGTTGTGCAATAATCTCAAATAAACTTAAGTATTTTTGATACTATGATCTGCTGTAATCCATGAACATTCACAAAAGTACAGATGAAATTCAGGCTTCAGGATGGAGCCTGCTAATGTTTTTTGCTATGCAACATACCTTTGTCCATTGTAATACGCCACAGTATGTTACTGTTGAAAACCACTGAAGTACAACAGCATCAGAAACCACCAAAGCAAGTCTAGTTTAGATTATTTAAAACCTCTATTGAGTTTTAGGCAACTGTATGATGATTTAGGCAAATTTCAGTATGGCTATAAAATTCCATTACTTGTTACTGACATTAGCTTTGTAGCTGCAGTTAAAGACTAATAACGCAAACTTTAGACACTAGACATCCTTGAAGGACAAAAAAAACATTTACACCAGCATGAATTCCATGCTGGTTTAAGCTTCATGTTGGTTGACCAGTATACCAGATGTACAAAACACGACATATCGCTGTTGTCGGAAGAAAACCTCAAAAATGATAACTTTACAGGAGAAGGGAAAAAACCTTTACTTTTTAGGTAAAAAGAACCAGAATTTTTTCCAAGTCATTTTAGGTCATTTCTTTTAGTCCATTCATCATGAAATTTACACACAATGTCAAGGGTAAGAGGTATTTTCAAATTATGTCAAAAACTGGAAAATGTCAAAAATGGAGAAACTAGGTTTTCTTCTGACAACAGCGATATGCTTGTTTTGGATTGTTTTGGTAGTGACCAGCACATGAACTTCTGTTGATACTGATCATCATACCAGCATCCAAAACACAACATATGTTGGTTTTGTTAGTGAAAAGCTATGCTGGACTATGTTGTTTTTCTAAGGATGTCTAGGCTGAGCGACAGGCATTTAAAAAAAAAAAAAAAGATTGTGTAATTTTAATTATTTTAATAATAATTATGTAATTTTATTTATTTACTTATTTATTTTGCCTAAGTATAACTTTTACCTGTCATTGCTCCAATATTACACCTGTCTTTCTAAAAAAATCTATTTAAAATACATTTTAATACATTATAAGAGAGAATTGACTGAATCTGTTGCTCTAATGTTTAATGATAGCCTATAGGTATTTGTTTTGCTCCAGCTTAATTTGTTTATTTTCTCTTGGACTACTCAGTCACAGTAAACATACAGGATGATAATAAATTAATGGCGGCAATCTCAAATAACCGAAGGCAATGAGGTTCCTTAAAATGCATAATGTGTTTTACAGTGTATCATAGGTTTTAGTATCTAGATTATTATGTGTATTTAAACTTTAGGGGTGACTCATATTAGGATTATTTTTTAATTTGACAATTAATGTGGAATTGCTTCATGCAGTGAGTTTATCCATGCAGTGGGATCTCCATTTCATTCTTCAAATCCAGGCTTGTTTCCAATCAGTCAAACTTACGCTTCTCCGAATGTGGTGATGTCCCTCTTGCTCCTCTGCTGTTGCTTTGACCACAGTGTCAGTGACACTATTGGATTTACTCCCACACTTTGACTCATTGCCCATGCTCGAGCAAACATCGACTGTGATGTGAATAGTTCTTTCTTTTGCATGAATGTTTTTATATGAAAAGTCTTCCACAGTCCTTATGCATGCGGACCTCAGCTGACAAAGCAAATTTGTAAATTTTGTAGAATCACCTGCTTGAGTAGGGCCATCAATAACCACCCAGTCTTCCTCAGTTGATTCTAGTGCATACGTTTCTTCTACAGTGGGCTCTCGAGCATACGTTCCATTCAATGGCTTGTCACAAAGCGATGCTGACTCTGAAACCTCTGGCTTCTCAATGGCTGAAACAGTTTCCTGTGTAATAGGCAACATCTCTTCTGAATTTTTTTTGCTTTAATCACCGTGTCCTCTGCAACTGCTGCCTCAGTTTTCAACACCTCCTCAACAACAGATGGTGGCTCTACTACACTGGACGCATGAAGGGCCTCAGGATGGGTCAGAGGTTCATCTGATCCAGCTTCAGTTATTTCACTATCATCAGTGGCAGATGCCTCTAGCGAGATCATCTGAGTGGACGAAGCTGAATCGGTAATGTCCTCGGATGAGAGCACAATCTGAACGGAGGCCATCAACTGCAATGACAGCTTCTCTGCAGCTTGCATATTTTCAGCATCAAGGTCAGTGGATGATGGCAGAGAGACAATGTCAGCATCTTCATTGGTTTCATCATGGACTACGCAAAAGGAGTCTATCTCCTTTTATGAGGGATAAACAAGCAGATTAATCAAAATGCCCTACTTCTGCACAATGATACATTACTGGATGGCCTTGATGTAGCACATGTATGCAATAGAAAAGGGGGTCATATTTGGAAGCAGCTACATCTCACATGAAAATAAGCTTCAATTATATACTGTATGTACCTTTATAATGTAATGACTAATTAGAGTCACACCATTTTTAAACCACTTAGGTTGGTACTTATTTCAATTAAAATATTGACCATCAATAACAAAATCATATACAGTATGTATATGTCAATCAGAGACCACCCTTCACTTTTTCAACTTTCCAGACACAACAACTCAATATTTTCCAACTGTTTTGGTGAATTTCACTTGTATTCCTTCCCGCAAAAAGTGAATTATTTGAAATCTGATCTGCTTAGGAAAATCTCCTGAAAATAAAAAACTTGAATGCAAAGGTTTTGTCTAGACATTAAATAAATGAAGGGTGGTATCTGACTTTTGCACAGTACTGTAGATTGCACATATGAATGGGCAATCTACAGTACAATATATGGGCTTTTTTTCAGCGCTCTTGGCTGGTCAGCACTGGAGTAGTTATGTGTCATTGAAGAATGTTTCTCCTCTAGAAACTATTAAAAATATATAACAACATTCTACAAATAACTGATGATAAAATGCCTCCAGTGATTTCTTTTGATTTACTTATATTCTACCATAATATCGTGATGACAACCACATTAAGAGACATTTTATATAAATTACTACACTAATGCTATAAACTCGGCAGAGGATCATTTACACTTAGTGATGGGGTCACATTGAATATTTTTCTAATCAGTGCTTTCTAGGAAATTCTATCTTTAACATCCCAAGAATGCCCTTTGATCTTCGTCATTCTTTCTTTACTTTCAGTTGTTGAAATTGAAGGCTGTCTTGCATCACTAAAATGAGCAACCACTTTAGTTTAAAAAAGGAAAATGAAAAGTGTCAACAGAGATTCTTCAGTGAAAAAAGGTTTCAGGTTGAATCTTGTATCGAGATAATAACCCCAGTATGTTTGCATAAATTTTATTACTTTCATTTCATTAATTCATGTTTTCAAATGTATACACATATAAATAAAATAAATAAATTGTGTACATTTATAGAAATAATATAATATGTGTAATTTGTAATACAGCTAAATGCAAAGAGATACACAAAATATAATATATATTATATATAATATAATATATAAAAAACTAATTGTGTTACTCTTGAGGTGTTGCACTTACAGTCATCTGGCCATCAATCTGTACTTCAGGAGCCGTCTGTTCTTCAGCTGATTCTTTGTTCTCTGATACTGCTGGGGTTATGGGTTCATTCTTCTTCTTGAACATCTTGAAGAACTTGGGTTTCGGAGCTGGTTTTGGTTTCTCCTCTTTAGCTGGTGTGCTGTTCTCCACTGGGATTTCTTGCTCAGGTGCTACTTCCAGAGATATGACTACAGCACTGTCTTGCTTGGCATCAACTTCTACTGATTCTGCTGATGGCTTTGCGTTATCTGTTTGAGTTACGGCAAGTGGTTCACTGTTTTGCTGCACTGACACTTCACAGGACACTAGAGATGAGTGAAATACAGTTAAAACACTAGAAATGTGGTACCCATGCAAATACATGAATACAATTGAATAGCATTTCTGAAATTGCTTAGCTTTGAAGGGCAATTACAGGGATTTTTTCACATTTCTACATAATTCATTGATTGGTCAGTCAGAGCGGTTTAATATGAAATAAGCAATTAGACAGTCAAACTGTTCACAGTTGTGATGATAGGAACCAGAGGTCTAAAGCATTTAATGCCTTTAAATGTATCACACAAAATGGTTACAAATATACTGCCTGATGTTTAAGGGACTGTTTAACTATAGCTTTAAGATGAGGTTTTCGACTAAAATACACTGCTCAAAAAAATAAAGGGAACACTTAAACAACACAATATAACTCCAAGTAAATCAAACTTCTGTGAAATCAAACTGTCCACTTAGGAAGTAACACTGATTGACAATCAATTTCACAGCTGTTGTGTAAATGGAATAGACAACAGGTGGAAATTATTGGCAATTAGCAAGACACACTCAATAAAGGAGTGGTTCTGCAGGTAGGAATGACAGACCACTTGGTGGTCCTTTCACACTCGTGGTAGCATGAGACGGACTCTACAACCCACACAAGTGGCTCAGGTAGTACAGCTCATCCAGGATGGCACATCAATGCGAGCTGTGGCAAGAAGGTTTCTGTGTCTGTCAGTGTAGTATCCAGAGGCTGGAGGCGCTACCAGGAGACATGGAGGAGGACGTAGGAGGGCAACAACCCAGCAGCAGGACCGCTACCTCCGCCTTTGTGCAAGGAGGAACAGGAGGAGCACTGCCAGAGCCCTGCAAAATGACCTCCAGCAGGCCACAAATGTGCATGTGTCTGCACAAACGGTTAGAAACCGACTCCATGAGGATGGTATGAGGGCCCGATGTCCACAGATGGGGGTTGTGCTCACAGCCCAACACCGTGCAGGACGCTTGGCTTGGCACTGAGCCTCATTTTGACTTGTTTTAAGGACATTACATCAAAGTTGGATCAGCCTGTAGTGTGTTTTCCCATTTTAATTTTGTGTGTGACTCCAAATCCAGGTCTCCCTTGGTTAATAAATTTGATTTCCATTGATGATTTTTGTGTGATTTTGTTGTCAGCACATTCAACTTTTGACAGAACAAAGTATTCAATGAGAATATTTCATTCATTCAGATCTAGGATGTGTTATTTGAGTGTTCCTTTATTTTGAGCAGTGTATATACACTATACTGCCGAAAGTATTCACTCATCTGCCTTCACATGCATATGAACTTGAGTGACATCCCATTCTTAATCAATAGGGTTTAATATGATGTCAACCCACCCTTTGCAGTTATAACAGCTTCAACTCTTCTGGAAAGGTGTGTTTAAGGGAATTTATCCACTTATGTTGCATGAGAAGGCCTGGCTCTCTATTCTAATTCATACCAAAGGTGTTCTATTAGGTTGAGGTCAGGACTCTATGCAGGCCAGTCAAGTTCTTCCACACCAAATTCGCTCATCCATGTCTATATGGACCTTGCTTTGTGCACTGGTGTGCAGTCATGTTGGAACAGGAAGGGGACATCCCCAAATTGTTCCCACAAAGGTGGGAGCATGAAATTTTCTCTTGGTCTGCTGAAGCATTAAGAGTTCTTTTCACTGGAACTAAGGGGCCGAGCCCAACTCCTGAAAAACAACCCACACCATAATCCCCTCTCCACCAAACTTTACACTTGGCACAATGCAGCCAGACAAGTACCGTTTACCTGGCCACAACCAAACCCAGATGCCAAACACTTTACACCACTGCATTCGATGCTTTGTACTGTACTTGGTGATGTAAGGCTTGGATGCAGCTTTATATGCACTGTTCTTGAGCTATTCTGAAGGCCACATTAAGTTTGGAGGTCTGTAGAGATTGACCCGATTGAAAATTGGTGACCTCTGCTCACTACGCCCCTCAGCATCCGCTAACCCTGCTCTGTCATTTTACATGGCCTACCACCTTGTGGCTGCATTGCTGTCGCTCCCAATTGCTTCCACTTTGTTATAATACCACTAACAGTTGACTGTGGAATATTTAGTAACACAGAAATTTCATGACTGGACTTGTTGTACAGGTGGCATCCTATCACGGTACCACGCTGGAATTCAGTGAGCTCCTGAGAGCGTTCTTTCACAAGAATGCTTGTAGAAGCAGTCTGCAGGCCTAGGTGCTTGGTTTTATACACCTGAGGCCATGGAAGTGATTGGAACAGCTAAATTAAATGATTTTGATGGGTGAGTGAATACTTTGGCAATATAGTATATATTTTTTTAATACATTCAGGGCAGAAAGGTACATATTATATGGTCAAGTGGTTCCCAGAGAAAACTTATTTTTTTCAGATTTACTACTATTTTACCAGTATCAACATTACATAGCCTATAAAAACTCAGAAAACACATTTTATGTTAGCAAAATAGTACCCAAAGAAATTTTTTCCCAGATTTACCACTCTTTTACCATAATCAACTTCACCTAGCCTATAAACCTCAGAAGACACATTTTCAGTAGTAAATAAAATAGTTATATTTGTGTTGGACACACTGCAACATGTTCCAAAAAAGTTGGAACAAGGGCAAAGATTTAACATCTGTTATATATTCAGAAAGCATTAAAAATGAGATGACGTAATCATGTGTTGAATCATCCAGGAAAGGCCTAGTCCTTTATGAGCAAGGATAAGTTGAGGCGCAACAATTTACCAGAAAATGCATCAGCAAATAGTCTGATTGATTAAGAACAATATTGCTCTACCTGTAACAAGCATTTTAGATATTTCAACCTCTATGATGCATATTATTATCAAATGATTCAGGGAATCCAAAGAAATCTCTGTGTGTAAAAAGCAAAGCCTAAAGCCACACCTGAATGCTTGTGACACTCTGATCCCTCAGATGACACTGAGCATAAAACAGTTTGTTACTGTATCCACAAATGGAAGTTAAAACTAGGCTTTACACAGGTTAAGCTATATATCAAGAATGTCCAGAAACCAGAAACACTGCCTACTCCTCTGGGCTTCAGCTTATCTGAAATGGACTGAGGCACATTGGAAATGTGTACTATGGTATGATGATTTTTTAGATTGTTCATGAAAATAATCAACATTGTGTTCTCTGGGCCAAAGAAGTAAAGAACCATGCAGATTGTTACCAGTGTAAAGTTCAAAAGTCTGGGCCTGACATAGTATAGAAGTGGATTTTTTTGGGTAACTTGCACTTCTACGAAAGCATCACTAACATGGCAAGATAATTATAAATTGTGGAACCACATATGCTGCCTTTAAGTTTCCTTAGGGATGTTTATGGTTATTTCAACATGACAACATCAAGAAATATTTTGCATGTAATAGTGGTTGGGTAGTGTAGTGGTTAACACCTCTGCCTTCTACACTGTAGACTGGGGTTCAATCCCCACCAGGGCAAGCACCCTACACTATACCAATAAGAGTCCTTGGGCAAGACTCCTAACACCGCCTTCGCCTACCTGTGTAAAAATGATCAAATTGTAAGTCGCTCTGGATAAGAGCGTCAGCCAAATGCCGTAAATGTAAATGTAATCAGAGAGTGTGAGCACTAGAATGGCCTACCTGACCAGTATTGAAAATGTATGGTGTATTATGAAGCTCAAAATCTGCTTTGAAAAGTAGATCAATTGGTGTCTTCAGTCCTCAAACATTTATTTTAAGGAAAAGTGATGTGACATAGTGGTAAACATACTACTGTTCCAATGTTTTGGAATATGTTGCAGCTCTCATATTTAGGATGATCTTATATTTACAATAAACAATAAAGCTTGATAAGTAAAACATCAAATATAATACTATGGTTTAAGTTGAATATAGGTCAAAGAGCTTACTGCTTGACTTACCCTCTGCTGCTGGGGCCACGGGTTCATTCTTCTTCTTGAAAAGCTTAAAGATGTTGGTTGGCTGAGCTGGTTTTGGTGTCTCCTCTTTATCTGGTGTGCCGCTCTCAGTTGGAATTTCTTTCTCAGGTGCTACTTCCAGAGAAACGACTTCAGCACTGGTTTGCTTGGCATCAACTTCAACTGCTTCTGCTGGTGACTTTGTGTTATTTGTTTGAGTCACAAGAGGTGGTTCACTGTTTAGCTGCACTGATACTTCACAGGACGCTAGAGAGTGAAATGTAGTTAAAATAAACAATACAAAAGGTGTGTCCAAGCAAATATATAAAAACATTTAACATTTCATCCCTGTTGACACCTGATAGTTTTAAGACTGCGTTTTGCCCTAAAGTATATTTTGAAATACATTCTAAACTGAGAAGTATATGCAGGCCATTGCCTGTGAAAATAGTTCCCAAATAGAGCATCTTTTCTCAGATTTACCAATATTTCACCAGTATCAACATTACATAGCCTATAAAACTCAAAAGACACACTTACCCTCTGCTGCTGGGGCCATGGGTTCATTCTTCTTCTTGAACATCTTGAAGAAACTGGTTGGCTGAGCTGGTTTTGGTGTCTCCTCTTTAGCTGGAGTGCTGCTCTCTGCTGGGATTTCTTGTTCAGGTGTTACTTCCAGAGATACGACTACAGCACTGTCTTGCTTGACATCAACTTCTACTGATTCTGCTGGTGGCTTTGTGTTATTTGTTTGAGTCACAGCAGGCAGTTCACTGTTTTGCTGCACTGATACATCACAGGACACTAGAGAAGAGAGAAATGTAGTTAAAAACACTACATATGGTGTGTCCATGCAAATGAAAAAATACATTTAACATATCATCACCAAGCACCAAAGCATTTAATGCCTCTAAATGTACTACACAAAATGGTTACAGTTACGCTGCCTTATGTCTGAGACATTGTTTTATGAAAGTTTTGTAATAAAAATTTGGCTTAGATGGTGGAGCGGTACATGCAGGGTGTTGTACGGCAAAGTGGTTCCCAAAGAATACTTGACCGCTGCTGATTTACCACTATTTTACCATTATTTGCTGTATGCAAATGTTCGGACACCCCGGTCAAATGTCATTTTGTTGATTTTCTAAGTGAAAATAAATTAACACACCCTCAACAGAGGACACACTTCTGCACATTTTAATGCACAATTAATCTGCTGAATTTAACATATTGAAAAAATAAAAAAATATAAAATGTAACCTGTGCAAAGTTATAGCATGGTATACATATGTATTATTATTTTTTTTTTAATTAACTCAGCAAATTAATATAAATCATGCACTAAATTTTGCAGAAAGATGTCATATTTAAGTTTGTACTCTGTACAGGATGTGTTCACTTATTTTCCCATAGAAAATCAACAAAACATGTTATTTGTCAGGGAGCATTGCACATGACTGTAGCCAATAAAAACTCAGAAAACAGTAAATCACAGTAAATGTCAGGAAATAAAGTGGCTCCATTTGTGTTGTAAACATTACAAACCTATAAGCATTGTTAAAAAAATAAGAGTGTGTATGTTTCTCCATAGTTAAATTCCCAATGATTGAATTATCTGTAAATTTAGAAAAATTGGTGGACTTGCCCTTCAGTTTATATAAACTATTTCAAGTAATGTTGGACCATTTCTGCTGGTCCACTTCTTATTAAGTATTCACACAATGTAAAAGGACAACTGCTTTTTTCAAAATTGAAATTAATGGAGTTGCAATGTTTTTATATAACATTATATGACACAAGCACGTCAATCAAATACCAACACTATAATTGTATTGATTTACTTGACTTACCCTCTGACACTGGGATTATGGGTTCAGTTTTCTTCTTGAAAAGCTTAAAGAAGTGGGTTGGCTGAGCTGGTTTTGGTGTCTCCTCTTTAGCTGGAGTGCTGCTCTCCACTGGGATTTCTTGCTCAGGTGCAACTTCCAGAGACAGGACTACAGCACTGTCTTGCTTGGCATCAACTTCAACTGATTCTGTTGGTGGCTTTGCATTATCTGTTTGAGTCACAGCAGGCGGTTCACTGTTTTGCTGCACTGACACTTCACAGGACACTAGAAATGGGTGAAATACAGTTTAAATCACTATAAATGCAAATACATTAAATACATTAGAAACAGTCCTCAAAGGAAACGTATTTCCTCAGATTTACCACTATGTCACCATTCTCAAAATTGCATAGCCTATACAACCCAAAAAACCCATTCTGCACAGTAAATAATACAACAATATTCATGAGGTAGAGTGGGACCCCTGGTTCTTATAACTACTAAAAAAAAGTTGGCAAGTTTTTCTACAATTCAATTATCGATGACTGAATCATCCATAACTTCTGAAAAATCAGAGGGATTGCCCTTCAATGTATATTAATTGCTCTGCGTAATTTTGGCCCACTTCTGTCGGTCAACTTATAACCAAATGTTGACGAAATGTAAAGGAAGCTGATATTTTCAAATGGTATAAAAAACTAAAATCAAAACCAAAATTTGATTTACTTGACTTACCCTCTGCTGCTGGGGCCACGGGTTCATTCTTCTTCTTGAACATCTTGAAGAAGTGGGTTGGCTGAGCTGGTTTTGGTGTCTCCTCTGTAGCTGGAGTGCTGCTCTCCGCTGGGATTTCTTTCTCAGGTGCTACTTCCACAGATACGACTACAGCACTGTCTTGCTTGGCATCAACTTCTATTGATTCTGCTGATGGCTTTGTGTTATTTGTCTGAGTCACGGAAGGCGGTTCACTGTTTTGCTGCACTGACACTTCACAGGACACTAGAGAGTGAAATGCTGTGTCGATGCAAATACATAAATGCATTAGAAATATTATCACTCTCATACCAAAACCTTCTTAAATATGGTTACTTGAAAAAGCAAGAAAAAAGACATTCTTAGTTTTAAACTGGAATTCCACCTCTTTTACAACATTTCTGCATAATTTAGTTGTTAAGGTGTAAACAAAGTCATCCAGAGTGGTTTGACGTGAAATGCATCATTTTAAAGCCAAACATGTTTGTACTGTGAACAGTGAAAGAAAATTGTAGTAGGAACCATACGTCCAAAGTGTTCAAAACACACCATTCATTCCCTATTCCAGTCCATATATGAAAACTAAGCAGCTTGCTTTAAATTCACTCTTGTTGTGTTATGAAATTTCATACTAAAATGTCATACCTTTTACCATATATCCACCTCTTTCCCTCAGCCACACTGAAGTAATAAGCAGTTTTTAAACTGTAGGTCTAGTTAGCAAGCTGGCTAACTCACTAACCATATAAAGCAACAACAGAAAAATGGACATAATTATATCAGACAGTCATATGCAGGAGTTTAGTGCTGCACATTGATCCGCAGCAAATGTAATAAATAAAATGTAATAAAATAGATAAAACAGGCATAGTAAGTGACAGTGGGGTGACGTGTTACAAAAAGTAACAGTTTATCAGATAACTATGTATTTGCCACAGCATAGTGCTGCACACTGACCTGTAGCTGGCATGGTTGGCAGCAGTAAGGTGATATTTGTGCGGCTGCTGTTTGCCAAGGAGTTTCCAAATCATTAGAAAGCTGGCTAACTTGTCTAAAGCAAACAGTTATGCCACAAAGTGAAGATAACAATGAAGTCTCCTGACTGACTTTGTATAACGTAGTTTGTCTTTCATGTGTTTATAGCCAGTGGAGAAGATATGTTTAAAAGTTTGTGCTTTAAGATTGCTAAACTTAGCATTCCCTCTTTTTGATGGTTCAATGCTGCCATAGGAAAGTCTTTTTCAGAGGTCAGTGCAGCCAGAGCAGTAGTCCTGTTGGTCAAGGATTCCAATCTGTGTATTAGATTTACCAAAGTTGAACCTGACATTAAAATTTGCATGCAAAACTGATTTACTCTGGGCATTTAGGATGCAAAAACAATCATTGTGGTAAATTCAATATAAATGAATATATTTGGCAAACTCTAGAGTGACTGGGCCTTTTTTTTGGTGGACTTATCATGATTATACCATTGTCAACACCTCAAAGCCTTTAAACACTCAGAAGACACATGTAGGGTAGCTGATCATTTTGGATAGTAAATAAAATGATAAAATGGCTATATGTGTGTTGTAGACATTGTGAGCCGAGGTCCCTATCACAACCATTAGGAAATAAGAATTGATTACAATTTAATTCTCAAATAAGTAATTATTCATAAAAAGAATCAATAGAATATAAATATCAGTGGAATTGCTGTATGTCTGCAGTGTCCTTTGGTGAACCTGTTACCTTTAAGCGTACGGGACAACCACACAGTCACTGGGCACTTCTACAAAAGCCTAAGCATACTCTGCTAACATCGCTTTGCATGTTATAGGATGTCATGGATACCAAATAATCCTTTCTAATTAATACAGCATGTCAGGGATTTGAAATATCAGCCTGCTCGGGGGGTTCAACAGGCACTCCCCTGTGAAAGCTTTGTTCAAGGAGTTACCAGTAGCTACAAACTATACGTTCAACGCAACTAAAGTGTGCACAAAGATTACTGGCTAAAATCCACTGGTGAACTGAAAATATATGAGTCATCAATAATGATCTGTGAAAGCTGACTGAATCAGGCCTTCACCGTCTGCCTCCTTGCTGAAATATCAATATTTTCTCAAGGCATCCTCCTCAGTGCAGCTTGCTTATTCTTTTATATGACTGCCAGTGCAACCAGATGATGTATGCACAGGAGAAAATCAAACAGCACTTTGTCACAAGTGTTGTCACTGGTCTACGCCCAAAGTTTATATAGCATCATCATCATGCCTTACTTAAAATTCCTAATATGATCTAAAACCAAGGTGGATAGGAATTGATTCTCTTGGTCACAACCCTTTTAAAATTCCAATCCAAACACACGGGAAACAGAGGAAATCTGACCAAATAACAACACACAATAGATACGATTTTTCCCAGACTATGTAGCAATGATGTTCCTACCAGCATCAGGAAAATGTGAACCAGATATAGCATGTCCGTTGGGTTCACCATTTTGAATGTGTTTTCCATCATGTTCTGTCTGGAAAGAAGCAAATGTTAGAATATAATGCTTCATTATCATTCAGTTTAATGTTTTTTCAATGCATTTTGGGTTTTATGGGTAATCCATGAGAGGTAAAAGGAATATACACAACACTTCAGTTCAAAAGTTTGAAATCAATTCAATAATTTCAGTTCATTAGTAAGAAGCAAGAAGAAACTGAAACTTTTAGATATATCCAGAAAGATGAACAGTGCCGCACAGTATGAGGGTCAATGTACCAAATTTGTTCAAAGTCAGAATTCAAAACACATTTTGGACTTTTAACTAACTTGGACTTTGGACTAAAATCCTTTAGCCTAAAGCAAATTTCACAACCAATACAATAACAATGTATGTTTATTTATTTAATGTAAATGTTTCAGTAGTGACAATTTGAGCTAATTTTGAGCGGGCAGAATGCAAAAACGCTGACCAGTGCACAACTAGCCACCACATCTTTGCACAGTTGTACAAATGTAAATCAGAATATTTTTTATTAAAACACAAACTTTTCAGTATTGACAGTTTTTAAGTTTACATGCTGATTTTCAGACACATTTACTCCAAAACAATGGGATCTAACTGCTCATCATGTGGCCATGAGGGACAAGGATGCAATCTCACTTCCTGCTCTAGAAAGCAGGGCTGTGGCTAAAATAAGACTCTTTGTATTTCAGTAGTGACATGAAAACACTTGGACAAAATTAAAATTATGATGAATTTAAAAACACATTTTTTAAAAACAACATTGAAAAAATAGTGTACTATATTCACAAGTTGAAATTTAGGGGTTAGGGTTTATTTGGGGAACAATCACTTCCCTATTAAGTATTTAGCTTAAAACTATCCAAGTCAATGCCTTGAGTTTAAATAAATAAGTAAAGATACAACCCTTGTAAATATCTAAGGTCTATATAGGTGTAATTCGAAATTGACCAAAAAAACGCAATGGAAGCCATTTATATATATAAAAAAGAGGTATCTTGATTGTTACTTTTCTACATCATTTAACAGCTGCCCTTTACATTGTTTGATGATTTGACCAATAGAAATGCCCCAAAATGCTTAAAATAAAATCTCTTTCCATTCACTTAGATTGAAAGTAAAAAGATTTTTGCCCTCTCTTGTAAAACTATTATTTTTATTTTCTTTGGACAGTAATGACATAGACATTGCTGCTGTTGGAACAAAATCTTGTATCCCCATAACTTTATAGAAGAAATAAAAAGCATAGTTTACTTTTAATGCAAGTTAATGGAATCAGACTTTTTCCAGATAGTTTTGGGCCATTTCTTTTTGGTCCATTCATTGCAAAAAGAACACACAATGTAAAGGGAAATAGGCATTTTCAAATTATGACAAAAACTGAAAAACAACAGAAATGGGGATACAAGGCTTTGTTCTGACAGCAGCGATACACTAGTTTTATTTGTAGGACCATGAACATGCACAGGAGAAAGCACACAGCAAAACCTCCCTTAGTGACACCTAAAATGTATCCAGCTTGCCAAAAATCAACACGTCTTTTGCTGTGCATGTTGCAAAATTGTTGAAAGTTTTTGCCTCAAAAACACAAGAACACTGCTCATTTTAAGGGCACAGCCTTAAGAACTTGTACAAGGCCATGTTTCCACAGCTTGGGGCTAAAATCAATCCCCTTTTTTTTTGTAAACCCAAAAAATGCAGATAAACGGAAAGGTTAAAGATACTACCTGTGGTCTTGTTATTTCAAGGGATTGCCTATTTCCCATCTTGATTGTGTCTGAAGACCTGCATTAAGAACATGAACATGTAATGAGAAGGAACATCTAGAAGCCTACTTGTTTACATGCTTTTAGGCCCAGATGCAGTTCAGCATTAATGATGTTATACAACAGAATTTAAACAGAATTATCTCCCAGATTAATTATTTTCTTGCCTCATTTTTGACCCTTTTTTTTCAAAGATTTTCTATTTCTTATTTGTGTGCCTTCCACATATGTATCCTCGATTAAGTCCCAAATAGCTATAATTAGCACTACAGGTTGTTTACACTGCATAGATTTAGCATAAAAGCTTTCTGAATAATCTGTTGCAAAGCAGCTCAATGAAGAACTTGCACTGCATAGCAAACAAATACTCATATTTGCTGCTTTTAAAAAAGACTGCCTTACCTTGCGAATGTCCTGAGGCCTTTTTTGCCTAATTAGGCGAATGTTTGTGCAGTATTCCACGTTCAGACAGCATTAACATCAGAAAAGTGCTGCAAAATAAACTTGTGTGCTCACATATACCTACGCTAAAAATGGGTGGGGTTGTACAGTCTGCAGTGATATCACAGCCTAGCTCCTGCTCATAGCTCTGCCTACGTGTGCCTTTATCTCTTGGAGTTTAATGCTGAACCCTTGTCAATATCCATTGTTTTCCATTGCTGATGGGTTCAACCTACAAGCTGCTGAGCTTTGAGTCATGGACACATACTTCTGCTTCTGTCACATGGTCACTCACATCTACAAGGCTCCAGCAGTCTGGAAAGAAGTCAGTGAAGATCTGGTTTCAGCGCATGCTCTATTGATTGCACCTCCAACTAATGAATAAAAAGGACAGGCAGAGAGCAGCTCCCGAAACAGAGTTCCTGAAATAGGTGTGGCTGATCTCTAACAGGATGTATGTGAAGGATATTCATGTGCTGGGCGAGCCACTGAAAACACAGCTTATTTGCTCAGTGTGAGTCTTGCCCAGAACTTGATCATGCACAGCTAAAACATTCACTTTGCCTTGGCCTTTTTTTTACCCAGTAATGGTATTGTCTGTCTAAAAGAAATAGCAAAAAAAAAACCTGTTGGCAAGTAGAACATCTTATATCTAGCCAGTATACAGTCAGATCCCTAAATATTTGGCTGACAAAGTACACCACATCGGAGTAAAGCATATAATGAATATGAACTCAAAGTGGAGACTTTCATCTTTAATACAAGTGTATTTGCATGTAAGTTAGGTGAACTATGTAGGAATTACAACCATTTTCATACATAGCCAACCATATTTTGGGGCTCCACAGTAACTGGACAATTATCCAGCTCAGCTATTACATGGACAAGTATGTATTAATCCCTCATTATTATAATTACGTGCAAGCATATAAAACACTAGAATTGAAATATCTACTCATTGGCATTTGGAATCTGGAATTCCAAATCTTGAATCTGGAAGTCCAAAGAGCCATGACTGCCAGTGAACCAATTGGTTAGGCTAAAAATCAAAAGTTTGGCCAAACTATTTGATACATTCTCAAAAAGAAAGAATGCACTGATGAGCTCAGAAACACCAAAAATACCAGAAGAATATCGAAAACAACTATGATGGGTGGAGAGGTACTGTTTCCCTAGTAAAGAAAACCCCTTCTCAAAAGTTGGCCTTATCAAGAATACCTTCCAAGAGGTAGGTGTATCTATTCAATCACTACAATCAAGAGAAGACTTCATTATAAATACAGTAAATACAGTAAATACAGAGGGTTTACCACAATATGTAAATGAATAGTAAGCCTCAAAAACAGAAACACCAGATTTGAATGCCAAAAAAATAAGTACATCTAAAATGTTTGTACAGTTCTAGAACAACATCTTATTGAGATGAGGCAAAGATCTACTTTTGAGGACTATGGAGAAGGGAAGGAACTGCTTATGATCCAAAGCATACCATCTCATCTTTTAAACATGGTGGAGGTAGTGTGATGGCACGCAAGTATAGCTGCCAATGGAACTGGTTGACAAAAACAGCGTGATGAATTCTAAAGTGTTGGTACATGGGCTATATTATCTGCTTGGATTCAGCCAAATACTTCAGAACTTTAGACACAGACAATGCAAAAGCAACCAAAAGCTTTTTAAGGCAAAGAAGTGAAAAGATCTGCAATGGCAAAGTCAATCACTTGATCTCAGTCCAACTGAGCATGGCTTTCACTTACTGAAGGTAAAATGCACCAAGAACAAGCAGGAATTGTAGGCAGCTGAAAGGCCTGACTTGAGCCTTAGCACAGAAGAAAGTATCTAGTAATGTCTATTGGTTCCAGATCTCAGGCAGGCAATGAATGCAAAGGATTTGCAACCAAGTATTAAAATTGGCAATTTATGATTGTCTCTTTGTTCAATTACTTTCAAGCACCTAACAATGGGGGCTATGCTTGAAAATGGTTGTAAATAGTACACCACTCTTCCGATTCAGATGTAAATACCCTCAATTTTCAGCTAAAAAGTCAGCATTTTAGGCTCATATTCATATCTTCATTTTCATCTTGTGCTAAATGATAAATTCTTAACCAATATAATAAGACAATTTAGTAGGCCTGTCAAAATGATTATATAATCACCTCATTGCAGTTATTTTAAGCTGACCACAATTATTATCCCCAATTGTTAGCTTTCATAATCATATGTTACAACAAACAGCATGTGAATTATATGTATGTAAAAGACAAAAATGCATACATAGAGAAAGAAAACAGTAAATTGCCAATGTCAAAAGAAAACCTAGTATCTCCAGAATGGTAATTTTGCTGGAGAAGGCATAAACCTACTTTTAATGCAAGTCAATGGGATCAGACTTAGAACCAGTCATTTATTTTGGTCCATTCATTAATAAATTTATATGCATTGTACAGGGTAATGGGTACTTTCAAATCATGTCAAAAACTGAAAAATGTAAAAAATGGAGATACAAGGTTTTCTTCTGACAACAGCAAAATGCATTTACTGAGACAAATCATGAGTCTTATGAAAACAAGTTCTAACTTCTGACTGGTGCTAGAACACCTTGAGAGAGTGTTTGTTTATTTGAACTTGAGCTTTGTTGGAAATACTAATATCAACAGCGAAAGGGTAAGATAGCTTATCAGGCAATCTGACCACTGTAGGCCAGCACTTTAATAATTATACATAATGAACAAATAAAAAGATGATTAAGTAAAAATGTCTAGAAATGAGTTGGACAACCTTATAATATTCTTACAGTCTCATAATGAGAAACTGTAGACATTTTGATGAGATTTAGGATGACTTCAATTGCCACAACATCACTATTCCAGTATTAATGCATGCTGTTGCTGTCATGACAAAAGCCTGTATATCTGAAATGATTTCAGTAAGAGGAAAAATCACTCTAATATTAATGTAGGTAATGTAATAAGATTTTATTCCAATTATTGGTCTTTTCGTCACAGAGTGTTCACACAGTGTAAAGGACAGCTTTCAAATGCTGTCAAAGTCATTGTACACTGGGAGAAATCAAGGTATTTTGCTTTTGGTTTATCAACCTAAGGTTTCAAAACACTCTTGTTAGGCTCATAAGGAGCAGTCAAGAATAATAATTGTTTTATTTCTAGAGTCGACAACTGTAAAAACAAGCTAAAGCCTACAATACAAGTTCACTCACCCTTCACCATCTGCTCAGCAAGCCTGTAACTTTTATAACAATAATATATACAAACACATGACAAGAGGTAAGTTGGCAGAGACTCCTGAAAAGCCACTTAAGTCCTATTGGGCCTGCCTTCTGCAGAGTTACACTGACACTGACTTAATATCAGCCACTGCTTTATGATTTAGAATGCCTGGTGCCAGGGGATGACCATTAGATCCACTGTACATACACTGTACTTTTACAGTGGCAGGCAGCAAAAAAACATCAAAGTAAAACTTTGTGTGTGCTGTCTGTGTTGCCTTGTGTGCCCAATGTAAAAGGTTACAATGATTAATATACTATAGTTTGAATGCATCACTCTGTATTGTCTGCATTGTAGGGATGTGCAGGTTTCCTAAAATGTGATTCTCTGTAAATGTGGATCTCCTGTTTATTCTCTACAGAATCATTTGTGCTTCTTCAGCTTTTTTGTGGTGCGTGGATACACTGCATCACCCTGTCCCACCACTAGGCACTCCACGATTCAGCTCTGGTGCCAAACCAGAATCAGAGGTTTAAAATCTTGGCCAGTTACCAACGAACTGATGAAAAATTTAATGTCAACAAAAAATGTAATGTCAACAAAGTCTATTATTATTTTTTACTGAAACCAATGCTGTGACAAAAATGATTTATATTAGCAGCAACTCAAACGGCAATGGAGTAATTACTGGGGGGGGCAAAAGGGGCAATTGCACTGGGGTCTATGGCACAGAAGAAGAAATCAGAAGCCCAAAATTCTTTATTGGGCCACTTATATAGAGATTGTATATTTATGACTCACAGGAGGATTAGTTTCATAACAACATAGCTTCTGCCCACAGATAGCACTGACGTCTGCTCATCTCCCCTTTATTCATGATGTATCTCATCCATGGTAACTGTATTGATGATATATTCATTATTTTTGACTCTAAAGTCTTAGGTAGTCTAATGTAAACATTTAATGCTAGATGCTAGTGGGTGGACTGGCCTTGAGAGTGACCTGTCTGAGACATGACAATGGTGAGTAAACAGAGAAATGACATTGTTATTTGGTGACACTCTTGTGAGTGGTCCTTATCAAACACTCAACAGACTCTCTGTAACATGTCAAAAACATAGGCGGTTTGGGTTTTGGGTTAAGGTTAAGGTTAGAGTTAGGATTAGGACCAGGGTTAGGGTTAGGTTTTGGGTAAGGTTGGGTAAGGTTAGGTTTTGTGTAATGAAAGTAACATATTAACAACACATCTACTTAATGTAAGTAATGTATCAACAGAATATCTACAAGATATTTACATCAGTGTATTCAGATGCTGCACTACTGCTACTTCGCTCATATGTTGTTGATGTGTTACTGATGCACTGTAAAGGGTTTATTAGTCAGTTTATTAGTCTAAAGTAAAGTGTTACCTGTCATTTTTATTCGTTGATAGTACTTTTCTTTTGAGGGAGTGGAGGGGGGCACCACTTACACCAGGGATAGATCATGGTCTAATGAGACCTTAGTATGCTAATGAAAAAAATAAAGAAAAAGTAGTACTGACATTTTTTTTGTTTAAATGCACTTTGAACAATGTAAAATAAACAAGCAAAATTATTATTTGTAAAATTCTCTTTCTGTACATTTATGGTTTTTAATTATTTTATATGGCAGCAGTGTATGGGCTTTTCATTCACCTATTTTTTTTTCAGCAGACCATCGGGGCCTTTGCCAGCCAGACTCTGGGCACTGGCTGCATTGGCCCACCCAGTAGTTTAGGCCCACTGTGATTAATTTCTTTTTCCTTGAAAAAAGTGATTAGCAACACAGGTAAAAAGAAACAAAGCAATTAATTTGATTAAATGACAAATAATCCATCCCTTAGTTACACCACTGACAGAAGGTAAATCACAATGTTCATAGTGCACTGACATTGATTTTTTTTCCCATTTGAATGAAAGAAAAGTGAGTAGCAATACAGCTAACAAACAACAAATCAATCAATTCAATTACATGATGACAAAATATTCATCACAACATCAAAAATATTATGAACTTAATAGTTCTTCATCATAAAAGGAGGAAATCAGTGAGATTTAAGCCAAGAAAAGCCCATACAGGCCCAGGATAGAGGTCATAGCCGTTCACAAGGCCTGAATGCAAAAAAATCAATTTACAGTGTCAGACGCCATGAGCACAATTCCAAACCCTTATGGAAAACAAACTGTCTTGTGGCTGAGAATGAGAGGATGTGCTTGTTTTAGATGCAGCTTCATGAGCTTGTCAAACTGTCACTTGACTGGCAATTTTCATAGTCATTAATCAGGTTGGGCTAAGTATGTTTGCACATCCAGGGAAGTTGTCTTAAGTTACGCAACAGCTCATAATTCATTTTCTTTCTTAAAGCAAATAACAAATTCCAAAGTTAGCAATATTGAATGCGCTAGCACTAAAATGGCTGCCTGATTGTTTAATGTATTTCAAGCACGTTTTCAGTGCAGTCTTTATTTAAATGCACATTTGTGGCCTGCTGGAGGTCATTTTGCAGGGCTCTGGCAGTGCTCCTCCTGTTCCTCCTTGCACAAAGGCAGAGGTAGCGGTCCTGCTGCTGGGCTGTTGCCCTCCTACGGCCTCCTCCACGTCTCCTGGTGTACTGGCCTGTCTCCTGGTAGCGCCTCCAGCCTCTGGACACTACGCTGACAGACACAGCAAACCTTCTTGCCACAGCTCGCATTGATGTGCCATCCTGGATGAGCTGCACTACCTGAGCCACTTGTGTGGGTTGTAGAGTCCGTCTCATGCTACCACGAGTGTGAAAGCACCACCAACATTCAAAAGTGACCAAAACATCAGCCAGAAAGCAGAAAGGCACTGAGATGTGCTCTGTGGTCCCCACCTGCAGAACCACTCCTTTATTGAGTGTGTCTTGCTAATTGCCAATAATGTCCACCTGTTGTCTGTTCCATTCGCACAACAGCAGTGAAATTGATTGTCAATCAGTGTTGCTTCCTAAGTGGACAGTTTGATTTCACAGAAGTTTGATTTACTTGGAGTTATATTGTGTTGTTTAAGTGTTCCCTTTATTTTTTTGAGCAAATATATATATATATATATATATTTTTTTTTTTTTTTTTTATCTGCCTGAGATATGATCTCCAATGGAAAATATAATGAATTCTGGAAATGTATTTATTTATTTATTTACTGAATTCCCAATATATTCTTGTACAGCTTTCTTGCTTATTTTAGAATTACAGCTTCATTCATCATTTTAGACACATCATTTTATTTACAGCTTCCTTGTGTACACCCCCCCCCAAGTGGAAACTACACCTGTGAATGTTGTACACCAGGATTTTCAGCCTATACTGAGGAGGAGCATGTGGTCTGTAGTCGGCCAATGATGGCAGTTCGTAATAAAAATCAATAAAAATAATGTTTTCAAATGGTAAACAAGTCCTGCAGAAATGTGCCTAAAGCAGCTTCCTAATTTGCCAATTTCGCTAGAAGCAAGATGCACATGCTGGAGGTTTCAGTCCTCCACACACAAGAGACTGGTGTAAATTGCCTTGCAGAAGCATTGAGCTTAATTTGCCACCATCCTGTCTGATTTCTGGTAAAAGACACACTAATGTTAGCCTAGTTTGTTGGTATTTAAAGTTCAATGTCCCAAAATGACATTTTAAGCAAAGTTGAGTTGTTTTTTATCATTGTAAGGGTTTTTACTCAAGTAAAAGTATTAATACATAGGTAAAATAATAACTTTCAGTATGTTACCAGAAAGCAGTTTTAGTAGATGTACAAACATATTGGGTCAAAAGTACTGAGTAACCTATAGAACTGCCATGAAACACGAACTGATGTTTGTTAGCCTTTATTCATCTCGTTTTGGCATTGGTTAGGTCTAAAGTAAAATGCTAAAGCTCCACAGTCAGAGGTGTGACCAGTCACAAAGCAACACAGAAGTTGTCATAAACAAAACATAATTAAATAAAATAAATTAGTAGCAAAATATGAATGTTCAAAATGTAACTGAGTAAAAAGTAGATTCCTTCACATTGAACTGCAGTAGAACAAAAAGTTTCAATAAAAAAAAAAGAAAGCAGCAATTTGTAAATTCACTTTGACTTTTATTTAAATAAAACCAGTAGAAAGACAAGAAATTTAATGCTTTACCTTTCAAACTTCATGATGTTTGTATCATATCATATCAGTCATTTTGAAACTAAGGCCTTCAAAATGTTCGAAAGTTGGGACAGGGGCCATTTTAGTGTATTGTGAAATAATCAAGAAACATCTTAAACATGCTTGGGTATAAAAGGAGCATCGATGAAAGACCTAGTCCTTTATGAGCTATTAAGGGCTGAGTCTCACCACTTTGCCAAAAAATGTGTCAACATTTTAAGAATAACGTTCCTTAATGAACATTTGCAAAGATAGTTCACCTTCTCAATGCAAAGTATCATTAAAAAACAAATCAAGAGAACTGTCTGTGTGTAACAGGCAAGGCGAAAACCAGTATTGAATGCTTGTGACCTTCAGTTCCTCAGATGGCACTGCATTAAACATGGACATGCTTCTGTGGTGGATATCACCACATGGGCTCCAGAAAACGTCTGAAAACTCTTCTCCAGTCACCCCATCCAAATGCAAGTTAAGACTCTACTACACAAAGTGAAAGCCATTTATCTAAAACATCCAGAAACCCAGGCGACTTCTCTGGGCTAAAGCTTATCTGAGATGGACTGATGCAAAATGGAACCATGCACTGTAGTTTGACAAGACAAACCTTTAAACTGCTTTTGGAATTAATGAATGTTGTTTTCTCTAGGCCAAAAAGATCAATGACCACCCTCATCCTTACCAATGCAAAGTTCAAAAGCCAGCATCTGACAAGCTTTGGGGTGTGTTAGTGGGTGACTCACTCATCTGTGAAGGCACCATTAATGCTGAGGGGTACATCCACATTCTGGAGCAACGAATGGAGCAACGGCAAGTCAAACAGGAGACCTTCTGGGCCAAAGTGTTGCAGAGATTAGCATTTACCCTCATCTAATGCTCTAAATTCAGTTATAAAGGCCGTGCTAATTAGCTGTTGAGCTGAATCAGGAGTGTTTAATGAGGCAGTGTGCTAAAGTCCTCAGGAAATTTCTCTGAGAGTTTCTTGTAAAATGTCTCTCAATGTTTGACTTTTTATGAGGTTGAAGTTGCTTCTCATCCTCCAGCTTCTCGTTTGAATTGTCCCGTTCCACCTTAAATGGTGCGTGAGGCGTCCGTTTGTCCTGCTGTGCCATTTAAATTGGAATTCGAATGAGAAGCAGAAGAAAGAAAAGTGACTTAAATTTCGCGAGTTGCTGCAGATTAAACGTGTAAGCAAAGCAATGATTTCTAAATGTAAATAAATCCATTCATCTCCAGATTATCGATGTTCGTCTTCTCTCTCTTTGACGTTTCGTTATCTCCGCTGCTGTGTGTCCAGCAGTCTGCACGCCAGTCCTCAGTGTTAAAGGGTGAATTAGCAGTTATGCATTTACTCCAGCATTTAAGACCAATTGTTGAGAAAACTGTGTTAGAACTGTGTGTTATAACGATTTTACAGCAAAGGGGGATTATTATGTTATTTTACCTAGAAATCTAGTCGGCTGTGGAGCCACAGCAGCTCTGCAGCAGTGAAGAGATTATTCAGCCCCAATTCTCAAACAGGGCCAGGGTCACTGATGAAGATTTTTGAGGCTAAAGTGTTGCTGAAGTTTAATAAAGACTCTGAACGTGAGTGTCTGTACAAACACCGATCAGGCATAACATTATGACCACCCCTTGTTTCTATGCTCATTGTCCATTTTATCAGCTCCACTTTCTTTATAGGTGCACTTTATAGTTCTAAAACTACAGACTGTAGTTCATCTGTTTCTCTGATACTTTGTTAGCCTCCTTTTATCCTGTTCTTCAGTGGTCAGGACCACCATGGACCCTCACAGAGCAGGTGCTATTTGGGTGGTGGATCATTCTCAGCACTGCAGTGACACTGACGTGTTGTTGGTGTGTTACTGTGTGCTGAGCTGGTATGAGTGGATCAGACAGCAGTGCTACTGGAGTTTTTAAACACTGTGTCCACTCACTGTCCACTCTATTAGACGCACCTGCGCTGTCGGTTCAACCTGGAGACGGCATCTCTTGCTGTACAGTATGAGCTAATAATCCTCTAGTCCTTCATCACAGGTCACAGGACGCTGTCCATCACAGGTCATTCAGTCTGCTGTTGACTGAATATTTTTTTGATGGTGGACTATTCTCAGTCCAGCAGCGGCTCTGAGGTGTTTAAAAACTCCAGCAGCCCTACTGAGTCTGATCCACTCAGACCAGCACAACACACACATGATCCACCACCCAAATAGTACCTGCTCTCCATGGGGGTCCTGATCACTGAAGAACAGGGTAAAAGCGGGCTAACCAAGTATGCAGAGAAACAGATGGACTACAGTCTATAATTGTAGAACTACAAGGTGCACCTATATAGTAAGTGGAGTGGATAAAATGGACAAAAAGTGTAGAAAGAAGGAGGTGATCATAATGTCATTACTGACCGGTGTATATTGCTGAAATGTTTAATTTGGTGCAGTTTCATTTCAACACTTGACAAAGTTTTGCACAAAATTTTGCACAATTTTTGTTAGGAAAAACCTGGAATGATTGACTTTGCCTTTAGTCAAAGTTTTTGTTGGATATCACGCCTTTGGGTGTGTAAGTTTGGATGTTTGTTAAACTTTTTGGTGATCTTTTTGTATATTGGCAGCTATTCAATTGTGTGTTTCTTTATGGCTCAGGATTAAATGCAGTGTCTTGTTCACACCGTCAGTTGGGCCTGTTTGGTGTATCAGGTGGAGAGTCACAAACCTGACAATCACGCCTTGGAAGTAGTTAAAAAGTAATGCACTACTTTTTAAAAAGTACCTAAAAGTAGCCACTGCTTTTTCTGGAAAAGTAGCTACATTGTAGCTAGCTACAAATTTTGGGAAAGTAGCTACAAAGTAGCTAACTACTAATTTTTAGTACCTATCCCAACCCTGGGCAGCATGGTGGCACGTGGTTAGCACTGTAGCCTCACAGCAAGAAAGGCCTGGGTTCAATTTCCCGGCTGGGTGACCAGGGTCCTTTCTGGCCTGTTTCTAACTTACCGTTTATATCAAAGATCTTAGAAAAAGCTGTGGCCCAACAACTTAGTTCATATCTACACAAGAACCATATATATGAAAAATTTCAATCTGGATTCAGGCCACACCACAGCACTGAGACGGCTCTAGTTAAGATGATCTTCTTCTTGCCTCTGATCAAGGCTACATATCTCTCTTAGTGCTACTTGACCTTAGCGCGGCTTTCGATACAATAGACCACAACATTCTCTTAGAAAGGTTAGAAAACATGGTTGGAGTCACAGGGACGGTCCTATCATGGTTCAGATCTTACCTATCAGAACGTTATCCGTTTGTTAGGGTAAACAATTTATCTTCCAATTATTCAAAAGTAAGATTTGGAATTCCGCAGGGGTCTATATTAGGACCATTACTATTTACACTATACATGTTACCGTTTGGCACAGTTATAAGTAACCATGGCGTAAACTTTCATTGTTATGCAGACGATACTCAACTGTACAGCCAAGCCTGATGACCAATACAGGTTAAAGAAAATGGAGGACTGTGTAAAAGATGTGAAAGATTGGATGTGGATGGAGGTTCTCCTTCTGGGTCCAAAATTAGCAAGAAGTAAATTACCAGATTTAATTTAAATCTCTCCGACTTTCCAGCCACAAACAGGGTTGCCAAACTGTTTCAGAGTGCTCTCGTGTCTGTGTGTCCTTCTGGTTCTCTCCTTTTAGTTAAGCTGTCATAGTCAGACCTGCCGGAGTCATTTCCACACTCTGTAAATGTTTACATTCCCTGTTTATGTACAAACAGACAGAATAAAACTAATTCCTTCTCCCTGCGTTTTTTCCGAGTATACAATCACCCATATGTCCAGCTGGACACTGAAGGACGACCGACTGCCGAGCCCTCCTGCTACCCACTTCAGACCAGCTGCCCATGCCCCAGCTGCCACCACCTGCCTTGGACTAGCTGCCCACCCTACACTGATGTTCTCATAGACTCCCAGCTATTCCTACTACCAATATTACTGCTATTAATATTAGTAGTATAATCACTTGTAGGTAGTTTGACCAGACAAGGATTTATTTACAAATAAATTTGATTTGACTTGAATTCTAATTGAAGCTAATGTGTTCCATCCATCCATTTTCTAAGCCGCTTCTCCGTCAGGGTCGCGGGGGTGGGAGGGGGGGTGCTGGAGCCTATCCCAGCAGGCATCCCCTGCGACCCTGAGAGAGAAGCGGCTCTGAAATGTGTATCCCAACTCTGAACATAGTGAAGTTTTCCTTTCTTTTTTTTTTTTTTGCATAGAGTCTTCAAGGTGAAGCTGTAGAGGTAGAAAATTCCATCATTGTGGTGCACATCTGCTAAAAGCACAAGCCCCCATTGATGAGAGATGGAAGTGTGGAGCATGGGATAGCCTAACAGAGGAAAAGCATAATGTTCTTGGTATGAGATATGAGGGGTTTAAGCCTTGAAGTGCCTTAAATGTAAGTATTTATATCTTGAAATCAATTCTTTATTTTATAAGAAGCTGTGAAGATCACAGAAGCATGGCAATGAGTACAGGTCATGATATCAAGAAAGAATGGGAAAATAATAAAGTTAATATGTTGAAATATTAACTATATCATCTTTGTACTGTTATCAAAAGGATTTGCAAATCATTGCTGTCTGGTTTTGTTTACATTTTTCCCTACTGCTCCAATTTTTTGGAATTACGTACGTACTCAAGAGTGCAAACCCATAAAAATTTTACTTAAGTACATGTTCTTGAGCACATTACTATCCACTTCTGTTTTTTTACTGTGGGCCTTTATGCTTTCTAGGGATAAATAGGTGGGCCTTGAGATTGAGAACCCCTGTTATAACTTTTCAACTCAAGTGGTTTGAAATTAAGTGTGGTATGAAAATTTTGCAAACGATTCTTTAGACTCATTTTGCTGCTACTGCAGATCCAGTTCATGGATTAAACATTTCCCCATTCTCAGAATATTTCCTCATTCTCGTGTTTACCCTGCACAGACAGCCTTCCTTTTTGATATTTTTGTGCCATGTCCAAATCTGCTGTCCAGTTGTTGCATTTTTATTGAATTTCGTTATTCAATCATTTGAGAGAGAAATGGCTGTTATTAGACGAAATGATGTCAATTTTTTGGGACATCCTGTACTCTCCTTATACTTAGTCCAACGACCACATAAATAAAGAACCCTCACTGTTACTCATGAACAATCAGAAAAGCCAGCAAGTTGAAATATGGAATATAGCTGTTTGTTACCAGATTCACTTTCAATTCATTGTGTGATGATGACCAGGCAAAACCCTAGAAAATCCTGAATAGTCCCTAAATTGCCTTTGTGCGGTCAGCTGTTGGTGAGGGTTAGGCTAATAATGTGCTAATACATGCAGGCCACAGTCACAGTGTCACATTGTAAACATACACACTGGAGGCGGATGAGAAATTCCTCTGTGGTCACCCTCTGATCGCTGCCATCGCGAAAGGAATTTTTCAGACACGCAAGGCATGGAAAACCTCAGATAGCCACCAGACTTAGTGATCTTACTTCATTTTTACATTAACGTTAGTTTTTTAAAAAAATATTTCATATTTTCTGTGCACATTGGGCTGGTAATGGGTTCAATATATGTTTGTTATTTGAGTAAATCTAAATCAACAGTGAAATGATTACAAACAGAGTGCAAGTAATGTGGCAATATTTGCCTATGGGCGCAGTAAGCTTACCGCTTACTAAGTGCAAGTTTACTAAAGAGACACTTACAAACAAGATGTTCAAAATATACAGATATAAAATGCATTCTCAAGGCTTAGCAGTCTACTTTGTGTATTGGTTTATGAGATTAATAGGTTTTAAATTTGTTTTCTATGCAAGACCCGATATATATATATATATATAAAACATTATATAAAATGATTTCAAACTGTTGTTTTAGAATAGAAAAAAGTATTAAGTAGCAATTAAATATTTATACCTAAAATATGTATAATGGGTATGTTATTATCTATTTAAGCTACATTAACTGAGATAGTAATAAGTTAAATATATATAAAATCTAATAAAATAAAAAAGCTTTCCTTTGGGAGGTGGCTGTGCTAAACCCTACATTTGAACTTAAAATAATACTTTTAATATTTTTAAATAAAATGTTTGTGAGCCTTATTTTAACCACACCCCTGCATTTTAGAGCAGGAAGTGATATGGATACATGGTGAGCAGTTAGATCCCACTGTTAAATGTGTCCCAAAGTCTGAAGATCAATCTGTAACATTGAATTCTCTGCACTGAAGTAAACTTTTTGTATTTTAATGAAGAAAATATGATTTTATTTGCGTACTTCTAGCTGTGTTCACTAGTTGTGTAGTGAATAGAGTGCTTATCATAGCTAAAATTTTCACCACTGAAACATTTGCTAAAGTTTCAGTTCTGTCATGACTGTTTTGTTAGTAATGAAAAGGAAAGTTCAATCTTTTGTTGTAATAAATAAAACATAATTAAGGTATAGGGTCACGCAAAGCAATAGGATTTTGGTTTAAAGTCCAAGTCAGTTGAAGTCTGAAATGTGCTTTGAACAAATTCAGTAGAATTGTCCATAGAAATGAAATGTTATGTTTGTTTTCTCAGTGGATGATGGGTGGGGTTGGGGTATCTTTCTGGCAAGCCAAATCAAACATCCTCACAGGCCAACTTTGGCGGGCTTGGTACACTCGTAGTTTAAAGGGTCTTATAAAGTACCAAAAAAGGTTATTTGACTTGGACCAGTAGTGGAACCCTTTTGGTGCTAGAACCATTTTTAAAGAACCAAATACAATGGTCTCCATTTGAGAAGAAGAAAAAAATTATTGAAACATTCAAATGATTCTTTGAGCTCCATGGTGTTCTCTCTCTCTCTCTCTCTCTCTCTCTCTCTCTCTCTCTCTCTCTCTCTCTCTCTCTCTCATAAATGCACATACATGCATATAATTCCGTCCACGTCCACTAGATGCCACTAGATGTCAGTAGTTCTGCACTCAGCCCACAGAGACGAACTAAATCTATGTATTTGCAATCGTACAGGAGCATTTAAGACTGAAATGCCCCTTATATCTACAGGTTGGTGCTACAGGTTTAAGTGTTCATTTGTAACTATTTATAAAAAGTCCTACTGTAATTCGTTACAGCAGCACAGACCTTCGCTCTGGATAGTGGAAGTTCAATTCACAGTCACCGAACCGATTCTTTTAAACCATCCATAAAACGATTCGTTGTTTCACGAGTCAGATTAGCTTTATTCTCAACTTCTCCAACTCGCTGATGTTCCGCTGAGGGAGTCTGATGTGCTTAATTCTACTCACTAATGGAGCCAGGCTGGAGGGTGTTTTACAAGACAGGATTTCTCGGTTGGCCGGATAAAAGAAACCCCAAACAAGTCTGTCAAAATAGGAGACGACGATTAGGCTAAAAAGAAAAAGTCCTAAACTCTTGCCTCAAGTTATCGCCTTGTTCGTAATATCTTAAAATCTGAAATCTTATCGAATTTATTCTTTTAAAAAAAGTTTGATGCGTCTGTCCGTGAGTCGGTTCGCTCAATTTACTAAAACGAATCGGTTCAAAAGAACGATTCACTCGTGCTTCGACGGCGCTCCCCTTCCGTTTCAAGATGGCAGCCACCACGAAGAAGTCTGTTGTAAGTGTTTTTATTCTGAGCCTCCGGTTATTTTGAGACACGTGGTCCGGGTTTTATTAGTATTCAGTCTTAGGTTTTCAGATCGCACTGGTGTTGTTTTGACCGTGACCGTGCACAAATGCCTAAGGTCGACCCGTCGTTAATTCGGCTTCGTGCTGTAGAGCTAACCGGCTAACAGAGCGGAGTGCAGGGCTGCGGGATGACTGGCCGAATTAATCAGTTATCTGACTCCTGCATGTTAACACACGCCCTTTAAACGCATTCAGCGCATTATTATTCCTGTTACTATGTAAATACGTGGATATTTAAGAAAGCCCGACTATGTATCCTTTATCACTGGTGTTGTGCAGATGTGTAACGTTGTCTTAACGTTATAAGGTCTGAACCCCCGAGCTACACATTAAAAAAGATGGTTCTTCAGGTTTTAATGTTAATCGGAGCCATAAGTTCCGTATAGAACGACTGCGTGCGTAAATCGTTCTTCAGACTGATGCAGTGGGTGTTTTATATGGCTTTAATTTAAGTGATACTTTTTTAATCCCACAAACGGGGAAAGTCCACCTCACTTGCCCGGAGCGGTGGGCAACCCTATCCGCAGCACCTGGGGAGCAATTGGGGGTTAGGTGTCTTGCTCAAGGACACCTCAGTCATGGACTGTCAGCACTGGGGATCGAACAGGCAACCTTCCGGTCACAGGCCCAGTTTCCTGACCTCCGGCCCACGACTGCCCCAAATAGAACAATTTTTTAAAAATAGCACCAAAAGGTCTTCTGCTTTTGTTACAATGTCAAGCTTGTAACTGTAGAAGAACCTTCCTGCTCTGAAATAGAACCCTTTTCAAAAAGGTTCTATATTAGAACCATATACAACACATTCTCCATTGATCAGAAAAAAGTTACTCATAAAACCCAAAACAGGCTCAGCCTTATTGTCTTTTATTCACAGTAGTTGTGATGTGGGCGTGAAGGCTTCGTGTGGATGTTTGCTGGCATTTTATACTGGTTAATAAGTAGATTACCTGCTACAAAAGTAGTAAAAGTAGAACAATTCTACCTTGTCAGCTTCCTAGTTATGTTGAGAGTTTGGTGTTAAACTGATAAACATGCAAAAACAAGTTTTTGCAGGCCATACAGTCCATATATGGAAACTAAACAGCAAGGTTTTGTCTGCACTTTAGGCTGTTGAAGATGTCAATGTCACCTTTGAAGACCAGCAGAAGATTAATAAGTTTGCAAGGAACACAAATCGGATGACGGAGCTGAAAGATGAAATAGAAGCCAAAAAAGTGAGGGCACTGACACATTTTGTTGTTGACTGACACATTCACTGATGTACTTGTTGCTTGTTTTGTGTGAGTAGTCTACACTGATCAATCACGGCATTTTTATTAATTCTATTTTTCACTCTCAGAAATCCCTCCAGAACTTAGAAGATGCTAGCGATGACCTTATGATGTGTGAGGACGATGATCTTCGAATCCCATATCAGATTGGAGACGTCTTCATCAGTCACTCACAAGAGGAAACGCAAGAGATGCTAGAGGCTGCAAAGGTGAACAAATAGCCTGTAAATCTCTTGAAATTTCCTCTCACCACTGATGTAATCGATCAGCCATAACATGTTTGGTGTCTGACATTTGCTTCACTAGTTCTGCACTACTTTGTCCATTTCCTAGATAAGTTTGTGTTTACATGCACACTTATTTGTACAGTTATTATCTGATCTATTTTGTTTTTCTACATCTGTGCGTGTGCAGAAGCAGGACCAGATAGACTTTAAACTTAACCATAAACTGTAGTCTTAATTCAATGCTTAATTCAATCAAAACTGCAAGTAGACAATAAATGTCAGCATTATGTGTGATTTGGAACCATAAACAAGTATTTACTCCCAAGCATTTACCAGTAAATTAGTCCACATTAAAAAGAATTGTGGCAAAAAGTTTGATATTTTTTCTTCACTTGCTGCTTCTTCGGTGTGTCTGTCAGACTACAAAGCTATGGTAGGGTTGCTTACATGCTTACACCCACGTAGACCCAGAGTTTTTCTTATTGCCAAAACCTGAACCTCTGCAGTTCACAGATTATGTACCTGTAAACATATTGGCACACAGTCTCAGAAACTACAACCCCAATTCCAATGAAGTTGGGATGCTAGGTAAAACATAAATAAAAACAGAATACGATGATTTGCAAATCCTTTTCAACCTATATTCAACTGAATACACTACAAAAAATAGATATTTAATGTTCAAACAGATGAACTTTGTTTTTTTGCAAAAACACTCATTTTGAATTTGATGCCTGCAACACGTTCAAAGGAATGCTCGAAAAACCCCTGTTTGGAACATTCCACAGGTGAACAGGTTAACTGGAAACAGGTGAGTGTCATGATTGGGTATAAAGGGAGCATCCCTGAAAGGCTCAGTCATAAGCAAGGATGGGGTGAGGTTCACCAATTTGTGAACAACTGCGTGAGCAAATAGTCCAACAGTTTAAGAACAACGTTTCTCGACGTGCAATTGCAAGGAATCTAGGGATTTCATCATCAACAGTCCATAATATCATCAAAAGCTTCAGATAATCTGGAGAAATCTCTGCAAGTAAGCGGCAAGGCAGAAAACCAACATTGAATGCCGGTGACCTTCGATCCCTCAGGCGGCACGGCATTAAAAACCGACATCATTCTGTAATGGATATTACCACATGGGCTCAGGAACACTTCAGAAAACCACTGTCAGTGAACACAGTTCGTCGCTCCATCTACAAGTGCAAGTTAAAACTCTACCATGCAAAGTGAAAGCCATATATCAACAACACCCAGAAACACCGCCGGCTTCTCTGGGCCTGAGCTCATCTGAGATGGACTGACGCAAAGTGGAAAAGTGTCCTGTGGTCTGACGAGTCCACATTTCACATTGTTTTTGGAAATCATGGACGTCGTGTCCTCTGGGCCAAAGAGGAAAAGGACCGTCCGGATTGTTATCAGTGCAAAGTTCAAAAGCCAGCATCTCTGATGGTCTGGGGGTGTGTTAGTGCCCATGGCATGGGTAACTTGCACATCTGTGAAGGCACCATTAATGCTGACAGGTACATACAGGTTTTAGAGCAACATATACCATCCAAGCAACGTCTTTTTCAGGGACGTCCTGCTTATTTCAGCAAGACAATGCCAAGCCACATTCGGCATGTTTTACAACAGCGTGGCTTCGTAGTAAAAGAGTGTGGGTACTAGACTGGCCTGCCTGCAGTCCAGACCTGTCTCCCATTGAAAATGGGAGGCACATTATGAAGCGCAAAATACGATAACGGAGACCCCGGACTGTTGAGCAACTGAAGTTGTACATCAAGCAAGAATGGGAAAGAATTCCACCTACAAAGCTTTAACAATTAGTGTCCTCAGTTCAAAAATGCTTATTGAGTGTTGTTAAAAGGAAAGGTGATGTAACACAGTGGTAAACATGCCCCTGTCCTAGCTTCTTTGGAACGTGTTGCAGGCATCAAATTCAAAATGAGTGAATATTTGCAAAAAACTAAGTTTATCCGTTTGAACATTAAATATCTTGTCTTTTAGTTTATTCAATTCAATATAAGTTGAAAAGGATTTGAAAATCATCATATTCTGTTTTTATTTATGTTTTACACAACGTCCCAACCTCATTGGAATTGGGGTTATACATTAGCATGTCTATTTGAAATTATTTAACTATGCAGTTTGTAGCAGGTGGTATATTAGTAAGCACCTACCTGGGAAAACGCAGCTATCCCGTGACATGGGAAAACGCAGCTATCCCGTGACATGGGAAAACGCAGCTATCCCGTGACATGGGAAAACGCAGCTATCCCGTGACATGGGATAACGCAGCTATCCCGTGACATGGGAAAACGCAGCTATCCCGTGACATGGCTTATCCAATGGCTTAGGAACAACTTAGTGACCACCTGTGACACAATTGCAATGTCCTAGCAACACCTTAGCAGCCACCTGGGATTCCATAGCAATGGCTTAGCAACATCTCAGCTACCACCTGGGATTTCATAGGAATGGCTTTGTCAAGTGAACTTAATTAATTTAATTTAATGTTGTTGTGTAGGCAACAAGTAGGCATGTTTCCAACAGACGTAGCGATGGTTATGTTTTTCTTTATGGATTGAGTGCCCCTTAGAAAGCAAACTTTAGATACCAGTCTTGGCTCACTGACTACATTTTGTGGTAATGGGAAATAATGTGAACTTTTTTGCCAGGGAAAGTCATTTAGACCTATTATTTTAATCTGTGTTTTAATTATGAAGAAGAGTACTTGACTACTGACAGATATCTGGGTGAAGCAATTTTATGTTTTGTAATATAATGTCCACAGGAAGGTCTGAAGGAGGAAATCAAAGGTCTGGAGAGTCGGGTGGCATCAATACAGGAAGTGCTTGGAGATCTAAAGGTCCAGTTGTATGCAAAGTTTGGGAACAACATTAATCTGGAAGCTGATGAGAGCTGAGCCCTTCAGTGAACAGACTGCATTTTACAAACTGACAACAACAACAACGTGATTACCCAGTTCTCTATATGGAGCTTACAAGCAGACCTTTTCCCCATTTTGCAGCACTAATGATGATTGTTTCTGGTTTTTTTTTGTGTGTGCCATTATGTTTCTGTAGTATTGGAAACCATTGGAGGTGGATTTGTCAGTTGAAAGGAAGAGTCTGTGGCAAGGGCATAGGGAAGCAAAGCGGATAAGAGGCCTTTGCTAATATTTAAATAAAAGGCATAAACAGGTTTGTTGTTCTGTCTGTTTTTGTTTGCTACTGTTTATGGTGTTCATCATTTGGTTGGCTTAATTTGGGTCTGTTCTTTTCAGAGGTTTGCTTTCTTGATTATCTAAAAACAAAAAAATGAAGGGCTATTTCTCTAAAATTGTAATCCACTGAAACAAAGTATAGTCCTTTCATGCTCTTTAAAGGCTAATGTGCTGTTACTCATGTTGCAGTATTCGGTAGTGCAACATTAATGCCCTCATTCCTCATCAGTTTCACAGAATTCAGTTTTATATCTCTTCTGTGTTTCATTCTTCAGTGTTTTCCCACTATGATGCCCAGCACACATTACACAAATACACCATACGACCATTGGGAATGTCTGCGGTGTTACCTAACCCTCACATCACCTAATCCTCCCGTCATTGATCTGAAGTGTAGTAAAAACAACAAAGCCTAGTATGTAACAACTAAAATCATAAAATAAAAAATGTATGCAATTATATCTTTATTCACACTTTTCTTCAAATTTCTGTTTCTTCAAAAGTCATTTTTGTTGTTTTGGCAGTAATTGTAATGATGATTTAGACAGATGTCTGCCATAAGATATTCAGCTTCTTAGCCTTGTAATTTTCAAAAGTTCTTTCCTCCTTCAAGAAACATCATCAGAAGGGAATTTTTCTAGTCTGTAAACTGGATATTTTCACTGGAGACTACTGCAGTGCTCCTGAAGGATGCAAGTAAGCATGTTTTTACAACAGATGTAATGGTTCCATTTTTCAGTGTGAGCAGAGTGTCTCTTTAAGCAGAGAGAAAATTGTTTTTGCCTTAATTTTGCTCTTGTTAAATAACATTCTCGAGTTGTTGTTGTTGTTATTAAGCCTATTTTATGCAGAAAGAAATTACTATAACCAAGCCAAAAGTCCATTTTTTTGTCATGAATTACTATTTTGTGCAAGCAAGCATTGGAATAAACCTCAGACTTCAGGAGTCTCATATTGTTATTCTCAACAAACAACTGTCTCTGGCATCAAAGATAAGCAGTTTGAAATCCTGCCTGAATGTTTGGAAATTGCTGCCCTGTTTTTTAATATAAAAATGCGCTGCACTAGAGAAACTTACCAAGATATTGTTCATAGAGGTGATGATAGAGGTGATGAACCAGACATCTGAAGAGTTTCATGCCTCAGTTATTGCATGAACTGTTTATAAATATGCAGCCTAATGTCTGAGACATTGTTTTATGATAGCTCTGGGATAAGCTTTTGGCCTAATTTTTTTTTTTTTTTTTTTAAATCCATTCATGGCAGAGAGGTTCAGGTTGTTAAACGGCAAAATAGCATATACAGTATCTCACAAAAGTGAGTACACCCCTCACATTTCTGCAAATATTTTATTATATCTTTTCATGGGACAACAGAAGAAATGAAACTTGGATATAACTTAAAGTAGTCAGTGTGCAGCTTGTATAGCAGTATAGATTTACTGTTCTCTGAAAAGAACTCAACACATAGCCATTAATGTCTAAATAGCTGGCAACACAAGCGAATACACCTCACAGTGAACATGTCCAAATTGTGCTCAAAGTGTCAATATTCTGTGTGACCACCATTATTATCTAGCACTACCTTAACCCACTTGGGCATGGAATTCACCAGAGATGCACAGGTTGCTACTGGAATCCTCTTCCACTCCTCCATGATGACATCACGGCGCTGGTGGATGTTAGACACCTTGCGCTCCTCCTCCTTCCGCTTGAGGATGACCCACAGGTGTTCAATTGGGTTCAGGTCTGGAGATATACTTGGCCAGTCCATCACCTTTACCTTCAGCTTCCTCAGCAAGGCAGTTGTCATCTTGGAGGTGTGTTTGGATTTGTTATCATGTTGGAAAATTGCCATGTGGCACAGTTTCCGAAGGGAGGGGATCATGTTCTGCTTCAGAATGTCACAGTACATGTTGGAATTCATGTTTCAATGAACCGCAGCTCCTCAGTGCCGGCAGCACTCATGCAGCCCCAGGCCATGGTGCTACCACCACCATGCTTGACTGTATGCACGAGACAGCTGTTTTGGTACCACGGCGCCACCGCACATGCTGGACACAATCTGAGCCAAAGAAGTTTATCTCGTCAGACCACAGGACATGATTCCAGTAATCCATGTTCTTGGACTGCTTGTCTTCAGCAAACTGTTTTCGGGCTTTCTTGGGCATCAGCTTCAGAAGAGGCTTCCTTCGGGGACGACGGCCATGCAGACTGAGTGAGACAAACCAACCCAGAAATACACAAACAGCCAGATCACTGTAAAACCTGCTATTAGCTCTCTGCTTTAGCCTTCATGTGGCAACAAAAGGGTTAGGTTCAAATCTTTACTAAAGCAGACACTATAAAACTACAACATACAAAGTAAAGAATGTTAACTAAGTGTTTGTTCAATACGCCGTGTTTAAGCTAAAATTTGTGAATGGGCACCAGCAACTTTCTTGCTGCATGTTGACCGGTTGCATCTGGAAATCTGAATCAGATTTGAAATCCCATTCAAATGTGACTTCAATCAGATTTCAAATAGCTGTTGCTGATCACATGCAGAACATCTCTACTGCTTAGATCATGCTGAAAAATCTGATTTGAGATTCCTGTCTGAAAAAAGTCTGTTTACATCTCAACCACTGAATTATGCAAAAATCAACGGAGCACCAATTTAACCAGTGTAAGGTCCTTTGTGAAACAACTGCTCGGGTGCATTTGATGAAAGATGCATCTTCTGAGGATGTATTTTCATGAGTTTAATGTTGATTTTGCATTTGAGACCTAAACATCAAGCCAGACCTTCTTTTTGATCCTGTGCGTGTGATGTTAATACATAAAGACATACGAAGAAGCCCTTGAAATCAGACCTGGCACTTATGACTTTGTAAAGCCTGAAATAGTCATTTAAAAGTGACTCGCATAAACACCTCATTTTATGCGTGTTTCTCCTGACTCAGTAATGCAATTTTAACAGCAGATTGCACTTTCAGAGTGCAGCATTAGTATGCAGATGCTGGCATCTAGACTGCTAGGAGGCATGCACCAAGGGGGTCCAAGAAGGAAGACAGTTACACCCTAAGTGAAAAGTCATGCTCAAGTGATCATAGGAGTTGTCCAGTGTAAGTTTCCCAGGTGTGCATTATTTGCATCCACCTCCTTGTTTGTCTTCTCTTGGGTCTCCAATTGTAGCTTGGGGCTTTAAATGCCAAGAAGCTAAAGAATTAAGTCTTTTTTCCCCATCACTCTACAGCTAAAGAAGAAAAAGAAATCTAACAGCCTGTAGGGAACCTTTTGACACTCTGAAACCTGACACAAAAATATGCTCTTGTGACTTCATGTGCTGATGAATGTATATATTAATCAAGCACTAGACACGTATTGAAGTGCGACCATAACACAGCAGTTGTCTGTGAAGATCACATCTGAAAAAAAAAATCTCAGCCACAAAGCGCACGAATGAATAATATGAGGGAGGCAACTTATACAGTAATCTATAATTCAGTGTTTGGGATCTCGCGAACCCATGAGATTCTGCATTAGCTAGTCACAGAAAGGTTATATCTTTTTCAGTAACCAAGGGAGCCAAGCAGATAGGCTTCAAACAGCAGTACAATAGTAACATTCACATTGTCCCCATGGAACAAAAGTATATCTAACATCGCAGCACAGGAGAAGCCAAGGAGCAGTGTGCAGACAAAGACGTAGTAGGAGTTCCAAGTGTAAACTGAAGCTAAGATCATTCATTAACAAGTTTTGGGCCATATTAAAAATGAGGAAACCCATGATGAGTATGGATTCTACATGAAACAGGACTGCCATTCATATGCAATCCTTGAATAAGTAATTATTTGATATTACCAGCTCTTCACAATATATTATACCCAGAAGAATCCTGACTTAGTGTGGGCCTCTTAATTAGAAAAGAGAGATTGACTCTCTTGGGCCTGCAGCTAATTTGCTGAGCTAATGGCAGCTGACAACAGTGTGGTCTCTGCCACACAATGGAAAAAAAGTCTTGTAATTAATTTACAAATGTATGTCTGATCTCATTAGGTGGACTATCATAGTTTAATTTAGCTTGTGTGTGTGTGCTGACCAGACCAGCTGAACATGATCTTCACTGCATTACATACTAATACTATGTAGACTATGTAGAGCAGGTTCATTGTGAAGTTGATTTACATATCAGTTTCTCCTCTCACTGTTGAGATAAAATTCTACTGTGGATGAACTGGCAGGAAGGATTTGGCGTTTCATTGTGTATGGCTGAGTATTCAATCCATTGCAGGGCACACATACTTAGGGGCAGTTTACCATGTTCTGGTGGCCTGACTGCATGTCTGTGGATTGTGGGAGGAAACCCACAGACACAGGAGGAACATGCTAGCTCCACACAGAAAGGATCCTGCTCACCTGACCAGGGAATTGAACCCAGGCCCTTCTTGCTATAAGGGGACAATACTACTCACTACACCTTCAGTATCATTGGCAAACAATTATCACACATTTGTTTCACATTGCATGAAGTTGGAGTTGATCTCAGATAGTCTTGCTGTGGTTTCTGGCACTGAACTACATACATTTATCTAAAAATTGACAAAAGTATAAGAAAAATTCAAGCTCCACAATGAAAAAAGTTGGGACAGTACATAGAATGCAAATAAAAACAGAAAGCATGATATGTAAGTCTACTTGTCTATTTGAACAAGTACAGTACAAAAACAACTTATGTAATGTTATACCTTGTCAGCTTCTTTGTTTTTTTGTAAATATATGCTCATTCTGAAATCTATGACTCTAATATGGTGCAAAAATGTTGAGACAGGCACAGTTTCACTAGAAACATTGTGAAATGTTCAAAAAACATGTAAAACAAGTCATGCTAGGGTATAAAAGCAGGCTCCACAAAATAATTATGAGGGAGAATGGGTTGCTACATTGCCAAAAATGCATCAGGTGAAAATCAGTAGTTAAAAATAACCTCATTCAGTGAGCAACTGTAAGGATTTAAGGTATTTCAGTACATAATAACAGCAAAAGATTAGGAATCTGGATTAATCTGTGTGTGTAAACAACATCTGTTAAAGAAGTTAAGACTGGGCTATGTACAGTGGAAGCCATATAACAGTGTCAAAAACACTGCTGACCTCACCGGGCTTGAGCTGATCTGAAATGGACTGATACACAGTGGAAACGTATATTGTGGACTGATGAGCCAACCTTTCAGATTCTTTATAGAAATAATGTATGTAGTGTTAAATATTGAATGCTTTTGCTTTATTTACATTCTTACTGTGATTCTAGTTTTTCATCTTAAAGCATAATATTTTAGTGTTGTACTTTGATACATGAATAATTGAATCAACATAAATTATACATTCTGTAAAACTCAGATGACAAATTCATGCAAGATTCAGTATTGGGCAAGATTCCCCTTTTAACAGAGTTATGTAAAAACAAAATTGAATGTTGTTCCAGTTAATACCTCCTAATCATTTGTAGGTTTATGCATCACTGTCCTGTATATGCTAAAGAGATTAGCAGTATTCATAGATATTGTTTGAGTTAGAAGTAAATGTACATTGTTCCTGAGGCGGGCTTCTTCCCCCATTTTATCATAAGCAATACAGTATCAAGAGCAACATAATGTCACTGTCCAATAAAAAACATGTGTCTTCAAAATAGTAACTTTACAGGAGAGCGCAAAATCTTTCTTTACTTTCAATGAAAGTTAATTGAAGTTTTTATTCTAAGCAATTTTTGATAATTTCTATTGGTCCAATCATCATGAAATTTTCACACAATGTAAAGGACAGTTGAGCTCAAATGTTGCTGAAAAGCAGAGGTAGACAGTAACCAAGTAAATGTAATTCATTACTGTACTTAAGTAGTTTTTTGTGTATCTGTACTTTACTTAAGTATTTCCATTTTGGGCGACTTTTTACTTTCACTCCACTACATTTCAGAGTCTAATATCTGACTTTTTCCTCCACTACATTTTGAGAAATCTGTCATTCCTTTTGGTTTTTGTGTGTATAAAAACGTAACATGTCAAAACAAAAGAAGTGGAAAGCAAGAACACCAATCAGGGCACAGTGGTCACTTTGTTCTGAGCTTGTTTTGACCTGTTGGTCATACCAACATCAGTGCAGCAGCGTAAAGATTTGGGAGCACAAACGTCACCTATATGATGAACTAACCTAACTTTGTGTAAATAGACCACAATATAGAAATATGTACACATATGCAGTCGTGACTGTTTCTTTTTTTCTCAATTCATACAAACACTTTCATTTTATAGTAAATTAGTTTGGGCTGGTCTATGTTTATGAACAGAGATCTACAGATAAATACAGTAAAAGAAAACTTATTTGTGAACCTGAGTTTTTATTCAACTTGTAACTAAGTTACAAAATAATCTTAAACTGAAACTTTGCTTGTTTGTAAAAGTGATTTCAGAGCCACTCGGTTCTCCCTGATGGAAACTTTTTGCCTTCGGTGTTTTGTACTTATGATCATTTTAATAGATGTCAGCGTCACTAATTAATGACTATTAAAATACTGGTTTACCAAGAGAGACACTGGAGGATTTTCACTTAAAATGATTTCATGAAGTGAGTCTTGTTTTAAAAATGATAACAGGACATCAGAGCCAGAATTACTCTTTTAGTACTTTTACTTTTGATACTTAAGTACATTTGAAGGCAAATACTTTTGTGCTTTTACTCAAGTTGAGGTCTAGAGTAAGGACTTCTACTTTTACTGGAATAATATTTTACCTTTGGTATCTCAACTTTAACTCAAGTGCATGATTTTTGTGCTTCATCCACCTCTACTGAAAAGTAAAAATCGCAGAAAATGGAGATCAATGTTTACCATAGGAAAGCGATGCTAAGCAAGTCTGTGTGGGACACTTAACAACTTACATGGTTTTAGACAAATGATGCTTTGTGATACTTTAATCAAGCAGTTTGCTTAGTGCTCATTGCTGGGCTATAAGAAGTAAAATTTGCACACCAAACAAAAAGGGACAAATTACAATTGAGAAAGTGTGTAAACAGCAGTAGTTGTTAGCCAGCTTCCACTTCAGGTGTACTTATGTGAATGTCACATTATCTGATCTCAACTGTATTCAATCCATACCATCATTATCCTAATTGCAAAGACAAGAAAAGAAAAAACTTCACCAAAGGGAACAGCAGAGCCAAAGAGAAGAATTCCAGTTCGGATTCAGGTTTTCTAAACACACACTGCATCATCAAACACGTCCTCGCAGTCCCTTGCTGGAAGGAGAAGTGTGGCAGCGGAAGAGCGCGCAGGCCTAATTAAACTGTGCCTGCGAGTGTGGCCTGCTTGAGCTAATGAAATATCAGATAAATAAATGGAGTTTGAAGTTCTGGCGGCCAACCTCGGGAGAGATCGAGATCGCAATTAACAAGTTCCCATGCCCCGTGGGCATCCTGCTGCGGAGCGCTCAGCCGCCAGATTAAGAGCAGCCCCACCCACCCTGGCTCCCCTTTATATGCAGCTTGTTAAAGTCTGGCTCCAAGGAGCTCAGGGAAATAAGTACACTTATTTCCCACATGGCCTGCCCGCCTTCTTTCCTTTTCCCTTTCTATATGTATGTATGTCTGTCTGTCTCTTTCTCCTTGTGTTTTAATCATTCAATATGCAGTGGATCATGCTCAGGCCAGTAAACATGTATAGTCTACATAAACAAAGTGTCCTGTGGCCGTTTAGCATTGGATAATTGAGCATGGCTTGAAAGGAGAATGTGCTGTGTGTCTTGCTGTATAAACAAGCCAGTGAGGTAAACAACACACTAAATTTAACTGCGACTGCAGTACAGTACAGTATACACAGATGAGCCACAACATTATGACATCTTACCTACTATGCTGTTGGTTGTAGACCACCAAAACATCTCTGACCTGCCAAAGCATGGACTCTATAAGATCTCTGAAGATGCTCTGTGATAACTGGCAGCAAGATTTTAGCAGCAGATACTTTAAGTCCTGTAATTACGAGGTAGAGTCACCATGAATTGGACTTGTTATTCTAACACATCTCATGGATGTTTGATCATGATCATGAACTCCTCGTAATGTTCCTCAAACCATGTAGGAGTAATCTGTGGAATGTGGCAGGGGTGTCATCCTGCTAAAAGAGGCCACTCCCATCATTACATTTTACATCTATGGCATTTGGCAGACGCTCTTATGCAGAGTGACTTATAATTTGATCATACACAGGTAGGCAAAGGTGGTGTTAGGAGTCTTGCCCAAGAAATCTTATTGATATAGTGTAGGGTGCTTGCCCTGGCAAGGGACTGAACCCCAGTCTACAGTGTAGAAGACAGAGGTGTTAACCACTACACCAACCAACAGGGAATACCATTGCCATTAAGGGACGAACCTAGTCTGCAACAATGTTTAGGTAGGTGGCGTGTGTCAAATAAGATGTCCACATGAATGCTTATACCCAGGGTTTCCCAGCAGAACTTTGCCCAGAGCATGTTGCCCATCACCACTTCTGATCCCATAAGATTTCCCATTTTGTTCCCAACCAGTCATCCATAATGATTTGGCCCTTGTAAGAGTCAAAGTCACTCAGGTCTCCACTGATTTCTCCAGCATCCAACACATCAATCGTGAGAATTGACTGTTTGCTTACTGTGTAATATATCCCAGAACTGTTGTTACAAGATAATCAGTGTTATTGGGTTCATTCGTAATGTTTTGGCTCATCAGTATATGTTTCACTTCTGTTATGAATTTTATTGATCCTATAGGTTGATACTAAAAGTTGCTGGCTCATCTCTCTTTCTCATTTCTTTCTGGAGTTTTAATCATTAGCCACACAGTGATTCATGCAATGATTCAGGCCAGTGTAACATAATGTATGACAGCAAAGCTAAACTGTCCTCTGGATGTTTGCCATGGGACATTTGAGCAGGGCTTTAATAGAGAATAGATTAAAATACATTCAGATTTAACTTCTTCTGCAATACAGTGCACTCACTATCTGCAAAGAGGTGAACAATTACAGGAAAAACCTGAATAAATGAGTGGGGAAACATAATGAGTGCAGATGCTTACAGACAAGTGTCCTGCATGATACAATTAAGCAATTAACATCCTACTATACTCTATGAGATATGTTGAGCAGGCCCAGTTGACCTCGGTTGTGGGTCAAAATGGCAAGAGGGAAAGATCTAAATGACTTCGAACCAGGGTTCATTATTGAGGAATGGATGACAGGAGCTTCAGGAACAAAGACTGCTCAACTGGCTAGTGTTTCATTAGGAACTGTGACTAAAGTGATATCCGCATCAAATCTACTGAAAAGACATCAGTGTAAAACAAGACTGGAAGTTATGCTTGGAAGTGCACATTCAGTGACAGTGTTGCTTGTGCATTATTGCAATTTATAAGGACAAACAGAAGAGCTACTGTTCCTCAGATAACTGAGAATGTCATGGAGGGCATTTTGCAGGCATGGTTTGGGTCACCCTAGAGACATTGTCAGCCAATATAAAGTTATTCTCACTAATCACATTCATCATATGATGAAGAATTTCTGTCCTGACAGGTGGAGCATTTTCCAGTATAACACAGCCCCTGTCCACAATGCACGGGGGGGCACTGAATGTTTTGATGACAATGAAAACGTAAATATGCTACGGCCTTCGTAGTCACCAGGTCTCTATGCAATTGAACACCTATGAAGCTTTTCTTACTGCTTGTGATCGCCACTTTATTTAGGGTTTTCCTTAATTTTGTCATCCGTGTCTACTTCAATGCAGCATTTTAGCCAGGTGCAATTTTATTCATCCAGACTAATTATGCAGTTCTTAAAACATATACACATCATGTAGTCACACAATTTGTCAACTTTAAGATGTTCCCACTGTAACACTAAAAAACTGAACACTTCAAAACTCACTTCAAAAAAACACTTCAAAACTCTTCAAAACTCTCACTTCGGCACTGAAAAAGAAAGCATTTACTTTTCTTGCACAAATGAACATGTCCCATAAGATGATTCAGCATTCTAACATCTATTGAACCACTGCTGTGTGGTAGCTGTTGTACATTTTACTTTTTCTCATGCTTGGTGCAGTCCCTCCCTTGTGCCTGCCATGGGGGTATGACAAGGAACCTTCTGGCTCTACTGGCTCCCTTCCACAGACGAAAAGTCAGTGTCCCACTTGGATGCAACAGAAACTAATGAATAGTCCACTATATCATATCTTTCACTAGTTTTTTACATCTGGTATTCTGTCTATGTCTAAACCAGCCATTAGGGGTGTACTTTGTGAACTTCTGGTGCCGGTCCCAAGCCCGGATAAATGGTGAGGGTTGCGTCAGGAAGGGCATCCGGCGTAAAACTTGTGCCAAAACTATCATGCGGATCACAAATATGATTGCCATACCGGATCGGTCGAGGCCCGGGTTAACAACGACCGGGAAGAACACAGGGTGACATACAAGAGTGGAGGGAGGTGCACACAGGTGGATTATATCCTTAGCAGGAGATGCCACCTAAAGGAGATTGGAGATTGTAAAGTGGTACCAGGGGAAAGTGTAGCAAGGCTGCATAGGGTGTTTGTCTGTAGAATGAGATTACAAACAAAGAAGAGGAAGAGAGTGAAGACAGAGCCAAAGATTAGATGGTGGAAGCTGAAGGAGGAGGATGGTTGCAGGCAGTTCAGGGAAAAATTGCAACAGGCACTTGGGGGCAGTGAGGAGCAACCTGAGGACTGGGAAACTACAGCTAAGGTGGTGAGAGAAACTGGCAAAAATGTGTTGGGTGTTTCGTCTGGTCAGAGGAAAGAAGACAAGGAAAGTTGGTGGTGGAATGAGGAAGTCCAGGAGAGCATTCAGAAGAAGAAGGCAGCTAAGAAAAAGTGGGGTAACCAGAGAGATGAAGGAAGTAGGCATGAATACTGTGAGGCTAGTCGCATAGCAAAAAGAATGGTGGCAAAGGCAAAGGCTCAGGCCTACGATGAGCTGTATGAGAGGCCGGACAGTAAAGGAGGAGTAAAGGACTTGTATCGTTTGGCTAAACAGAGAGATAGAGCTGGAAAGGATGTACAGCAGGTTAGGCTGATAAAAGATAGAGAGGGAAATGTACTAGTGAGTGAACAGAGAGTGTTGAGTAGATGGAAGGAGTACTTTGAAGAACTAATGAATGAGGAAAACGAGAGAGAGAGGAGGACAACGGGGGGAGAGATAGTGGATCAGGAAGTGCAGAGAATTAGTAAGGTGGAAGTGAGGGCAGCTTTAAAAAGGATGAAGAATGGAAAGGCAGTTGGTCCAGATGACATACCTGTGGAGGTATGGAGATGTTTAGGAGAGAAGGCAGTGGACTTTTTAATCAGGTTGTTTAACAAAATCCTGGAGAGTGAGAGGATGCATGATGAGTGGAGAAGCAGTGTACTGGTCCCCATTTTAAAGAACAAGGGTGATGTGCAGAGCTGCAGTAACTACAGAGATATGAAGTTGATGAGCCACACCATGAAGGTATGGGAAAGAGTTGTTGAAGCAAGGCTAAGGCGAGAGGTTCAGATCAGTGAGCCGCTGTTTGGTTTCATGCCCAGAAAGAGAACCACAGATGCAAGTTTTGCGTTGAGAGTGTTGGTAGAGAAGTACAGAGAAGGTCAGAAGGAGCTACATTGTGTCTTTGTGGATCTAGAGAAGGCATATGATAGGGTGCCAAGAGAGGAACTGTGGTACTGTATGAGGAAGTCAGGTGTAGCTGAAAAGTATGTTAGGGTGGTGCAGGACATGTATGAGGATAGTAAGACTGTGGTGAGGTGTGCAGTTGGAGTGACAAGTGGTTTCAAGGTGAAAGTAGGGTTACATCAGGGATCAGCTTTCAGCCCCTTCTTGTTTGCAATGGTGATGGAAAGGTTGACAGATGAGGTCAGACAGGAGGCTCCATGGACCATGATGTTTGTAGATGACATTGTAATCTGTGGTGAGAGTAGAGAGCAGGTGGAAGAGAATCTGGAGAGGTGGAGGTTTGCACTGGAGAGGAGAGGAATGAAGGTCAGTAGAGACAAGACGGAATACATGTGTGTGAATGAGAGGGAGGCAGGTGGAAAGGTGAAGATGGGTCAACCATCCAGAGCAATGGACAGTGTAGAAAAGAGGTGAAGAAGAGGGTGCAGGCAGGATGGAGTGGGTGGAGACGGCTGTCAGGGCTGATGTGTGACAGAAGGATAGCAGCAAGAGTGAAAGGGAAGGTTTACAAGACAGTAGTGCATCCTGCTATGATGTATGGTTTGGAGACTATGGCTCTGTCTAAAAGACAGGAGGCTGAGCTGGAGGTGGCGGAGATGAAGATGCTGAGATTTTCGTTGGGAGTGACAAGGATGGACAAGATTAGAAATGAGCAGATCAGAGGGACAGTAAAGGTGGAGCAGTTTGGAATTAAAGCCAGAGAGGCCAGGTTGAGATGGTTTGGACATGTGTTGAGGAGGAATAGTGGATATATTGGTCAAAGAATGTTGGAGATGGAGCTGCCGGGCAGAAGGAGAAGCGGTAGACCTCAGAGAAGGTTATGGATGTAGTGAAGGTGGACATGGAGATGGTTGGTGTAAAAGGAGAGGAGGCAGTGGATAGGGCAAGATGGAGGTAGATGATCCGCTGTGGTGACCCCTAAAGGGAGCAGCCGAAAGAAGAAGAAGATTCTGTCTATGTCTGGCACAGCCAGTGTTATGCGAAATCTTTGAGAGACTTTAATGATCTGAGTGCACACTGTAACTTGTAAACTTCTACTTCTTATCACCAAAGGAGGATGTGTTCTCCTAATGAGTCTTGATTCACTTCTTCATTCTCCTAGGGCAGTTTTCCTGCCACAGTTTCTTGGACCCAGCTTGGGCCAAGATCTCTGTAAAGCTGATTTGTGGCAATGTCTATTGTAAATATTGCCACACAAATAACACTGAACTGAAATATATTTATTTCATGACATGCATAACTCTTATTGTAGTATTCTGATGATGTCACAAAATCATGCTGCCACCATTTTGGCAGGTCACGTTTGTTTGGCAGCATAGTTGTGATGTATTATTAGACAACAAGCCCTAAGCAATCCAGCAAAAAAAACTGCTTATCCTCCTGGGTCACGGAGGGTGCTGGAGCCTATCCCAATTGTCATGCTTACTGCAGAAGGCAGTAAACACCCTGGATAGGTCGTCAGTCCATCATAGGACAAACATGCTGACATATTCACTCACACATACATTCACACCTAGGGATGATTTTGCATGTCCAATTTGCCTGACTGCCTGTCTTTGGACTGTGGTAGGAAGCCCACTCAGACACAGGGAGAACATGGACCCCGTACAGAAATTCTATTTGATTTGTTTCTGTAGTGATAACAATTGAAAACAGTGTTACTTGGCTACAACCCAAACTGCATACCATCACATGGTATTATTAGAAGTGCACTCATCAGTGTAGTAGGTAAAAGGTAAAAGTGTGTGGTTTATGATGCAGCATTAGATCAGCCAGTGAGATGCCTTCAGCAGTCCAGCAGTTCAAGTGACTGATCAAAGATTTGCTGTGCCGCTTGTTAGCTGGCCAATAAATAAGAACCCAATTCCTGCTGTGTTGATTAATTGACAGTTTTGGTAGCCATGGTGTGGTGAATAACTTTTTTCAGGGAAGGTCTTGTGTTTTCAATGGAAAAATGTGTGCTATGCTGCTATTTGATAGAGATATCAGCCTATATAACCCAAACAAACCATCCAAGGGGAGGTATTCATTTACAAAATGCCTTTTTGACAGCAGGGGTCATTAAACATTTGAAAATAATTTACAGCTGTGACTCATAACAGCCTTGTCCACCAGTTTTCTCAGGTTTGAAAAGTGAAATATACTGCTCAAAAAAATAAAGGGAACACTTAAACAACACAATATAACTCCAAGTAAATCAAACTTCTGTGAAATCAAAACTGTCCACTTAGGAAGCAACACTGATTGACAATCAATTTCACAGCTGTTCTGCAAATGGAACAGACAACAGGTGGACATTATTGGCAATTAGCAAGACACACTCAATAAAGGAGTGGTTCTGCAGGTGGGGACCACAGACCACTTCTCAGTACCGATGCTTTCTGGCTGATGTTTTGGTCACTTTTGAATGTTGGTGGTGCTTTCACACTCGTGGTAGCAGGAGACGGACTCTACAACCCACACAAGTGGCTCAGGTAGTGCAGCTCATCCAGGATGGCACATCAATGCGAGCTGTGGCAAGAAGGTATGCTGTGTCTGTCAGCGTAGTGTCCAGAGGCTGGAGGCGCTATCAGGAGACAGGCCAGTACACCAGGAGACGTGGAGGAGGCCGTACGAGGGCAACAACCCAGCAGCAGGACCGCTACCTCCGCCTTTGTGCAAGGAGGAACAGGAGGAGCACTGCCAGAGCCCTGCAAAATGACCTCCAGCAGGCCACAAATGTGCATGTGTCTGTACAAACAGTTAGAAACCGACTCCATGAGGATGGTATGAGGGCCCGACGTACACAGATGGGGGCTGTGCTCACAGCCCAACACCATGCAGGACGCTTGGCATTTGCCAGGGAACACCAGGATTGGCAAATTCGCCACTGGTGCCCTGTGCTCTTCACAGATGAAAGCAGGTTCACACTGAGCACATGTGACAGACGTGACAGAGTCGCCGTGGAGAGCGATCTGCTGCCTGCAACATCCTTCAGCATGACCGGTTTGGCAGTGGGTCAGTAATGGTGTGGGGTGGCATTTCTTTGGAGGGCCGCACAGCCCTCCATGTGCTCGCCAGAGGCAGCCTGACTGCTATTAGGTACCGAGATGAGATCCTCAGACCCCTTGTGAGACCATATGCTGGTGCGGTTGGCCCTGGGTTCCTCCTAATGCAGGACAATGCTAGACCTCATGTGGCTGGAGTGTGTCAGCAGTTCCTGCAAGATGAAGGCATTGAAGCTATGGACTGGCCCGCCCGTTTCCCAGACCTGAATCTGATTGAGCACATCTGGGATATCATGTCTCGCTCCATCCACCAACGCCACGTTGCACCACAGACTGTCCAGGAGTTGGCAGATGCTTTAGTCCAGGTCTGGGAGGAGAACCCTCAGGGGACCATCCGCCACCTCATCAGGAGCAAGGCCAGGTGTTGTAGTTAGGTCCTACAGGCACGTGGAGGCCACACACAATACTGAGCCTCATTTTGACTTGTTGTAAGGACATTATTGGATCAGCCTGTAGTGTTTTTCCACTTTAATTTTGTGTGTGACTCCAAATCCAGGCCTCCATTGGTTAATAAATTTGATTTCCAATGATTTTTGTGTGATTTTGTTGTCAGCACAATCAACTTTGTACAGAACAAAGTATTCAGTGAGTATTTCATTCATTCAGATCTAGGATGTTATTTGAGTGTTCCCTTTATTTTTTTGAGCAGTGTACATCTGGTCTAATTGAAGTTCTGCTGCCAAAGTCGACTGCTGTGTTCGCACCATTCTATGCTCCTCTGTAGGCTTTACATGAGCTAACAAAGTAATGGAACAGCCCTTAAGTCGGCATCGGAATCACCCCAAGGAGAAATGACAAGAGTGGGCAAGGGCTTGTTAAAACCAGTATTAAAATGGTCATGCAGTCTCTGTAGTGTTACATAAGTACTGAATGTAAACCCCAAAATATAATCGATCAGCAAAGTTATGTTTGGTGTCTAAAGTTTGCTTGTTTAGTTGTTAAGCAATTTAGTTGTTAAGTTTAAGTGCTTAAGCAATCTCAAATAGACTTGCTAATGTGTTTTTTTTACACTGTATGACACAGTTAATATGTCTAGCAACATGTCTTGGCTGATTGATTACATTTAATATAAGGAGGAAAAATGTGCAATTTTGATTTATTATATTACTTTAATGCACTTCGCATGGTTTATGTCAAGAAAACAACATTTCTACCAACTGGGACCAACATCAGCCAACACTGTACTACAGTGGACTCTCCACAAGGTGTCTCTATTTCTCCAGCTTTACTCAGTCCGGCGCACTGGGGATGTTTACACCCCAATACCGCAATACCTCCAAAGGGCTGAACATGGAAAAATCACATTTGCTGGATAAAGATTAGTTCAGCCTTCATACAAACTGTGACTGAAATGAGCATCGCTCTTAAAGCAACAGTTTGATAAATAATGAGATTTATGCAATTGCACAGTTCTTATAGAAATGGACAAAAGTAGGGACAAAATTCAGGTTTAAAAAAATAAATAAATCTAGTATTGATTTTCAGATATGCAACATTCTTTTGTCCATTTTTATAGATAACAGCATGGCATACAGAGTCAGAAACCACATAACGTCTATTTGAGATTTTATACTGACATACTGTTTGACACCAAGTATGTAGTGATTTGGCGTGCGGTTCCCACAGTGGCTAATTGATTTTTATAAGCTTCCAGTTCCAGTTACATTAGTCTTATAACTTCATTGCAGTGCTAAGAAAGCAAACCTCCACCATGAAATATGTCTCAGCTTCTTGACTAATAAGAGGTTAAAGGTGGGAAAGGTGGAGTAAAAGGTAAATTGTATCATTTTGATTTTTTGCCGAACTATGACTTTAAGAGGTTGCTGAGCGGAAACTCAGACTGCACGCCTCTTCATCTGTGGGCTGCAGCACTCCCCTTTCTAAACAAACAGATGGCAAACTTTGCGCTCTGCTTCCCCTTGGGAAAAGTCTAGCACACACTCTGCATGTTCTCCTCCTCCCTCAGGGCTGCGTTCACACACAACTTTCGGTGTGCACCCACCACATAGGATTCCTCACCATTGCCCCCATTGTGTCGGCCATAATCTCAATAGCCAAAGAACAAACATTACTAAATTTTAATGCTCTGTTGTGCCACACCAGACTGCAGGTGGATTATTCAGTGGGTTGAAAATCCTTCATCTGGATTTTGTGGTCTACTGTATGTCATATTGCAGCACAGCTGGGGTGAGTGGACTCATGTTTGTTTTGTGTCTTTCAAGTAAATATGAATGGCTGGCTTTTACTTTTCTGCAGTTCATGTAGAAGCAAATGTATTGTGTGAAAAACTACTATATGGCCAAAGGTTTGTGGACATCTGACCATCATAGCTATATGAGCAGCAGCCTTTAATTGTTGCAGCATTAACATTACTTCACAGGAACTGAAAAGCCTAGCCCAAGTACTGGAAAACAATCCCTGACTATGATACCTTCTCCACCAAATTTTAGTGCTAACACTATTTACTATGAATAACAGCATGTTCTGACATCTGCCAAATCCAGATTCATCCATTATATTGCCAGATAGTAAAGCATGATTCATCACTCCAGAGAACACATTTCTGCCATGCCAGTGTCCAGTGGCTGCACGCTGACACACCTAAATGAGCTTGTTAAATATCTTATTCCAAAAGTGTGGACATTAAAATGAAGCTGGCCCCTGTTTGCAGCCATAACAGCCACGAGTCTTCTGGGAAAGCTTTCCACATGATTTTAATGTGTTTGTAGGAATTTGTTTCCACTCTGTCAGAAGAGCATTTGACAGGTTATACACTGATGAACGAGTTGGATAAGAAGGCCTGGCTCACCATTCCTATTCATCCCCCAGGTGTTCAGAGGGGTTCAGGTCAAGGCTCTGCGCAGGCCACTGGAGTTTCTCCACACTAAACACATTAATTCATATCTTTATTGACTCTGCTTTGTGCACAAAATAACAGTAATGGTGGAACAGGAAAGGGCTCTCTCCAAACTGCTAGCAAAAAGTTGGAAACATGTAACTGTATAAAATGTCTTTGTATGCGATACTCCAGGACCAGGGTTGGGAAACATTACATTAGCAGAATGGTCACTAGGGGACTTGCAGAGAAAGGATACTTCAGCAAGTTAACAACATTAAAACCGCATTCAGATGCTAGACTTCAGTTACAAGAGCAAAAACTACACTAATTTATTTTAACAGTGTGACCTTTCCCATGGAGACAACATACATATTTTTACAAAAGGATAACATATTGTTGCTGTTGTATAAAATCTTGTTTCTTCGAAATGGTAACTTTACAGGAGAAGGAAAAAAGTTCTTAATTTTGAATGGAAGATAATAGAACCAGGGACCTTTTTCAAGTAATGGAACTGGAACATTTCTATTGGTTCATTCTTCATGAAATTGAAGAGTAATAAATGAGCAGCTGGCATTTTCAAAAATCAAGGTACAAGATTTTGTTCAGACAGAGAGAATATGGCATTTCTACAAAAGCTGTATTGTGCTCTACAGTTTTTTTGTTAGATTGAATGGAATAATCTGAAAAGTTTGTCCATCTGGCAACAGTAACTACAAAAGCACACATTTGTGGTTGGAACATGGATTGGTCAAGTGCATTCAAACTTCCCCCTCAACCAACTGTAGGCCTACAGCTATGCCACAGTATGTTTTCTCTCTCAAAACTCACTGAACCTCAGTTCTTCAATTTGGGTAGTAAGGCAATATCTACAGTGTAAATTCCTTTGCTGAAAAATATAGAATACTTTATGATGTACTCAAGACTGAGTACAGTATATACATCAGAACATGGAGTAAATGTAAAAGCATAGTACACTTGAGGGAGAGCGGGACTCCTCACTACTGGCAGCTCATGTGGAACAGATTATGGTGCCCTGACATGTACAAGACAGCACTGGGATTTGCAGGAGATTATGAGCACAGCTCCAAACTACACACTGCTGGACGTGAAAACACAGAGAAAGAGAACTGGGGCCAGTGACATGGGCAAACCCATTGAGGATGAAGCATGAAAGAGCAGCTGTCTGACTCCAGATGGACTTCCAGCATGAGAACAATCACTGAATGACAGCAAGTTTGGTGAAAAGTTAGCTTAGCATAGGTTTGAACTTAGTAGGGTGAGAGAGTTTTCAATGTAGCTGCTCTGAAATATAATCAAACAGAATGACGCTGCAGCCAGCAGAGTTGGGAATTATTAGTAACCAAGGCTGGATTTGTATCCTAGGTGCAGGTCAGGATTAGGATTTAGGCTGAACTTGCGTTGCACAAAGTGGACGTCATAAATGATAAAAACAACATTTGCTACACTTGACTAATACAGCTAGCTAGCTTAGCTGCAGAAACAGTAAATTTGTCAACATTGGGTATATCTTAAAAGCTAATGCTAGCTTGGTCTTGGTTAATAGGCTGCTGCCTTTGAAATTGTAGTAAAAAAATAAAACATACCAATAGGATGACACTTAGTATTGTTCTTTTCTCTTACATGTATATATAGATATTTAGATGTAGAACAGACAAAACATTGACAATAACACTAAAATCGTGTGAGGCTGTATTGTAAAACGCACCCAAGTGTTTTTTTTCCAGTTTTCCAGCTTTCAAAAGCAGAGCTGCTATAAGCAGTATTAAACCCAGTGAGAGATCCATGGTCTTTGTAGCACTTGTAAATGAATGTAACATGAATTTAGCAAAGCATTTACTATTTCAGATGAAGGTGAAGTCACCAAGCACTATTATATGACCAACACGAATGCACCAGAATGTAAACAAGGATGCTATATTTATGTGTTCATTGCTATTTGTAGAATTACTACATTGTAAAGTTTGCCCTGTGTAGGTATTATTTGTGCAAGCAGCCACAGAATGACTCACAAATTCACAGCTGACAGAAAAATATAAGCTTTGTTTGCTACACATGATCCTGTGTAGAAGTATACATTTGTGTGAGTGCTTATGCCTAAGAATGCAGTATATTGTTTCATATCAGCCGATTAGTTAAGCTAGCTTGTATGTTTTAGTGTGACATACAAATAACTTTAAAGACCATTAAATTATTAATACTGGTTATTCTAACAGTTCCAGCTGTTTCTGGAAAATAGAAGTACAGAAAAGAAAAATGTAAGTTATGTTTGGGTCAGTTTGGGCAGTGGAAAGTCATAAGAAACTTTCTGTTTGTCCAATATCTAGGTTAAATAACTCTCAGTACAAAATCCTGTTGTATCAGTGCAGTGCTACCATGTTATCCACCCAGGTCTAATTTCTTTGCTATTGTGAGACTGTATAATGCTGTTGCATGTGTTGCCTATATTTCTGTGTTGTTTTTCAGTTTTTCACGTAATTTGAAAATGCCTGTTGCTCTTTATATTGTTTGTAAATTTTATTATGAATGGACTAAAAGAAATTACCCAAGATGACTTGGAAAAAATTCTGGTTCCATTGATGTACATTAAAAGTAAAGTATTTTTTTTCTTTCTGTAAAGTTACCATTTTGGAGGTACAAGGTTTTCTTCCAACAGCAGCACTTTTCAACATGTTTTCGAATGTAGTTCAGGGGTTGTCATGCTGATGAAAGCTTTTAACATATATTTAATTGAATATTGTGGTTTTTTAGGCCAATGTCTTTCTCCCCAGCTAGTGTTGCTAGTGCTTGATAATAATGCATCTATATCATGCTCTATTTTTCTGCAGCTTATATAGGCATGCTCTGGAGACACATCACAGTGGTGTTCATCCGTCATCCATCACAACATCAACAGGCACAGGGATGATACTGTGAGTTCTGCTTGCACATACAGTTGATTCAGACGCTTTGATCCTCACACAACATGTCAAATTCGTTCATACACAGCCTTGATTTTCTTGGAGACGGTGTCATGCAGGCACACTGCTTCTCTAATCTGGCATCAGCCCAACCCCTTTTGTAGCAGTAGTGAGGTCAGACTATCCAAACAGATGATGGGCTGCTTCTACTGTTTGCCCAAATGCAAATGACATACCTCCAAAATGACTCAGTGCATGCTCTCTAAGTCTCACGTTGTTGCTAATATCTCCTTTGATGGAATATCTGAGAAGCAAGCATGCATCAGCGCTGAAGAGAAGTTGGAATTTTACTGCCATCAGCCAAACATTTTGATTACTACTGCATGACCTTGTAGTGCTCAGCTTCCTTAAGAGATTACTGTGGAAAGATAACATGTGATACTTGCTATCAATCAATGACCTTTCTACAGTAAAGGTGCCAAACAGATTTTTATGTTATGCCGTAGAAAAACCAGTAAAGCGCTTTTCAATACATGGTTCTTAAAAGAAAAAATAAGAATAAAGTGTTTTTCAAGTCGAGTGCATTTACACTTTTTCATTTTCTGCCAAGGAACTCCAGGCTTATCACATAGAGTATGCCTGGAGTTACATGGCAAAGATGAAATAATATAAGATAATAGCCCTACATATGTGAGGGCTGGTGTATGTGCAAAACAAAACCACATCAAAGCACAAGTCTATTTTCGTTACCTAGCTTTTCACTGTTTCTATTGTTTTTTTATTGCTTTCAAATCCAACAATATGCAAATGTTTGAACACCCTCGTCAAAAATGGAATGTTTTGTTGTAGTGCAGTAGTGTAGCTCTATTTAGGCCCAATCCCATTTCACCCCTTTCCCCTACCTCTTAGCACTTAGCCCTCGGTTTTGCATGTTCATGCCTAGGGGTAGGTTGTCCTGATTTTTGTTGAGATAGTGGATGAAGTGGTAGGGCTACATGGCCCTTCAAATGGAGGTTTTTCACAGGCACACTCCAAAAAGAGTGTTATGAGGAATAACCTGCAAGATGGCCACAAAACAACCAAAGAAACCCACAAATGTATTTTCTCTGTTAAAAAAAATTCCATAACCATTGTATTGTCAGAGTTTAATTTCATTTGAATTTATAATGGTCCTTTTCTTCATAACAAGCAGAAAAAAATGCTAATAGTTAGCTGATGTCTCAGTAGCTGGCTAGCTAAATTTCCCATTCCTCCTTAAATAGTCCAGCAGTATTAATGCATATTATGCCCTAAATTTAATCAAAGCCTAGCAGAGGTTGCTGAACTTTAACCTGCTCTGCTATCACTGCAGACTGGCAGGGTTGCCTACAAAGCACTGCCAGTAGTATGTTAATGAAGTAATGTTCCTTTTTATTTGCCAATAAGTTATTGTACTTGTACTGTAGTAAGTACAGTAACATGATGTAATGCTATAATTACTAATTTCTTATTTAGCAACAACAAGAAAATGAGCTTTTAATTTAGAGTTTGTACAGCTTGTGACTTTAATATCATATCATTACCCACTTATTATCAATGAGTAAAATAAAGTGCTGCCTATTTTGCCCACCACTTTTAGAGGTCTGGGTCTAGCATTTGATAACCATGACTCAGATTCTTTACTTGTTTTCTTGATTTCTTGTTTTTGTCCTTCTTGTTCTCTGTATCTCTCTCTCTCTCTCTCTCTCTCTCTCTCTCATGTGATTTAAATGACATTTGTTTATGTACAGAATCACTTATGCATAGTCCATGAGGCCAGTATGGTAGGGAGAAGCACTGTCACTGAGTTGAGGCCTGAAGGGCAGCAAAATTTGGTTTAACTTAGCCCTAATTCACTTTGAACAATGCACTGAGACTTCTCTTTGATATATGTCATCGTCTTTCTTTTCCATAGCTCTTTCTCTTTCAGTTCAATTTTATTTGTATAGCACTTACAAATAAATTAAAATAGATATTGTGGCAAAGCTGGCTCACAGAAATCCAGGTCCAGAGCCCTAACCAGAGACTCATGTCATACAAAGGAATTGTCTGTGTCCAGTGAGTGACCAGTGTTAAAAGGCAGTCAGGTGATCTGACAGACTATTGATTATTCTGGACAACTTCAGGCTAGGTAAAAAGTTCAATATGAGCATAAGGCCAGTTTAGAACATCAAGAAAAATCAAGAAGTTAGTAGTTCATGAGGGGGTTGGCAGCCATGAAGCTAATTACAATTCACAACAGTTAGATGTTTCAGAAGCTTCTGATGGTCAACGAATCATTAAAATCTTTAGAGCAGCTAGGTGAGGCTTTTCATCACAGCAGGAGGGTGAACTGCACAAGCAGAGGGCTCCTAGCAGGTCAAGCAGGTCCAGAGGGCAGATAAAAACCATAGCAGGAAAAGTACATCAGGATCCTGTTCCTTCATCATTACCAGTAGACTGCTTGGCAAAGAGAAACAGCAGCTTGTTAAGTACATTTGGCTTAGTTTATACACCACCAATTAGAGTCATACAGAGAACATACTGAAATCACCACAAACCTGCTTCGGACTACATTCAGAACCAGATGTACACAGGAGCACAGGCGAGGCACAGTATGTGCCTTGATGTGACCACAATATGTATTCACAATGCACCAGAATCTGACGTTTGGCCTGATGCTTAAGACCAAACAGTAAGCATGTCTGACTGATATTTACCTTCTGTCAGCTCAGCGTCATTGCTTGTCTCCTAAAAAAATTTGCTCTCGCACACACAACAAAGACTAAAGCTGATGCACCTACAAGAAAGGAGCAACTCTATAGCAGGAAGTGGCAGAAGGCCAAAACCATAAAACTACAGCATACAAAGTAAAGAATGTATTATTTAAATGTATTATAAGCTTTGAATGTCAACGGTTAAGTTAAACCTAGTGTGATAGTAAACAACTGTTAGCTGATCTGGTTAAATAAAAGTTAAAAAGCATGGTGGAATGTTCAAAATAATATGACAAAAAGTAGAAAATCCACAAAAAGGCGGAATATATTATGCTTTATTTTATGCTTATTCACAGCAATACAGTTTTTTCTCATCAGAAATCTGATTGTTACGTATTATTCATTTAAATATTTGGACATTCAAAAAGCAAAATGAGTAAAATGGCCATTCCTACTGCTAACACTTTGCAATTTACATTAGCATTGAAAAGTGAGGCTACTGTGTGTCCTCTTGAAGGTGCTGTTTTCTTGCATTGCTGTCTTTCTTGCTCTTATTTCTCTCCGTGTTCGTGCTCTCTCATGGCTGACCACCAATGGCATTTCAACATATTCAGTAGGCAAGGAAGCACCGAAGAGGTCTGTAATAGGTCTGTAATACTAATAATAATAATTGTGTGTGCAATAACTCAGAGGGACAATAATTTAAATAATTTAAATAATTTGAACTGCTTTATACTAGATGTTTCATATTTATTATCACAGTCACCACCATGTTACTATATTCATAAGTATTTAAATCTTGTGTACATATTGCAAATTTCTCTTTATCTTTTTTTAAATTATTAAAGTGTTTATTCTTTTACATAAATGGTTGCAAATGGTTGACTGCAATTTCCCTCTGGGATCAATAAAGGATTCTGATTCTGATTCTGATTCAGCTAACTACTGTACACACCTCACTGACTAAGGATGATGGCTATATTTTATCTGATGAGTTTTCAACAATAACACATGAAGGTGATAAGATTTGAAGGTGGATATCTGCAGCATTTGGGGTTTTAAAAGCGCTGTTAAAAACCCCCTCATAAGTCAAAGCACTGTTTTTAGTGTATATAAATGTAGTGTCATTATATCAGTTATAGTGAACTGTGTTGCATGTCAGTGCATGAAACAATAGAAATGTCAATTAAAATTCAATTGAAATGAAGTCACCTTAAGTTAGGACAGAATTTACGTCATTTTGTCTAGTTAGGATGTTTCTGTAACAATCAATTTCACACAGTCTGATGGTTTTGGCCTGGTCAGTAGAAATTGAAACTCTATAGAGAATATAGCTCTGCAATGTCTTCAACAAAAATACTGACTTTCCATTCTGTAAAAGATTGTCTGCAAACTTACACACAAAACTTTTAAACCGTATAAAGAAATCAAAGGAAAAAGCTTTTCCATATTAATTTACTTGATCTATTTGGTTAATGCTTTGTTGTTAAGACCATTTAAAGCCTAATGTTTTGCCATTTTGGACTTGGCCTATTTTTTCTGCCCAGGATTGTACATGGCCCTGCCTGCTAACTGCTCACTAGTGAGGCGCTGTGCTGTGAAATAATGGAGCTGTCAACAAGCTTGAGATAAAACTGAAAATATAAGTTAAGTGCGGAAGACATAGTGGTGTTAATAAATGAAGTTCTTTCCCACCAAAACGTTCAATAGAGGTGTTATTCTAGTTTGTCAAAAAAAAAAGTTTGTGAAGTGATAACACGGACAGCACTTGTACACTGCAGGCACATCACAGCATATTTTGCGCTGTGTCTTCTCACATAAATACATCTGGTCCCCAGAGTGAAATGGTAAACATTCTCTCAGCACATGTTTGAGGCTCCTTCTACTGCATCTGCTGCCATTATTTCTCTACAGCACGTCTTTTGAGGCACTATTGCAAATTTATGCCTGGTTTATAAAGGTGGAGGAATATCTATGCAAAATCAAATCAAGATTAGTGGCTAAACTGATAATGCAATTTCTGAAATGCAGAGAGAGTCAACAGTTTGGCACGAGTCACTAATACAGTAATCACTAATGTAGATGCTGTCTCTCGATCTGGCCTGTCCCTATTAAGAATTTAGCTAGGCAGCAGCAAATCAGATTTAGTAAATAAGTAAGTAAGGCATAGTAAGTGTTTTGCATGTGTGACCCACATAGCCGTATTAATTACTGAAATCACGGTTGTGAAGACTGAGGATGCAATGCACATCGAATGGGTGATTAAAATGGATTAATGTTAGTTCCCAGTGTGTTATTCGGGTGCAGAACTAGCTCTCAGCTCTGCATCCATGGAAAGCAGAACATGCTTATATTTTAGCTACACACCCCAGCTGGTGAGGGAAGGGGTTCTGCTTGCTTTATTGGGGTGATGGTAGGAAAGGTGGGCTAGTAATCAGCAGTTTCTGGTTTTTCTGGTTTCACCCTTGGGGCAAGGTGCATAACCCCCTCTGCCCCAGGTGTCTTATCCTGTTATCCTGCTAGTAACACTGTACTGCTAAACACAGTGAAATGACAAAATTCTATGGTAGGTTCAATAAAATTGAACATACATCATAGACAATCATGACATGCTAATACACATTTTAACAGTTATATACATAGAATATAAAATAAAAATATATATGTTCCAGCTTACATCATGCACTACAACAGGAGTGCTGCAATGTCCATGATGTCTAATGCTTGAGACAATTTGAATGCGTCTACGCTGCACTGTTAGCTACATTAGCCTTGTAGCTCCAGTGCAAAACACAAGGTGTATATTTCTTTCAATAACTTGGGTGTGCTTGCCAATTGTGGGCAGCTGCCAGCTCATGTAGACACCTTTAGGGGGTACTCTCAAGGCCAATCGCTCTCAAATCTATACTAAGACTCTCAAGGGTCTAACCCTAACCACTAAAGGACTGTGAGAGTGGTGGGCCGTGAGAGTGGGGGCCAAAGCCATATATTATTGCCATCAGCTGCTCTAGGACATTGTGTGAGCAGCAGATAAGAGGTTCAGAGGTGGGGTTCAAACACTAGTGTTCAAAAAGCCTGAAATCTTTTGTCATATTAACTGTTATTATTTTATGTATAATATTGTCAAGCTGGTCAACTAGCTTGGTCATGCTGGTTATGCTGGTTCACCAGTTAAGCCAGGGGTGTCAAACTCAACCAGTAAAGGGGTCATATTAAAAAATTCTTAACAAATCCATTCTTTGCTGTAAGTTTATTTATACTTGGGCTCAATTTCTAAGCAGCTGAGCTAACATTAGGTGTTTATATTGGTTGATCTGCAGCTGAAATGGAGCTGGTGCGTTTGCTGATATGACTGGTGTGGAATTGCATGGAATTGTGTAGCCGCTGTCCAATACATTGTTGTTGGGGTAGGATAGAGCACATATTATGTTGCGAGGCATGATTGGGGCAGCGCACTGTGAAACGGGCTAGTATTAATAGAAAATTAAAACGCTTTTGCAGGCCAGATATGATAGTTTTAGATAGTTTTAGTGATACAACTCTAAAGCAGCCATCAGTAGCCAAATAAAGACATTTGGTTTGTGACATTTGTTGGTGGAAGCCTAGTTGTAGGGGAGGTTAGCCAGCAATCAGAACATGCCCCACGCTGGTCAACCAGCTAAACTGGCTTGGTCAATACAGAATAGGCGCTCATGAACATTTCCGTCTCTGAGCTCTCCAAAAAAAAAAACAAAACAAAAAAAAAAAACACACACACAAAGTGTATAAAAGGCGAGATGCCCAGTACGTAAAATGTGCCCCTCCTGCTGAAAAAAAAATTAGAAAGGCATCTCGGACTGCAAAAAATTGCCTTTCGTCACCCAGTTCATGCGGTCCATGAATTAAAAAAATTACACTTTTGAAATATTAAGCATTCTGGATTCATCATTCTGGGCATTTTTTACAGCTTGGTGCAAATTATTTGAAGTCCTTGTAACAGGGAGCGATGAGGCGGACGCATATGCTGAGATAAGCGAGATTTATTAAGGGCAAATCCAGGGTCATGGTCAAGACTGTCCAGGTTCATATAACCAACACGGATAGATCTGGGTGCAGACATGAAGAGAAACACAAACACCCAACAGATTCAAACAACACAGAGCTTCCAACAAAGACTGATACATGACACAAAGACAGGCCAACACAAGGGCCAAACACAGGGCTTAAATACACAGGGATAATGAGGGTCGGGTGAAAATAATCAGGGGCGGAGTTACAAAAGGGGCAGGACTACCGATACCAAAACAAACACACATGGACTAAACCAAAACACGAACACATGGACCGGACTGGGAGGGGCCAATCGTGACAGTCCTACAGAGCATAAAGCATCATTTTAGACACAACCAAATTGGCTTGAAATTTTCCACACTTTTAAAGAGGAAGCAAAGGTTTGCCTTCTTCACACCCCAATTGGTTGATGCTGTACAAAAGAAGAGATTCAGACATCTGGTGGGAATTTGTATTGACTGCTACTAGGCAGACAACTGGGCAAAAATCCAAATAAATAAATAAACATTCTGTGTTGATGTGCTTAATGAAGAATTAAGCCTTAGCCGTCTCACTTGAGTGGATTTGACTCACACATCTATATGCCATGAATCAGAGGCTTCGCGGTATTACTGTACCTGTGAAAAAGAACGTGAATACATCTGGTAAATTACCCCTGACTAATAAATCAAAATTCTCTCCTGTACGGGTCATCCCTCACCATTAGTAATGAATGGAGCAGATTAGGAGGGAGCACAAAAGACTTTTACCATCTTACTTCTTCCCCTTCCCTTTCCGCTCAGAGACAGTGTACGGCTACGTTTATGGAATGAACCATTAATCTTCTTTTCATAATTGTGCTTACTGTTACATTCTTGGGACAGTGTTGTTTCGAGAGAGTTTCTCCTTCTTTCTGTTTCTCCTTGGCTCATATATTCAGCTGCAATGTGTGAAACACCAGATATCCATCATAGGTGATGACATGATGGTTGAGACATGACACAAAAGTATCAAAACTGTTTAATTTAAAGGGGCAGTCAACTCGATTGCAAATATAAAAACTAGGGATGCACCAAAATGAAAATTCTTGGCTGAAACAAACACAAAAACTTCGGCCAAAAACTGAAACCGAAAACTGAAAAAGCTGACAAACACATAAATAAACAGTTTACTTGAATTCTATTATCTTGGGGCATTTTAACCATTTTTCAGCCAAAAATGTCCTGATCTCAGTGATCCTAAACATCTGTAACTTGTGCTCATTAACCAAAGGGCGATTTTACACTTGTCCTGAATCCTTGGTCTTGCACCCAGGTCCAATTCTGGGTTCATTTGGGGGAGGGGCTCATTATCACTGGTTTGCTTTCACACATTTCCATCTGAACCATGGATCAATTGTACAAGTCCATACGCCACTTTGCTGCTTTTTCATCTGTTTTCTGCTTCTTATTGTTGTCATTGGATACAAACACTCAAGCAGTGTAGAACAGCGGTTTTTTTTTTGTCCACAACAGTCCTTTAACCTTCATGGAGACTGGGATTTAAATGTAAATTAACATGATCACACTTGAGCAAACATACCGAACTCAAAGAGTAAGTGGTCCTGGTTTGAAGAAAAGTGGGGAAAAAAGCTAGAACAACTCAAGTGCAGGCCTTTTTTATGCTTTTATTTTTTGGCAGAAGTCATACAGAGGTAAAGTTGGTCATAGCTCCAGAAGCTACAACTAGCTGTATTCTGATTGGCTATCTGCACATCCATGTGTATGTAATTCCATGGTCTGGGGTTTATGAGTCTGAAAACGCTTTTGTTAGCACTGCAGCATCAAGGAAACGGTCAGAGATTGGTATAGATATAGTCACTGGAGTAAAAAAGTTTCTGCTGAGAGAACAGCAAGTGCAAAAAGTAGTTTTGAAGGTACGTAGAAGCTTCAGATTGGGCTAAGCAGGTGAGTCTAGTAATATTAATCCACAATTTCTAATGTAATCATCCACATTGTAGTCAAACTGTGTTGTTCCACAGTCCTGTGTGGTTCTTCTGTCTAAAGATGTGCCCTGACTTCACAAAACAAATGCCCTAATCTGTATCTGGTGCATCTACAGCAGTGGGAAATCCTCAGGGCCTACTAGTCATTACATGTCTCCAATTTTATTTCATTTTTATTTCATGGAATCATGTTTGTTTGTCCGTGAGTATTGTTAAATTTTTGTAGGTAAGAAAAAGAGTTTTAACTGGATAAATACAACCAAATAATCTTTCACTTTTCTTGGGACTTAAGGTGCTAAACTAAAAGCCTTAGATGTTAGATTATCTACTAACTTAATTAGGAAGTGACAGTGGAATCAACCAATCACATTCAGACTTCCAGCGAGTGGAACCATCCCTAATTGTGAATATGAGCAGTAGCCTAACCTATCACTGGATATCTGTAAGATTCTAACAGAAATTATCATCATAAAGTTGGGTTAATTTCTCATTGTAACTGAGTTTTGACAATCATGGCCCAGACAGAAGGTCAAGCTCTAATAGTCAGTTCACCACTGACCTGAAGTGCATGGCTATAAAAAACTAGCTAAACGTGTTGATTCATTTCATACAGAAGTCTGCTTTTCTAAGCTGTACTGCATCAAGAAGATATGGCAGATAGAGACTAAGCTGAAAAATGTTGGTGCTGCATCTGTATTATGGCATGTGTTATTTGTATTGTGAAATTTATGTGAAAAGTATTTGGAATACCAAAAAACAGTCATTTATCACATCGTGAGATCGTCGTGTTTGCATGTCTTTTCTAGAATGTGCAACATCTGTACTGGTAAGTCTCGTAGTATTTTAAATGTGTTATCACAGATGAGTCACTAGAAATGCAAAGAGCTTGCAGAGGGAACGAGAGGAGCGAGGGTAACGGAGGGAAAAAACAGAAGTGGTGTGTAACTGAGAGCGGGGAGCTCGTACCCATCTCAACTGAAGGCCAATGGGCCGCGAGGGAGCGCATTATTCCGAAGGCCAAAGAGAACTCTCAGCACCAGCACAGGACAGAGACAACACACAATTTAGCGCAACCATAGAAATGTCACACACATTTTTCACACAGTTTGTGAGTTTATGAGACTCTAGATATGGGTGTACTCTTGCAGTGCTGCTCAAAACCTTGTCCTTGGCAAGTAATTTGCTGTTTCAGTGATTAAGTCAATAATGGGAGGGGTAGGTGTGACACATGGTCCTGGTCTCGCGAAAACAATTGAGTGGTTTTGACCTGTGAAAAAAAATCAAATTGACAAACAATACATGAACGTAGAGTGGTGATATTCTATTCAATTAATAGAGCTTATGAGAAGGATGATTCATTCCAAGACATTATTTCTTTAAGCACATTAGCATATTATAGTGTAAACTGTGGATTGGCTTATTTATATAACAGCCACTACACATGATCAGGTATTTAGGAGCCATATTGTGGAAAAAACTAATTTTCCTTCATGTTTTTAGCCCAATTTTAAACTTACTTGGTGCTTTCCAACAACTGGATGCAAATTTCCAGATTGGGAATGGATGTTATTGATGGTGTGGCTGATCTGGTGGTGAGATTAGGAGGTGCATTAGGGAGCAACAAGTCGCTAATGCTTTGTTGAGTTTGTCTCTTATGGGTGTGTTCAAGGCCACTCGTTGCTGTGAGTGGGCATACACTGTCCATTGAATGTAACAATTATCTAATAAAACAATCATGACTGAAACTTCACCAAATATTTTGGTAGTGACTGTTTCAGTGGTGACAATTTTAGTTCATTTTGAGCACAATCTTAACAAAACGGCCGAAGTGTCAAAACTGTAGGCTGGAAATGATCATGTAATATGAAATATAACTGTTTTTGGTAATAAAAGCACAACAGGCATCCAGTAAAAATGTGGGTGCTATATCCAAAGCCATCACATTTTATACTATTTTTTAAAATTAAAAATAAGCATATATTAGTCATAATGCATGTCTATATGAATCATTCTACTGACTGTTATGGTAGTAACAGGCTAATTTTGTGCATATGTCAGAAATGCTAGCAGGTACATGACAAGTCATAATAATTTTCATTAAAACACAAAAATCATACATGGACATGGACATCCATGTTTCAGTAGTTTCATTTCCTAATGCTACATGCTGATTTTCAGACTTTGAGACTGAAACTCAAAACCATGGAACTCAAAACCATGGAACTCAAAACCATGGAACTCAAAACCATGGTTTTGCTACATAAAAATGTGGGACAATATTTTACTAATTTTAATCTTTTTTATCCTATTTAAATATAAATCCTATTTAAAAATTATGCTCATGGAAAATCTAAATCGTTTAACTTCATTTGAAAAGAGCCAGAAAATAATTTCAGAATATTTCATAAAAAAAAATCATAAATGTAAAGTGTTGAATTTTTGGGGGTGAAAGGTTGGGACAGACACCTTCCAATAAAATGCACCATAAATGAAGATTTTGTATATATTTGGCTTATTAATCCCTTTAAATAGATCATAACATAATCCTAATATCTAAGGTCTGAATGCAGTTTTAATTATTTATTTAATTTTTTTGGATTCACAGTTTGAACTCATTGGCTTGAATAGTTCATAAAGCAGTACTGCAGTATAAACCGCAATGTCTGTCAGTTGTTGCCCGATAGATGACCACTATGTGTATGTTGACTGGCTCATAACCCCAATATTCTCCAACATCTGACGGCCTGCCACAACATCTGCTGCCTCATTTACTATTCTAATTGTAATCCCTCTGCAGCCAAAATAGAGGAAGACTGCACTAATTGGCTCAAATTGCCTCACACTTTTTCACGTGTCATGTTTACTTTCCGATGGCCATCTCTGCATCTTTTTGACCTCATCATGCAGGGAAAAGAAGTGACCAGAGGAGCCTGAGGCCATGTTTATCTGTTCGAGCAGCCGTCATACTCTGCGGGGCCAAATTGGTTTACTTTGTGTTTACAGAGTTAACATTTTCCCAACTGGAAATATTTCATGCGGAATTCATTGTTTTCCTCTTTCCAATAAACAGCAAAGTGCAATTTAGCAGCTTCATTTTGAATGCCACTCTTACTCTCTAAGCCTTGTTCTGAACTGCCTGCAGACATTAATGGAAAACTAAATAACTAGAGCAGAAAGTAAAGTCGGCTACTCCCTCAACAACCCGACTGTAATACGTTTCTGGTCAGGGGCTGATTAGAGGTAAAAGCTTAGAACTTCCTTCATTTATGTCTCATTTGGAGATAAGGGAATAAAACAGGAGCCCGTTCTTTTTGGCCAAAAATTGGAACGTGCATTTCTAAAAGGCTCCGCTGTCCTTCGTCCTGTCTGATCATTATGGACAAATTCCAGAGGTGTGCGAAAAAGCTGGTTGCATTAAGAGCAATGTGGTGAAGGTGTTTGCACATTGGTCTGAACCGGCCATGCGCTCATGTTCAACTTTTCCATTTTGAATTGTTGAATAGAACATACTGTACAGAGGGAAATTAACAGCCAATTCTATTTGTACTTGAAAGTCTGAGTGCCTTAAATGACATGATGTGGTCAGTGCAGTTTGACTCTTAAAAAACAGCCTAAACGCTGCAGACTACATCTGAGTGACAAGGAGCCACTTGTGCCTGACCCTGATTCTGTGTGCACCGCTCTTCTTGTAGGACAAGCTGTCAGCAGTGGGTGGCTGCTACTGCTCGCGTCTGAGAGCCAGCTGTAGACGCTAGCTGCAGCACACTCCAACAGGCCGGCACTGCGACCCCCCACTGAGGGTGTTCTACAGTGAGAAGTTGGTAAAGAGGTGAGCTTCATTCCTCATTTAACAGAGAACACATTTGCTAATCACAGCGGGAAGCAGCTATTCCCAGTGCAATTCCCTTACTAAAACACATCCTAATTCACCATGTACACAGTTTGCTCAGGTTCATAATTCATTTCTGAGCCATGATAGCCTTTTTTTCTGCTTCTTCTTCTTTTCAGAGGGTTTTGGAAAGTTTGCAGCAATTATTCATTTTTGGTCCTTAATACCTGCTCTCAGTCATTAGGGAACAGAGGATGTAATGAATTTTTGCAATTATTTATGAACCATTGTGAGGCCTACTCAGTTCAAGAGGTGGTAAATTAGCCAATATCAAATAGAGGCTTTAACTGCAGGGCCAAACATTGCAGAACACAACAGCCCAGTTATAACTCCAATGCCATAGTCAAGGTAGCTATGGAATGCATGTAATGGTGTTATGTAATTAGGAGACTGTGTTTCTTTACAGTTACAGAAGAACATACAGTAGTCAGATTACATATGCATTAAAAAAACAGTGGGATCAATAGAAGGATTACAGGAAAGTTGCCCTTGCACACCAAATGATTTTTCAGATCATCTTCAGTATCATTATTTTATTCATTCACTGTTCAGTTTTTGCAAACTTTTGCAGGCAACATGAGCTAAATTGACTAGTCATTGTTGTCTCACTGTTGCCATAGCAACAACCAAGTAGACACGTTGAGTTGACTCAAGTTAAGTCAGAAGTTCTCTTCATTTTGTAGTTCTGCATCTCAGTTATATACATAAATAAAGTGCATTAGATTTTTTATACTCAACTATATATATCACTCCTGTTGGGGTGATGGCTTAGTCCACTGCTCCACTCAGCAACTCAGATTTTATGTTACTTATAAACAGTTCATACACTGTTTATAAGTAAATAAGCTATGAACTAATGACAAACTGAGCTGCCAGTTAATAGTGTACTCAGTTATTAATTAATAGGTACATAATCAGTTACTTGGTAATAACAAATGTTTAATGAACATGTGATACAAAAATAACAAGTAGTCAATAAGTGATTAATATGTTTAATCTTTTATTTGTGACTGTTAATGTACAGTGTTACCCAGAATAGTTGATATGAATTTCACGTGTGAATAAAGGCATGTGGTTTTTGCACTGTGTTTACTAAAAAATGCACAAAAATCTAATGTGAAACATATGTGGTGAGCAAAAATCTGAATGTGAAAAAATGTGGTTGCTTGTGAACATGGGGTTTTCCACATGTCACAAGTGAAAAATATACAACTTTTCTGCAAGATAAGTATATTTATGAAAGCATCAAGATTTATTCAGTATTCAGTGTGTATTCCACAAAGTTACATAAAAATGTAACATATTCAGAATGCAAAATATCTTTGTAAAGCTTGGTCAAAAAAAGACCTCATTTTTTTTACTTTGTTTTATACTTAATTCATACTGCTACTCGGGGGTGCTGGTCAGCAATTTTCTATAGGTAATTATTCTGTTAATATGTTTCATGAAAAATGTCTTATCATTTTTCATGAAACACATTTTTCACAAAGATATTTTTTATCTTTCACTGCTTACTTCTGTCCACAGCTGCTTCCTCAATCCCCCATTCAATCCCCCATCTCAGTAACACTGAGAGTAATAACTGACTCATCACATTGATTTATCAGTCTACTCAGGCTTCAGCAGAACTCAGTAACACTGAGATTAATAACTGATAATCACATTGATTTATCAGTCTACTCAGGCTTCAGCAGAACTCAGTAACACTGAGAATAATAACTGATAATCACATTGATTGATCTGCCTACTCAGGCTTTAGCAGAACTCAGTAACACTGAGATTAATAACTGATAATCACATTGATTGATCTGCCTACTCAGGCTTTAGCAGAACTCAGTAACACTGAGAGTAATAACTGATAATCACATTGATTTATCAGTCTACTCAGGCTTCAGCAGAGCTCAGTAACACTGAGATTAATAACTGATGATCACATTGATTTATCAGTCTACTCAGGCTTTAGCAGAGCTCAGTAACACAGATTTATAAGAATTTCTTCACATTGATTTGTTGGTCTACTCAGGCTTTAGCAGGAATTTCTTGTAAAGACGCCATTTCCTGAAGTCCTCTTCTGAGTTCATCTGGCAAGCATGCTTGCTACAGGTTGTTTACTGATTCTACAATAGTTCACAAATAAGCATTGATTTTTGAAAAAAAAAATATTGTTTTTAATATATATTTTTTTTACGTATTGGGTAATTAATTTTAAAGTATGTTCCTAAAAATGTGAAAAGTAACTGTATTCTGAATCCTGTCTTTCCCAAATATAATGACTAAATACAGATACTTTTCGTAAACTCAATATGTTTTTCCAATACTCTATTACATAACCCTGGTTATATATAATATATGTTTTTGAACAAGTAATCAATAATCTGTTCCAGAACACATTTTTCAAGTTACCCTCCCAACCCTGGTAATAATTAATTTCACTGCAGTGAGCAAACCTGCATCTGGCATCACGAAGACTAAGCTGAATAAAAGAACAGCATACTGAAAGACAAAAATGTTGACAACTACAGAAAGGAATGCACTGCATGGCATCCAGAACAGCAAAAGAAAAAGAAAAATCCATTTCGTCTAAACACAAAGAGGAGAAAAAAGCAGCTTGTTCCTTACAATTCCAACATACTTCTTCGCTGACAATGCAGGTTCTTTCATTTGCTAAAGCTACCTTACCATACCCTACCTTACCTTACTGGCTTTGTTGCCTTGAGTACAACAAGAGTCTATCATGGCACAGGAAGGATTAATGATGCTGCACAGTCATGTTTGTGGAAGAAACCACACAGTGACACACAATCCACTGCAAGCATCAAAGAGGCTGACATCCTCAGAGTGCATTCAATCTCAACAGCATCACTTATTAATATAGCGGAAACCCAGGCTACAACCCACAGACCTGCGCTGGAGTCCTTAGCTGGTAATTAGCTGCAAACAACAGGGAGCTGTTCCTAATAAAAAACGGCCGCACCTTTATTCTCCCTTGTCAGAACGATCACTGGGAGATGGATACGAGATTGGAGATCTCCCATAATCCCCGCTACTCTCCAGCATATTGTTGGGCAGCTTGAGGTGGGCGGTTTATTTAAAGTGTGATAGATGGAGTTTCGCTTAAGCTCGCCTGCTGCCTCATTTCGTGTGCCTGCTGTCCCTGAGGAAGAGAGCCCAGGCTGGAATTGCAATATAGTTCTGTCAGTGGGCTTTTGTTTCCCCTCAATCTACCCAGACTAAAATGTTCAACCCCCTTATTGGTTTCCTACCTTGCTTTTTTGTTAGGACAAATGGCTCCAACTGAGAATGTTGAGGCAAGCCATTCTTGAGAAGGTGCAATGCTTTGTGGTTTGCCTTTCTGTCTTCATCTAAATTATTACACCACATGATCTGTTCCCATGGTCATGTCAGCTTAAATTGAAATTCCTTTGGGTGAAACATCACCTTATACCTTCAGTCCTCTTTAAATGTGCATCAGACTGCACACCACAGTCATTTGGATTAGAGGAAAAGCACACATGCCTTAACATTTTAAAAGTTAAAGTGTTAAAAAATTCTGCTGGGCTTCTTATCCACTAAACAAACATCTTCTTGGTCTGTACCTATGAGTCAATGTAACCGTTTAAGTTTGAGATACTTGTGTGAATGGAGCGGGACTGTCCTGAAAGCAGGCCAAAACCTCCATCATGTTTATGTTGTTTATGCTTTGTTTATGCTACAATATGCTCCTTTAGCTGTGCAAATTTGTAAAATATTGGCCTCAACAAAAGTTATTTTTAGGTATCAGAATCTGTAATACAAATAATGAGCCATGTAAATTGCATATACAGTGTGCCTCCCTTCATTTATTTCCTCTCTAGTCTAAATTGTCATTACATTAAGTCATTATAGATACAGAAAAACCTGAATATATAATTTTTACAGTACATGGTGTAGCCTTTATTAGAGCCCCCATTCTTTTCAGAACACTTGCTATCAGTTTTTCAAACAAATCTGAAGGGATATTTTTCTACACCTGCAAAGTTCATTCTTATTAGCTGGTTGCATTTTCTGCCTCGCACAATCCAAGTAACCCCAACAGCTTTTCAGAAAGTCAGAACAGCTGGGTTTTCTCTTGGTCCTTCCGAAAAAGACTTATACAATTAAAGAGATAAAGTGTGCAGTGTCTTGTACAAGCATTCAAGAGATAAAATAAATACAAGAGTGAATCATATGGAGTAGTTTCTCTTTATAAACTATAATAAAGACTATAATAAAGTGCTTGGTGAGTGTAAGTGAATGAAAGCATTACCAGCAGCAAGGGTAATAACATTAATAATTATTAATCTTAGTGTATCTAAGCTCTGCTAAAGCCCGAGAAGACTGTTAAATCAATGTGATGATCAGTTATTAATCTCAGTGTTACTGAGCTCTGCTAAAGCCTGAGTAAACTGATATATATATATATATAATATATATATATATATATATGTATATATATAACAATGTAGGACTTTATATTGATCCTTGTGGGACACCACCAGTAACCAGATGAAAGAGAAAAAAAAACATTAAAGTAAATGGCTTTACATTCTGTGGTTCAATGTAGACTTTTAAAACAGCAGTAACAAAACTATAATCTGGCCAAAAGCCTAACTCTAACTCTTAATGGTATAATACTGTTTCTGCCTGGAGAGAGAATCAAACCTTTGAAAACACAGAGTCAAGAATCAAATCTCTGTGTGTTGTCTGTTACGCTAACGAAACACTTTGAAGTGTGCAAAAACCACAGCCGCTGGTCAACCCTAACACAGACATGTCCATGCACCCTATACTTCTAAACTTCTCCCAGTTCATCAGCAAGTTAGAAATTTGGCCTTTTAGTGTAAGCAGGTGCTATCTAGATCTCCAGCCTATTTGCTCAGATTTCTCATCTCTCTTGTCATACCATAATCAGTACTCATATTTCAACCACAGACTGAATGCATAGTCTCACTAAATGAGATACAATCTGTAATCCTAGCGGAGCCTTTTTCCATGCTGCAGGAAGAGTAAAGTCATCTTTCTCAGGCATAACACTCAGCATGGCAGCCAAAGACCTCCCCAATCAAGGATCAGCCGGTGATGTAATCGACAACCTCCCCTCTCTGCCAAGTCCCTTCGATAAATATGTATGTTTGTATTTCATCTTTTCAAAGGTGCCTGGAGAGGTTTGCATAAGCGAGTCCCTCAATATGTGGTAAACAGCTGCGCTCCTGGGCGCGAGACCCAGCCATTGCACTGTGGCATTCCCGGTCTGCTGAGCTATGTATGAAACTCCCCCCTCCCGTACTCACAGACAATACAGCCACCTAAATCTCTCAACTCACTTGCGCTCCATACTGTCATCCCAGTAGCAGCACAGCAGGGAGATCAGACATGAGAGCAGACCAGACTTTCTGCTAAGTTAATTTCAAAGGGAGGTTTGTCCCATATGGGTACCCATACACTCATACACTCATGCTGCTGACAGAGCTGGGATGTCATCACCGAATTCTGCCGCAGTATTGTGCTCAGCATGTGGATTGACTCACAGTGCAGAAAACAATGCAACTCTTCTAAATGCTAAGCTGTCATGATACAATTACAGGCCTGAAAGGAATGGAATGTCCTAAAAGTTTCAGTATCTCAGCATTCTCTGTGATTCTTCTATTCTTTTAATACAATATGAAGTAATAATATATTACCCATGTTTAATATATGAAAAGAAGCCCTGATGAAGAGTATGAGGGGGAAATGGTTGAATCCTTAATGTCACATAGTTGAAAGAGATAGAAAGAGGTAAAAAGAGCAGTCTGTACTGGGGCGGTTCGTCCATTTAAACATTGCTCAATAAAAATACATTAAAAAATCAAAACAATTTTATTTCAGAATAATTGTGTCTTCATCTTTCTCTGTATTTGACAAGCCTAAATAATAAAGTTTTCTTGAAACAGGCTTCCAACTATTTAAAGGAAATACATTAAGCACAGCTGTGGTATGCTTAAAGGTGAATTTCCACCTTTTTTATTTTGAATTAAGTTAAGAAGATGTAAACAAAGTCATTAAGAGTGGTTTGATATGAAATTGATATGAGTCAGAATTGTTCACAGTAGTGGTTATAGGAACCAGACGTCTGAAGCCTCCAAAAGCCCTCCACACAGAAAATAATAAGACTGAATTCTTTATGAAAATGCTGTCTGATAACTAAGATGCTGTTTAATGATAGTTTTGAAATAAAGATATACTACTGTTTTATCATTATCAGCACAAACTCATTATCATACAAACTCAGACTCATGTGTAGGTCCACTGGTTGTTTTTCAAGTAAATGAAATGGTAATATTTGTACTGTGACCATGGTTCCTATCACCACCATTATATATAAATCTGAGTTAGCCTGAAACCTGTCCACCACTCCGAGTGACTTTGTTTGAGTGATTTTTTGAAAAATAGGTGAAATTCTGCTTCAAAGTCGATCCATTTTTTCTGTTGTGTGATTACATCCATATAGGATACTTGAAGCCCTAGACTGGACAATAATTTTCTGGATTGTTATTTTGAGATCACAAGGTAATTAATTTATTATTTTAAGATAACAATCCAGAATAGTATAACTACCTCTCATGGCCTCTCTCAAATTATTCTACTGTTGACATCTTAGATCTGCATCTTAACAACGTTAAGCCAACTGAGCATTTGCAAAATATATGATGGACACACCTCTTACCCAATCAATGCTTACCATGTCTTGAAGTACTACTTTCTCCCTAAAGTTAAGGATAAAACTCCTCAGAACAAACCTGCAGTGAGAACGGTGGCGGCAGTAAATTAGTCAGTAAAAGTCAGAATTATCAGACTAATAAATGTGAAAGAGTTACTGAGGAACAGTCAATTCAGATACACGCTAAGCTGATCATCTGCTGTTTTTATTTCATTCTCAAAAGTTAAAATGTTTAGGATTCATTTATATGTAAGACCACATTCACAGCTCAGTGTAAACATTACTAACAGGCTCTAAAGCTGAACTTTATCTGTGTTTCTGTGTTTATTAAGATACATTTTAATATGATGTGCAATGATAATCTAACAAAACCACATTCTAGAAAGAAAGCTTTTACCTCATTAGCTTTCCATGACTTAGCTGTTATCAGTTAGCTTCCTCATTAGTGTTAACAGTTTGTAAATCCAGTTTATTGTTTAAGACATTTAAAATTACTGGACTCGCCTGTTAGCACTACTCCTACAGATGCTATGGACGCCGTTCCCTTGTCCTCCTTTGTATTTTTTGTCCCTATCACAGTGCTAAAGTCTCAAACACAATGACTGGCTGCCACTGGTCTGTATGATATAACATCATCAGAAATCATCAAGCACTCTATGAATCAGTACAAACGAGAGTTACCAGAATGGAATTTACCACAGTAGTTTCAGACATAGCTTTTCAAAAGTTCTACCAAAAATATGTTATGGTAATTACCTAGCATTAATGACTGCATTAGTAAAATATGAGTTTAAAAATCATGAGCATCAGTATTCGCAGACTTGCAAACAAAGGTAATTATCAGTTGTATAAATGGAGGTTTGTTTAAATGTTAATGGGGAATTCCACTCATTTTTCAAAAGCCTGAGATGTAAACAAATTCATTCTGAGTGTGGAGAAACTTACTCACTCTGATTTCTTCCCAGTGGTGGTGACAGGAACCAGGAACCATAACGTCTCCAGCACAAGCATACACAATTTCAGTGAACCTACATGTTCCTTCAGTTTTATATGTAAGACTGGTAATGGTAAAATTGTGGTAAATTGAAAAGAAAATAAGTGGGGGCCTAGTTTGCCTTAGAGTTCGCTGCATGTGTCTCTATGTTACTACATTTTAGGCCAAAACTATCTGAGGCCTCAGCAAAAGTAATATTTCACTTATTAACTTTACGTGAGGTCAATTTTAGAGGCATTAAACACCTTAGACATCTGGTTCTTATTATTTCTATTTAGAACAATACCGATTTCATTTAAATCTCAACCGTTTAATGATGCAGATGTTTTCAAAAATTGGTGGAATTCCTGTTTAATTAAACAATTATCTCATATTGGTCACTGTGGACTTACCATGATTGGAGTAAACAATGCACATCAATTAATGTTACTTATGGTTTATTTATGTGTTCATTCATTGTTTGTTCATTTTGACTAATGCAGTAAATAACAGGTGCTTAAGAGGACCTTAATGTAAAGTGTTAAATAGTTCAAACTGTGGTCCCACAAAAAAATATTCAGACCTTCGACATATAGAAAACATGTTAAATCAATTGGTCAGTCTTAAAACAACTGATCAGGTGGTCTACTAGTTGGTTGGATTGAAAACCTGTAGCCACACCAGCTCTTTGAGGATAAGATTGGACACCCCTGCCATAACCCCTAAAAAGATCTTGTGAAAATGATAATTCAAGTTTTTTTAAAGAATGTTGAAATATTTACAATCAACCTAAGATTAGTTTTTAAACAAAAAACATATTCAAAAAATGCAATGGATTAAATGCCTATGGATTAAAACAAAATAATATTAATCCATAGGCAGAGCCTTATTTTAGCCACACCTCTGCATTTTAGAGCATGAAATGTGACTGCATCCCTGACCCTTTTGATCACATTATGAGCGGATAACATTGTTTTGAAGTAAATGTGTTCTCAGGTCAAAAAATCAGTATGTTACCTACTACTGAACTGTCACTACTGAAAAACATACACTATATAACACAGCCTTCACATGTATATGAACTTCAATGACATTCCATTCTTTATCCATAGGGTTTAATATGATGTCGGCCCGCCCTTTGCAGCTATAACAGCTTCAATTCTTCTGGGAAGGCTTTCCACAAGTTTTAGTGTGTTTTTGGGAATTTTTGACCATTCTTCCAAAAGCGCATTTGTGAGCTCAGACACTGATGTAGGATGAGAAGTCCTGGCTCACATTCTCCACTCTAATTCATCCAAAAGGTGTTCATATCAGGTTGAGGTCAGGACTCTGTGCAGGCCAGTCAAGTTCTTCCACACCAAACTCACTCATCCATGTCTTTATGGACCTTGCTTTGTGCACTGGTGCGCAGTCATGTTGGAACAGGAAGGGGCCATCCCCAAACTGTTCCCACAAAGTTGGGAGCATGACATTGTCCAAAATCTCTTGGTCTGCTGAAGCATAATCCCCCCTCCACCAAACTTTACACTTGGCACAATGCAGGCAGACAATTACCATTCTACTGTCAACCGCCAAACCCAGACTCGTCCATCGAATTGCCAGAAGGAGAAGCGCGAATCGTCACTCCAGAGAACACATCTCCACTGCTCTAGAGTCCATCTTCTCTGCTCTAGAGTCCAGTGGTGGCACTTTACACCACTGCATTTGATGCTTTGCATTGCTCTTGGTGATGTAAGACTTGGATGCAGCTGCACTTTGTTATAATACCACTGAGAGTTGACTGTGGAATATTTAGTAACGACAAAATTTCACAACTGGACTTGTTGCACAGGTGGCATCTTAACAAGGTACCATGCAGGAATTCACTGAGCTCCTGAGAGCTACCCATTCTTTAACAAATGTTCGTAGAAGCAGTCTGCATGCCTAGGTACTTGGCTTTATACACCTGGAGCCATGGAAGTGATTGGAACACCTGAATTCAATGATTTGGTAAATACTTTTGGCAATATTGTGTATTTTATGTAATTAAGTAAACTTGTTGTGTTTTAATGAAAAATATGACTGTATGTGTAAATGACTAGCAGCATGGTCACCTCACAGTAAGAAGGACCTGGGTTTGATTCCCCGACCGGGCCACCAGTGTCCTTTCTGTGTGATCTGAGACAGAGAGAATGGTTCTTTCTCTCTGACTCAGATCACAACGGGCTTCATTCATTAACTGTTCTTAAGAAGAATTTTCTTCTAAAAACCCCCTTACACAGTTTTGACAAAGATTCTGACATTCACCAGTGTTTTCTTATTTGGGATTTGTTCTTAGGTAGAACTTAGAACAGAATCTATACACACTCAAGAGCACAAAATTGCAGACAATTCTGCGGTTTAAGAAAACATCTTGAATCTGATGTAGACTTTTTCTTAGGATCTTACTCAAGAACAAATTTAAGAAAAAACTTTGTGTCTCTAAGTACCCATTTACACCTGTATGGCACTGTCCACTTATGATCAGATAAACCAGGATTCATGTTATTGCTACATGTGAACAAGGCCTTTGAGATAGGAATAAACATTAAATAAAACCCTTACATCTAATATTTTGATTTTTAAACTGCATTCTGCTCGACAGCAATCAGCTTTGGTGCATATGTGGACTCTATTAAAGATGCAGACGCAATATTAAGTATTCAATGTCTCAGCATAACATAATTTGACTCAGACCCTGCCATGCACAGAAATCCAGACAAAAGAATGTACGTTTCTTGCTGGCAACCTTGCCACCATGTCGATATGACACAGTCAGTTATTAAAGGCAATCTGCGGAATTATTCACAGTTGTAGTTTTGCTCAATGGCAAGGTCGCCTCAGAAAAGTGGCACTAAACTTTTGTATTTGAGCATTTTGTGGATCAAGTTAAGTTTCAAAAAATCGATCATCCTCTTACCTGCGTGAGAATAAAAACATCTTCAAACATGTTGGTGCCCGAGGATCCTCACACATGGATTCGGGTATCATTTAAATAATGAGGAAAAACTTCAGAGACATTCAGTGTTTTTGTTGTCTTGTTCTTTTTTTTTCTTTATCAAGTTACGGCAAAATTATAGCAACAAAGGAGGAGAAATGGACTCTGAACATGCTGGATGTGTTCCAGGAATAAAAAATAATGCATAACAAATGCTTTTGAAAGTGATTTAGTAATATATACCTGGGAATAAAAAAAAAAACTCATTTAAATGAGCTTTTTTCCTTTAAAAACATAATCTGTTCCCACCTGTTTCTTTCTTTCTTTCTAACATAATTGCCTTTTATGAGGTTTAGGAGAGTTATAAGGTTAAGGTTACAGATTTACAGTTTTATTGCGGTTTTGCTCCATAGTGCCTCTGCTAGAGGCTGGAGTCCCACTGCTAGAGACCCCATGCCCTGCAGGTTTTTGTGGTTTCCCGGCTCTAAGAAACTGCATTAAACTCAGATAATTATGAAGCTTTTCATGAGCTGTCTGGTGTGTTAGAACTGCATAAATGTGCAGTGCATTGGGTGGCTATGACTCAAACTGAGAACCAAAAATATAATCATGCCTGCTGCGTTCAGGTACTTTGTACTTGCACTCAGAAACACATATCATAGAAATTTATATCTGCACTGAAATGCAATATATGTATGTATCCATTCAGTCAAAAGTGCATTTGTGAACAAATTGGACAGTAAGGCCTGGCTCAACATTTCAGTTCATCCCCGAAGTGCATAGTGTTGATGAAGTCAGGACTCTCTGCAGGTCACTGGAGTTATTCCATACCAAAGTTGTTAAATCATGTCTTAATGGACCTCAGTTTGGGCACAGTCATGCTGGAAGAGTAAAAGGCCTTCAACAAACAGTTGCCTCAAAGTCGGAAGCATATAATTGTCTAAAACACTTTACTGTTGACATTAAGCTTTGCATTTGTCCATTGCCAGATAGTGAAATGGAATATTCAGAGAACATCTTTTCACCATTCAGCCACAAGAGCACTAGTGAGGATAGGTGTTGATGTTGGATTAGTTCTGGATCATAAATGCCATCACTCCTAGAACACATTTCCACTGCTCCACTGACCCAAGCTGGGGCTATTGACAATGCTTTTGTATGAAGATACAAACTGTGTCTGTGCAATTGAACACCTGCACCAATTGTGGGTGCAACATAAGCAGAAAAATCCCATAATTAGAAGGGCTGTCTGGATACTTTTATAAATAGCATTATATAATAATAGTACATCATAGCTGGAATGCATTCTGTTACCAGCATATTAGATATCCATACCTTGTAAATACTGGACATTTTATCAGAAACACCTTACATATAGATGCACTTTTAAAGTTAACAAATGTTGACTGTAGCTCACTTGTTGGTACACAATTTGTCTGCCACCCTCTACCCAAGTCATCTATGGAAAGGGACCACCTAGGACTACTGCTGAACTTTATTTGGATGGTGGCCAAACCTCAGAACAACAGTGACACCAACATAGTGTGTGGTAAAAGATGAGCTATAGTCTCTAACTGCACACCTAAACGATGTAACAAGAAGACAAATGTTTCCAATAAAGTGGCCGGTGAGTGTAAAGTGTGTAAATAACACAGCTACACTGCTGAACTTCTGCCACCTCAACAGCAACCATGAAACACAAGCAATATACATGCACACTGACCACCGCTGCGCACACTCATATATAGACACCGATCTGATTAAAGGGTCTAGATGTTAAAAGACATCGTCAGCATGACGTCCCAAAAGCATGTGTGTATTTCCACAAAGGCCCCAACTTCCTTGACCTTGCCTCACTCTGCGATTCATGAGGAGGCCTATTGATTTAAACAGGGGCTAGAGGCCCTCCTCCAGCAGAGCCAAATTGAATCTTGTGCCAGGACCACTGGCTTATTGTGCAGGACACTGTCAACGTGGCCAGAGCTGCTCACGCATCAAGAGAAATGACATTATTTATCAAGCGCCCCTCATGTCATATAGAGAGGAGGAAAGAAATCCCAGTGCTGAAAGACCTGAGGTCAGATTGGATTAAATGAAAGCCTTCATCAAACCAGTATGTTGTTTTTGTAAGAGTAGTAGGCCCACAATTAAAGATTTCCTGTCAGTCAAGAACGAGAAAAGCCTTACTATTTAAAATCCTCTGTAGAATTATGCACTTACTGCATGAGGAGGTGTTCAAACAATGCCTCTTTAATGCATGCTTCTTTTCATTGTTTATGGAGCAGCACGCAGAAAAGCATTTTTAAGCCTGTAGAACATGCTTTGCATTTTTAAACCACACATTTAAGGTGAACTCCAAGGTGAAGTTTGAATTTTATTCTGAGCGCAAGGTAAAAGCACACTACACTCATTCACAGATGACCAATTTAAATGAGAATTGCTGCTCTATTAACTCAGCCAACACGGCAAAAAAAAGCTAGTTTTGGTTGTTGTCTACAGCTTCTATCTGCTATTGTATTTATCAGTTTCATAATATTTATTGCTTTTCATGTTATTTCAAAGAGGAGAGATAAACATTGTGAAACTGGCTGTCCACAGGGCTGTGTGCTCAGTCACTTGTTATTTGCACTGATGACTCATGACTGTGCTGCAAAGGATACACACTTGAAAAAAGATGGTTCTTTAGTTACTATTTAAAACCATGAGTTGTACACTCCTGGGCAAAGAAATGGCCCATGTCCAAAATATAAAGTTTCTTATCGATGGTTATGGCCTGATCAGAGTCTCTATAAATCCTATAGAGAATATTTGGTAGCTACATTAAACACAAACTAGTTTGGCAATGTTTTTCAACAGTTGGAAGCCATCAATGCTGAGTGGAAAAATACTGATTCTTTCTATAAAAGATTGTCTGCAAATTTACACCAAAATCTAAAACAAATGAAAGGAAAAAGCTATGCCATATTAAGTTACTTTATTTTTAATGATTTGTTGTTTGAAATGTTTGGCCCTTCTGGGCTTTGGTCCATTTTTTATTTTTATTTTGCACAGGAGGGTATATAGAAACATTTAGGTACATTCACCTTACAAGCCTCATTGATTTTATGCTCAAATCTGATCTCTCTGACACGATGGTTCACACTCATTTAAGTAAGTGATTGAAATCTGTCATCAATGTGAACGCACCAGCGTCCTGAAATGACCCGCAAACACACATCCTACTCAGTAATGTCACGTGAAATAATCACGTGCGTCATGTGCATCGTCTGCAAACAAACTAACAAGCAAAACAAGCCTTTGCTGTGAAGATGATTAACTCTGAATAGCTCTCAGCTGTTCCTTATTAGACAGGACAAAGGTGGAAAAAGGTAAGATATGTTGCTTTTCCACTTTTTATAGGCTTTAACATCAGTTCAGCACTGCTGCCATGGGAACACTGAATGATGGCACATGCATAGTGTAAAAAAAGCATGTGAGTTCCATCCTGAGTGTTCATACTAACATCACGAGGCCACGAATCGGACATGAATGCAAAAATAAAAGTGGCCCAGGTCGGATTTGAAAAAGATCAGATTTGGGTGTCCACACAGCTCTGAAAACATCAGTTCTGAGTCACATTAGGGAAAAAAATTGGATTTGTGCCATTTTAACCTGGTAATGTGAACATAACCTTTGTGCTAAATGCTTGTTTGCATGGTGAAACGGTTCTTCAGACTGACAGAGAATATGTTGAATGTAGCTCTATGTAGAATCTGGAAAATGGTTCTTTAGTACTAAAAAGTTTCTTCTATTGTTACAATGTCAAGTGGTAGGCCTTATCAGCAACAGTGATGATTCAGCATACAGAGCGAATGTTGATTAGACAAAAGAGATGATTGTTGACTTCACAAGGAACGACCGTGATTGCTCTCCACTGAACTTAGCTGTGAGGAGAGTCAAAATGTCCTTGGTATGCACAGCACCAAAGACTTTACCCAGACCCTCAACACCACCTGCCTATTCAAGAAACCCAAGTAGTGGCCTCACTTCCTGCAAAGGATGAAGAAAGCAAACCTCCATCTTCCATCCTTAAAATATTCTACAGGGGGACAATAGAGAGCATCCTGACTAGCTGTCTCACTGTCTGGCTTAGAAACTGCACCATCTTGGACTGCAGGACCCTACAGCAGATTGTGAGGACAGCTGGGACGAATGTTTAGGTGTCTTTTCTCACTATCAACACCTTTTATCACAAGCACTGCATCTGCAAAGCCAACGGAATTGTGGACGACCCAATAGGTATCAGAGCATCTGTTCCATCACCACCACCACACACCAGGCTTCTTCCCTGAGGCACTGAAGGCACTGAACACATGGAACACTCCCCAAAATCTACCTTCACTTCTCTAGACCCTTTCCAACTTCAACCATTGCCTGATTACAGTCCCCCTTTTGCCCTCATCACACATCGACACTTTAAATTCTTAATCATTTGAATGACATCACTGAGACCTCAATCTTTCTGTACAGTTCACAGCTGACAATGTTTCCACTAGTTCCTTCATCACTTACATGCTGCTTTAATACCCATCCATGCGTACATGATACATATGATAGCCACATTTTGTTGTCCTTTTATATTGTCATGTGTATTGGTCTGTATTCATTATTATTTTATATTGACACTGCTGTGTTTCTGGACTCTGTGTAGTCCTGTGTAATGTGTTGCTGTGTGTGTTGCACCATGGAGCCTGAAGAACAATGTATAAAAGTTATATTGAGGAATGACAGTGAAGATCACTTGACTTTTAAGCACAAGATGTGGTGTTCCTTGCTTGTCAAAAGGCAAATGTCTTAACATTCCCAAATGTTCTTAAATCTTTCACACAAGCACACATGTAGCATTTATGTGTATGTAGCATCATTGCCAATGGAAATAATGATGTGTTTCTTTCAAACCTTTTGGATGCTGGCCCAACCAAGAAGATCAGCAGAGTTTTCAAAAATAATGCCTCAGTCGGCCTCTTTATTCACTTTTAACAATCTTTTACAAAGACCTTTAAAAGAGAATAAAGATGAAATAGAAAAAGTGAAGAGTGCATTCAGGAAAGCAGGGCTAGCCTGTCCATTGGGCCATAATGGCAACTGGTGATTATTCACACTGATCAAATATTTGCATGTTTTAGAAAAATCATGATAAATAAAACAGAGTTATTTACTTAATCGTTTTGTCAAATACCTACCTGAGGTGTGCAATGTGTGTTTCGTTCATTAATTCACGACAGGTTTGGCCTGTATTAAATTGGAAAAACATTTTCTTATTTTATGAACTTTTGTTTTGTTTGTTTCGTCATCTTTAACTGCTTAATCCAGGGTCACAGTAGCATTTGGAAGAGCAGGGAATCTCAGATGACTGTGTCCCCTGCAACTTCCTCTAGCTCATTTGGGGGGACCCCAAGCCACTCCCAGGCCAACTTGGAAATATAATCTTTCCAGTGGCTCCTAGGATGACCACAGGGTCTCAGCCAGGACGCGTCTAGTGGACATCCTGATCAGATGCCTGAACCACCTCAACTGGCTCCTGTCAAGGCAGAGGAGCAGTGGCTCTACTCTGAACTCTTCTCGGATGACTGAGCCCCTCACCTTATTCGAGTAAATTGTATCCCGCCACCCTGTGAATAAAGTTCACTTCTGCTGCTTGTATTCGCAATTTCCTTCTTTCAGTAATTACCCAAAGCTCATGACCACAAGTGAGGGTTGGGATGTAGACAGACCGGTTAACAGAGAGGTTTGCCTTATGGCTTAGCTTCCTCTTCACATTAGTGCATTGCTGCTGCTGCCTGCCCCAGGTTGCGGTTGATTTCACGATCCCTCTTCCCATCCCTCATTAACAAGACCCCAAGGCACATACTTTGCTCTTACCTGAAGTAGACATCCTTTTCCAGGCTAGGACCCTGGGCTCAGACTTTTAAATTAGTTTTTTGTAAATATGTATTCATTCAAAATTTGACATCTGCAAAATATCCTCAACCATCACCTTTTGTCAGCAGCATTTCTGGACACTGTTGACATGTGACTTACACTGTGCATAGAACCATCTTGACTTGTATTTGCAAATGCAGTGATGGACAGTGTTGATTGGGACCTGGTTTTCAAAATATTTCCAAGGCCATGTGGTGATATCCATCACAGAAGCAAGTATGTTCTAGGTCGTGGGCATCCATTTGTGGTTTTCAGCCTTTTTCTTTACACACAGATATTTCTCAAGAATCTCTGAATCTTTTGATGATACAGGTGATTCACAAAGAATTACCTGATTTCAAAATGATTTATTTCCCTTGTAAATCATTACAGAACAATGTAAATGGAGTGGTTGAGCTTAAAGTTTATAATGTAATTTTACAAGTGATCAAAATGATATCCTCCATCTTCCAACGAAAGTCATGTTGCACAGTTATGATGGATTCACTCTTCTTGAAGTGGAGAATGCAAAATGCTTTCTGCTCAGGGGTCTCATCTCCTCGCAGACTGATGGGAGCCATCTTCCGGTGACAGTCAGAAACTCTGTGATTCCTTCTTTCAATTGGTATGTGATTGGTTCCTAGGCATCTCATGGTTGTCAAAATACAAAGTGATTCAAAATCTTTTTATGTACTGTGGATGGTGAGAAACCCATCCTTCCTCATAAAGGACTCAGCCTTTGCTGGATGCTCCTGTTATATCAAAGCACAAAAAACAATCAAAAAACAATGAAGTTGATAAGGCAAAACATTAAATATCTTTGTATATTTCTTATGTCTTTGTACTGTTTTCATTAAAACACAGGACAAAATAGATTTATAAATCACTGTTCTCTGTTTTTTTATTGTTTCCTTCACCTGTTCCAACTTTTTTGGAATTGCATTTGTATATTGGTGAAGATGACTTCAGTCCTTCAGATCCTTAAATATGAAATGTTGCTGTGGAAAAAGGAGAAATAAAATTGAAAAAGAACAATGTGTTTTTTTCTTAGACTCAGTAATATCACATACCTATAGTTAAGATCCAGCTAATGTTCAGCCAGGTTTACTTAGCTATCATATTAGCTAAATGAAACCATAATTTCACTATGGGTTTCTTCTTTTAACATACATTTTGATAAACTATTTACTGGATGTTCTGTTACAAAGCACCTCACACTTTGCTTAATGGTGTAATCTGCTAGCTTTTTAGCTTTGTGTTTAGTTGTTTGCTACATATGCCTTAATATAAAACAGTGTTATATTAACTTTTTGGACTCAGACAATAATGAATTAGATTAGATTTTCTTGAATAAATGTAATAAATTGATAAATTAGATTGTAATTTCTGTTCCTGTGTTGGTCTTTTATGAGAAATAAACATTGGTATTTCATTCATTACAGGTTAAACATAAGATGTAATGGTTGTGATGATTGAAACGGTACATCTCATGACATTAAAGAAACAGCAGTGGAATGTTACACTCATTTTGTGTAGGACACCCTAAATGTCCATTACATCTAGATTTGATTGACATAAACTATTTTGTTTTTGAGATAAGAGGGCCAGAGTGAAAAGTGTGACAACCAATTGTGTATTCCTGACATCCACAATCATAATGCCTCACTGCATATATTAGAGCATTATTGCACATATTTAGGTGCAGATTTTGCTGATTAGGGGTAAATTAATGTTGGCTATAGAGGAAACATTAAAAGAAAGGAAAATGAAAGAAATTCTTTTTAATCAAAGTGTCTCAGACCTCAGAGGTTTCATACTATCCGGCGGTCAAGGCTAGTGAGGCTTGGGGAGTGTATGCCACAGATGAACCACAGTTGTAATAGCAGTAGCTAAAGGTCAAGTGTCTGAGATAAGACTATTAAGACTAGGGATAAAAGATGATGCAAGTTCAAAATACTCACATATATAACTGCCACCGAAGCTGGATCAGTGCAAAACAACAACAGGAAGATGCAAGGGACTTCTAACCCAAAGGCAGTCTCTCATCGCAGCTGTAGATAAATGCAGTGCTTTGGCGTCGGTCCTCCTGAGAGGCACTGAGGTACAAAGCAATAGTGCTCTGCTTTAAACCGGATATGTCCTTATAAATATGTCATTGGACTGGAAAGGAAAAGACAGAGAGGGAAATGTAACCTATATTCAAAAAGCACATGAGTCCGGGATATGTCATTATGGCTTAACAGCAATTGTTAGTGTTTATTCCATGGAGATTTAGCCTAAAATGGACTGTGTTTTTCCTGAGATGTTGGCCTTGAAATAGGCTAGAGATTTACGTGAAGGAAAACTAAAGCTAAATCTTTCAGGATCCGAATACTCAGCTTTGATAATGCATGATGAAAGGAAAAGTAGAGGGAGCAAACCTGCCAAATGGAAGCTGCATCTCACACATGTGATCATTTTCCTACTGCAGGAGTGCTAATTAATAATTTAGCAGAGGAAATTAAGAAACTGATCTTTTTTTAGGCCAAAAACTATTTATCCAGTCTGCAAAACATTCAGATCACTTAAGAGTCTGATCAATATGACATATTTGACATTTTCTGTTCATGTCTATTACATATTCTTTATCCTGAATTCTTAAAACTGGCTGTTTCTAGCTATAAAACCAAAAAAATAAACACTTACACTTTAGCATGCCTATCACATTCCTGTTCATTACACAGAATGGAAATGAAATGATGTTAATGGCCTGTATCCTGAATAATAAAAGTGCAACATCTTGAAGATTTGACTATTTTCTTGTTCTGAAGCTGTCCACACTGCCCATCAGCCACTTTAGACACTTGCCTTGTCCACTATGCTGGTGTACAGTTAATGTACATCAACAGTCAGTTTCTACTGCATTGGTATCCAAACCTGGTCCACCTGCTCCAGCTCTTCAGAAGTCCTTGATTGGCTGGATAAAATACATTAGAGTTAGAACAGGAGAGGGGGGCATGTTAGAAATGGGTTAAAAATAAACTCTGCCCAAAAGCTGATCTCTAGGAGGAGAAATGATGACTGTTATAGAGGATAGCAGTTCTATGGACAGAACCTGACCAATGCTGAGTGGTTTAGGGACCTACAGTCTGTAAATGTACTATATAGTATATAGTATATATAGCTACTACTATAAACAAGACTGTAACCAGGACTGAGATTTTAGGGATATTCCATCTTGCAGAATGTGACCTATAGGCATATACACTCTCACTCAAATTACATTTTGTTGGAGTTTCAACATGAAAGTGAGTCCACTTCTACAGGAAACCAACAAAAAGCAGGAATTTTTCTGCAAAGAAAAGTGCACAATTTCTGTTTATCTCATGGGTTTGACAAAAAAACAAAAAACAAAACATAAAAAATGTACTATAACATTTGCACAGGACACGTCTTATGTTGTTGTCCAGCACACAGTAATTGTGCATTAAAATATGTAGAAGTGTGTTCCCAGTAGAGGATGTTTTTACTTATTTTCACTTAGAAAATCAACAAACTGTCATTTTATCAGGGGCGCCCAAACTTTTGCATAGGACTTGACTTATAGCAAGTAAACCACACCGACAAATACATGTACAGCACCAAGTACTAAAGTCTGATCTCTTTCATGTTTCTTTTACCACTTAATTTCTCCCATTTTCACCCTTATTTAATTAATATTCCTCTGTTGATTTCCCACCATTCTTCCATAAACTGCTATTATTATTCTTTCATAAACCTTGACGCTAGCTAGCTTTTATATAGTTCATTATTTAACTATTTATTTAACAAGTTATGTTAAGCCAAAATGCATTGTCAAGCTCATGATTTTATCAGGTTAGTTTTAATAAAGTGCTGTGAAAAACTCATAATTAATTAGGAGCTAATTACCTATTAATTTAGGCGAAAGTGTGTGTTCTTCTTGGGATAAAAAAGCATGTGGCATTAGAAAAGGTGCAAGCAAAGATTAATATAATACAAAAAACAAAATAATTTTTTGTTATCAAAAAAGCAGCTGATATCTTGTGAGCTAGATAGAAGTTCACAGGTTTGGCTCCAGATTTCTGGAACAGAATGTATTCTATAGTTTGAGTAAAGCAGGTAACCTTATATGTAAACAGTAGAATTGTTTGTACAATGGAGATCAATACTCCCTAATCAACGCATTTATTCAACAACTCATGTTTAAATTCTGACAGGCTGCATCTACCACAATGTCATGAAGGGACCCACAAAGGCAGATTTAGCCACCTATTGGTTTAAAAATCATAACAGCTTTTTTACATTCCTGTCTCCTTTATCATTTGCATATTTTGAGATTCCTGCACGTTAGCTTCACTGCAGGTATAACATATATTTCTGAAGTCACAAGCATGTTTGCTCATTGATTAATGTTAAATTTATGATTTTAATAACGTTCTAACCCTGCCAGCTCTGCTTAAAAAAGACCAATAATAACTATTAGGATTAAAACCTAAAGGTTCTGCTTTCTAAGGAGAATTGGCTTAACAGTTTCCAATAGAACACCTTTAGATCCCATTAGGAAACTATCAAATGCATCTAGAACCAGCCGTTGGTCACCTGTTAAATCATTAGGATCATTTACATTGTGATATCAACCCATTAAAAACCAAAATGTATTACACAATCAGAAACCAACAGAAGCACTTAATAGTTTCTATGTTTTTTTTTCAGTACAGTGAGGACAGGGATGTGACACTGGGCTTCACAAATGCATTAAACAACATTAGCTAACAGAATTAAGACAACTTCCATTTGTGTAAGCTGATTTTGCATAACACACTGGGCAACACACTACAGTGTAGTAATGTTACATGGACTTTAAATAAAGAATGTTGAGGTTTGCATTTTAGAGAAGGCTTAATGATGTCTGTGAATTTAAAAAAGTCTATTTTATCGTTCATTTCATTGAATATTACTCTCATGCTTGTTGTATGTAAACTCTCCATTTATTGTGGCAATGCTCTTACTTCCTTGTAAGGTAGTTGGAAATGAAAGCATTGACTTCTTGAAATGGCCAATGGAAAGTAAACCAAGCAGACCTCATTTCTTTGCTATCTAGGTAGAAACAATCAAGCATGCTCTCCCATTGATTAGAGCATCAGGAGCTGGACTGAAAGCTTACTGTGTCCCTTACAAGCTTCCAGTTAAACATGGAATGTCTTTTACAGGCTATAAATGTCCACATTTAATCTAGAACATCCAAAAAATGTTCATGTGATTGTTAATTAAATGCTAACATGATACATGATGATAGAATTCCCTAGAGGTGCTACCAGAAAGTGATGTAGAGGTTGTTTTTTTTCACCTCACAAGTTTTGCCATATAGTCATTGCCATATAGTCATGGGTCACCACTGAAGTAGAAGGACATCTCAAAGTGAGTGGAAGTACTGGGTAAAGTATCTAAAAACAAAGATGGAGAGTATGATAAAAACCACTTCCCTTGATATGTGTTGGAGAACTTTATTTTGACAGAAATCGGTGGTTCTCACAGAGGCTTTTCAGCTGTGCCTAAAAGCCTGAGTGATGTTTTGGGCTGGTGGGATAATATTGCTCCTCTCCCATAGCCTTCTTTATGTGTTTGGTTTTGAGACAATGGACTTGACATTGCCTTTATCTCTGTGTAAGGTGTACTTTATGGTGGCAACAAATTGCAAAATATTAAGGCTATAGTTTACTCCAGACAAAAGTCTGGAAAATAAAATCTTTTAAGTTCTAAGATGACAGTCCTGGACACTCATGACAGAACAATACAATCTGCATTATTTCTAACAGTGAGGACAAGATGGCATTTCCACAAGCAATTTTACACCATGGCATTAATTCTGAATTTGGAATGGGTCAGTAATTTCTGTAATATTGAAACAAAATGTTTTAGACGAGTTCATTACAGGTTAAGGTTGGTTCACTAAAATGTCTGTGTCTTGATAGCTGCCTGGGCCAATTAGAGCCATTATTTAAAGAGCTTATACAACCTGATCTGAAAACTTGTAATTAAAACTCAGGTCACAAACAGAAAAGCCAGCCCCTCTAAGTCACTGAGATATGCTGGCTCATGCCTGGTCCAGCCAGGCATAAGCAGGCCTCATTACACAGCTAGCTTCAGATTAGAGCTGATTTGATGAAATACCAATGGCCCTTAAGGAGAGAGAGAGAAAGAGAGAGATAAGGAAAGTAATACCATATGTGAGCAGTCCTGTGTGTATCTGTGCATGTAATAGACTGTATATGGGTGTGTGGGTGTAAAACTCAGGGTTGGAATATAACAGTACAGAATCAGTATTCAAATACATATTCAGCATACAGAAATTAAGTATCAGCACTGAGTTTGTGTTACACTTTCACATCTGGATACTCTTACTTTTTATGTTTTTACAGAATATGTTAGAATCTAAACATTTAAATGAACTAAAAGTAGTGGACATGTTCATGAGTGATGAGGTAGGCATCAATAATGAATTTGTGTGTGCATTTCATGGTGATAACTGAATAGCTATTCACTTTATAGTAAATGTCCAAGGTTTTTCATTTTTATATAACCTTTAAACCCCACAATTGTGGAATATTTATGATTTCTTCATACTTAGTGTCTCCTAAAGTTTTGCACTTCTATCAAAAAACTTGTCGGAAACACTTTCTATAAATGTCACGTTTGTAAGCATCTATAAACACAATTATAACATTCTTATTAATTATAACGTTCTAATACATTCATAAGTCATCATAAACATGGCTGTAAATATTTATAAAAATGCATTACACGTTATAGCCATGCTTATTATGCATTATGAGTTGCTAACATAATGCATTATAAGTACTGTTTATAACAAATTATAAGAGCTCATAAGTTGAATTGGTCTGCTCTAAGTAAAGTGAAGCATAATGCAGTAAAGCCTCCTCCAGTGTTAAGTGTGAGGCTTCAAGTTGAAGCATTTACTGTTAAATTTACGGAAACACTAAAACATACACAATAAAGCCCTAACAGCAGCAGTAGTGAGAAATAAAACATTGGAAATCTCAGGGCATATATAAGCTCTGTATTTGTCTTTGTTTTACACTCTCCAAGCTGGGATTGACTTGTTTGGCATTGACAGCATAACATTCTTTTAACACTAGTTATAATGCATTATATTAACAATTAATAATGTATAATAAGCATGGTTATAAAGTGTAATTCATTTTTATAAAATGTATAACCATGTTTATAATGCCTTATGACTACATTATAACATGTTATAAATATAGATGTTTTATAGATGAAGTTTATAAGATAAGTTTATAGATGCTTACAAACGTGACAGTCATAGAAAGTGTTACCAACTTGTCTACTAAAGTAGTGTATAGAGAACACTGGAGTGTCTATGAGCTGAGTAATATGAGTGTGTGTGTGTGTGTGTGTGTGTGTGTGTGTGTGTGTGTGTGTGTGTGTGTGTGTGTGTGTGTGTGTGGTTAAATGCTCAGAGGCTTTTGCTGAGCTGCCCTGTGATTGAATATTTGCCACACACTCTGAGTGAAGTTTACACGGCGAGGTGTCGAGGCAGAGAGTTGAAGCAGAGTGGCCCTGCGAGGAGTGAAGAAAAGCCAGAAGAAATGGCACAGAAAAATAACTGTAAGTCAACTGTCTGACTCTCATGGTATTTGTGTGAAGCAAGCTATTTGAGTCAGGTGGCTTGTCATCTCATCCGATGTGTAAACTCTGGTGTAGCATGTGTCTTGACACCTTGTTAGCAGCAAGCTGTGTCTTGTTTCGAACTGAAAGGTCTTTTGTTTTCTTACCTTTCAATATTACATTTTGTTAATCCAGTTTCCTCTGCTTTGTATTAATATTTATCTTACTCCTAAGGTCTACCAATATTGAGTGCTTGTACTAGCTAACACCAATACTTTCAATCACATAATGTACTGTGAAAAATGCAACAGTTCTATAATGCTGTAATTTAAAACTTTGTTCACTTTTTGTGTTTGTTTACTGTCTTCAAATATTTCCCACTGTTTCAAGTTTTCCCCCATCTTTTCCTTCATTTTATTTCAGCCTATTGTGCTGCATTGTGATGAAAGACCGTGTTTTCAGTGAATGGAGCATTCTTTCCTTTCTTCTCTATGTGTGCCTATTGTGCAAGCCTACAGGATTTTCTGAATTACAAAAACAGCCAGATTAGTCGATGCTTGAAAAACTTTCTCTCTCGCTCCCTTTCTCTTGCAGTTCAGTGCTCAATCAGACCATACATGGCCTCAGATAGGGACTCAGTCATCTCCTTATTCCGGTTTGGCATCCTGGAGCACGTCTACCCCGCCTTCTTCAAAGCCATGAGCCACCCAGATAATGTGGGCATCGCCCTCAGCTTCTCCATGGCTGGCTATGTGCTGGGCGGAAGTTCCTACATCCTGGCCTTCTTATTCGGTGGGGCGTGGGCCGCTTTGGTCTACTACTGCTGCCACGAGATCTACGACGGCTATCTCAGAAGGAAGCTGGATATGGAGATGGCTGACATCCAGGCTAACTTCCTGGATAACCCCGTCAATAGCTTCTGGGTGGCTGAGGTTGAAGTCGATGGGCAGGACAAGCTTGCAGGACTAATGGCAGTAATGGGCATGAAGTGTGGTCCAATGAGTGACATGTGTGATGGCTGGAATGGCGGCACAGTGGATGTGGCATCCCTTGAAGGCAGTGCAGGAGAAATGTTCAAACTGGTCATCTCCTTCCCGCTAAGGAGGAAGGGCCTGGGTACCCAACTGACAGAGAAAGCCATTGAGTTCTGCAAGGAGCAAGGCCTCTCTCGACTGGTCATAGAGACCACTTCTTCTCATATTGCGGCCATCTCCATGTTCCGCAAGCTGGGCTTCGTTCAGACCTCCAGCCACAGCAGCACACATGCAAACCGCTGGATCTCCAAACTGGCCAGGATCAGTGTGATACGCATGGAGAAGTTTCTCTAAAGTGAAAGCTTTAGAGGAACTGTCAACTTTCATGGTTCTTGAGTCTCAAACAGATTGGTTCTTGGCGTGGACATGCGGTTCTAGGAAATATCTGTATTTGGCATAATTATGTGGAGGTTCTTTAAACTCGCACATCTCATTTACAAACAAATAACCTTAATTGAAAGGTTTGTTAGGGCAGTGGTTCACTAGTCTCACAGGGCCAGATGTGATCTCCTAAGAAAAATGCACATCTGTGAACAGCTTGTTGAACTTCAGGTGTTGGACTGGGGCAAAATCTGCTGCTAACAAATGGGTCCATCCCCTATAAAACCCACCTCCACATTCCACTAGCCCATGCTCGTTTAATATCCGAAATACCATCAGTAATACAAGTAAAATAAGCCAAGTAGCACAAAGGCTAGTGGAAGTACACTCACTGGCCACTTTATTAGGTACACCTTGCTAGTTTAAGGTTGGACCCCCTTTTGCTTTCAGAACTGCCTTCTTCGTGGCATACTTTCAACAAGGTGTTGGAAACATTCCTCAGAGATTTTGGTTGGTTATTTGAGTTACTGCTGCCTTTCTATCAGCTCAAACCAGTCTGCCCATTCTCCTCTGACCCCTCACATCAACAAGGTATTTTCATCCACACAACTGCCGCTCACTGGATATTTCCTCTTTTTCGGACCATTCTCTGTAAACCCTAGAGATGGTTGTGCGTGAAAATCCCAGTAGATCAGCAGTTTCTGAAATGCTCAGACCAGCCCGTCTGGCACCAACAACCATGCCATGCTCAAAGTCACTTAAATCCCCTTTCTTCCCCATTTTGATGCTCGGTTTGCTCTTCAGCAAGTTGTCTTGACCACCTCTAAATGCCTAAATGCATTGAGTTGCGGCCATGTGATTGGCTGGTTAGCTATTTGTGTTAACAGGCAACTGAACATATAAAGTGGCTGGTGAGTGTATATTTCTGTTGCAAGATATGATGTTATATGATATGATATGATATTTTTACTGCATGTGAAGAATGCACATGTAACACACATCCACATGCTTTAATGAAGTTTTCTGGAGGATTTTTCAGCCAGGATAACGCAGGTTTCTTCCACTTTACAATGTTGACTATTGTTGTACCACTGCCCCCTACTGAGATCCAACTTCATGAGGCATTAGATTGTTTTTTTTTTAATTTCACACTTAGTTCGTTCCCACCCACATTAGCCTAGAATTTCTCATGGTTGTCCCTAGACAATCTCACTATGAGAGTTATGTCTGGCCCAGTGAAGGCTTTCAACCAGTCCCCAGATTCCCAGATGGTCTACATTTTTGTTTTGTCCCTATTTGTTGGGAGGTAGGTTTAAGCAAAACTGTGGGCCCTGAGGTTGGAAAACCACCATTCTTAGTTATCTTAAGCAGTCCTTCTTAAATTATCCTCAGAGTCGCCCAGGTGGTCCACATTTTTGTTCCATTCTTATGTGTAATGTCAAAAATTTTCACTAACAAGGGTACATCTTCTCTTAAACCAGACCTCAAATTCCTCTATTCAGTGCTCTTTTAACATCTTGAGTCAATAAGCATGCAAGCCGTTCTAACTTATGCTACACCCATCTGTTAACAATAGGATTGAGCAGTGCAAACACACCATGACGAGCCCCCCAAACCCCCCCCCCCCCCCCCCCCCCCCCCCACCGCCATTTTCACAAGTCACTAATACTTTTTAAAAACAGGCCTCTCTAAGTAGCAGCATAATCATTATGTACTGCTTTGTCAATGACAGTTGATAATTATATAATTGCTACTTGTACAGGGTGACACAGCAGCACAGCGGGTAGCGCTGTCACTTCACAGCAAGAAGGACCTGGGTTTGCTTCCCTGACTGGGTGACCAGGGTGCTTGTTTGTCTGTGTGGATGTATATGTCTGATTGTTTCTCCTGCAATGGACTGGAGACCTGTCCAGGGTGTTCCCTGTCTTCTGCCCAAAGACTGCTGGGATACATTTCAACACTCCCTGTGACCCAGAAGGATAAGCAGTTTAAAATGTGTATTGTTTGTATATTAATAAATGTTGTTTGAATTACTAACCAGACAAACAATTAAAGTATGTATTATATTTAAGTATAATAAGCAATACAATATATCTTCAGAAATATGTCATAAAGTCACAACTTTGTAATATATGGTCTATTGAATGCTAATTAATTAGCCACTTGATAATGAGTAAGCATTAAGAAAAAGTTTATGCATCACAATGTAGTATGACAGCAAATATTGACTTAATCATTTAAAAGTTCCTTAATAATTCAAACAGTACCATTTTATGCACATGTAGCAGTTATATATTTACTAAAAATCATAAACAAACTATAAGGTAATGATTGAAAAAGCTGTTTGTTAGGTTGTTATAAAGTGTTACTGCACTTAGTTTGTTCCTACCTCAATAAGCCTATGCTCCCACCATCATTTAACCCAAAATTTCTCATGACTCTCCCCATACACTCTTGTTACGAGATCACATCTGACCCCTACAAGGCTAGTGGTCCTTAGATTCCCCTGCGGCCACCTCCATACAGTCCATATTGCTTTGCCCCTATTTGTTGGGAGCAAAATGTGGGGAACCTGGGGAGCAATTTGAGAACCACTGCTTTAAGAATCCAAAAGCATCCCTTTTTGGTCTTTATTTTTAAGCGTGTGCATAGTGTGGAGAATTAGATTAACTTAGCAGTGACAACTCAATGCACGTCTCTCTCTGTTATGTAATTTGAATTGACCTGTCAGATGCAAGTCACACCGGAAAGCAGTGTCATTTACAATTTCTCTACTGAGCCTCCTTCTTGTCACTACAAATTCCATATCAAATAATCACATCCCAGCTGAGATCACTGGTATTGGGTTGTTATTATTTCTCCTAGAAAATGCCTCAAAAACATTGTTTGAATTGTTGCCAAAATGATCTTAATGAATAACCAAAGTTGAGCTGTCATTCAAACTTGTCACAAAGGACTGAACAAAGAGCTCAAGCAATAAACTATATAAAGATTGCAGCCTGCTCACTTGTCTGTATAAGAAATCTCTGTGAAAGCTCAAATAGGGAGCTTTGAGGAAATATAAAAAAATGTTACTATAAGCTTCTTTTGAGGGAAAAGTTGAATGTCTTTGCTTCAGAGGAATTAGTGCCAGCTGACTTTTAAGACCTACGAATGTTGCCTTTAAATACTGACAAAAGACATCATATTAGGAAGCGTGGCTGGAGCTTTAAATTCTTTGGCCATGTGGGTATGTGTAGCTCCTGAGCAGGGGGAAATAATGAAAGCACTGTTCTGCATTACACAAGTGCCTACTGCAGATAAAGCCTAACTCAGTTCAACATAGTAAGAGGCTGAGCTTCTGCTTACGACTGAGTAAGAGTATTACGTTAGGCAGCTTCAGAAAAATGTAAGACTGCCTTTACAATGCGCATGCAGAACTCTGCCTTCAAAAACGTGCTATAGATGCACATTCTAAAAAACACATGTACATTCTAAAAAACACATGTACATTCTAAAAAAAAACTCACTGTAAAATTACTAGGAATGCACACACTTACATTATATATATATATATATATATATATATATATATATATATATGTATGTGTGTGTGTATGTGTGTGTGTGTGTGTCATTACCCTAAGAGACTGGCAGCTCCTTCCATACATCCCTTAATGTATACTGCCTCGATAATAACCTTGATCAACATTAACTCAGACTGTAACTGATTACAGTCGAAGATGAGATATACAACTGGTATATTATCAACTACCACTACTTTCCCACTACTTCACTACTTTTACAAAATACTAGCATTAAAGATTTTGCCATGAGGATTTTTACTACTGCTTGTCAACCCAACGTTTGGTGTGGTCTGTGACACATGCAAGTCAGAAATGTTTTGGTGGTATCAGTCATCGCCAATACTGATTTCTGCATTTAAGGACCAGTACTTTAAAGGGCCTGTTTCTGTGCTGATTCCAACAATAACCGATAACCTGTGCTACAAGATTACTGAGATGTAGCTGCATTCTGCTCTACACTTACAATAATAAGCTGTAATTATAATGCAGCATAACAGTTGCAAAAGTATTGCAGCTCAGTATTCAATTTACCATAAATGTACATATGAAAAAACATCCTGTGAAAATATTTTACCAATCCTGTATTTTTCTTTTTTGAAAACTGGAATAGAGTAAAAATTCAATTAATATTCACTAAACCCCAAAACCGTATAAATGAACATATATATTCACCATGTTTTGCACTGCATATTCACAGACTATCTCAAGTATGGCTTTTTAAATGTAATGTGTTATTTTATTATGGAAAATATCTTAAAATCATCTTAAAATATCTTAAAAAATCTTTAAAAATATCTTAAAATGATTTTGATCAAAAATAAAAATAAAAAATAATAATTGCAGTGTTTTATTATGAAGTAGTGTTAAATATCATGAAGTCCTGGCAAGGTTTAACAGCATATACACACCACTGGACAAATCACAGACATCAATCATCCTTCCTGAGTTTGTCAGATGGCATTAGACTGGAGGATGGCCCACAGGTGCGAATCCAGCCAGGGCCGCTTCTGCTTTAATGTCATCAAACCTGTTGTCATTCCATTCGGATGGGAATTAGCTGGGGGTAATGACTCTGATCATTGCTATTCCTCGCATGCACAAACATAGCCTGTAAATTAATTGTCTAAATTGTGCATTATGGCTCCTCTGCATGCTGCATGGGAAAGGACAATCATATTAGATAATGAAGCCAAGAAGACATACACCCTAATGTTAATATTGAATAATTAGTCTGCGCTGAGGTGTATGACTGCGCATTTTAGTCAGAAGCAATGATGATAAATATTACCTCCAATAGTCTTTCATTACGGAACTCTAAAGATGCTAAATATTGTTTTAAAGCACAGGAGAGATTTAGTAGTTGCTCATTTGGTTTAGGTACTCCTTTTAGCTCCTAAATTGGACCGTATAAAAGCAATCTATCAGCTCAACACATCTGAAAAAACATCCATCATTTTTACTCCCCTGCTTAGTTAGCACACATTGCAGTATTTCCATCTAAATTGGAGACAAATATGACATTATCAGGGCATAAACACAGAGCCTTAGAAGAAACAAATAGGTCGTCCCATATAGAACTATCAGATTACAGGCGAGAGACAAAGGCTATTCCACAGATGGTGAAAGCGCAATTCTCTTTAATGAACTCAGCCCCAGGCTTACGCACTGTCAACACTAACCATGACATGTGAAGGCGTGTGCAGAATGCCAATTAGGAAGTGGCTCTAATTTCAATTCACAACCGATGTGTGTGAAGGTGGATACTGAATTCAAGAAAATTGCACCAGTGCTCATCAAACCGTGAGCGTAGGTGGGGCTCTTTTGTGTCTAAGCATTCAACAAACATACAGCCCAAGGGCCATCACTGCTTATGAACCATTCGACTGAATCAGTTCAAACTGTGGTCCCACAGTGTAAAAAAACTGTTCATGTTAAAAAACAGCTAAGTATTCAGACCCTTAATGCTTACTAACAAAGCTAAATATATACAAAATCATCATGTATAGGGTAATCTCTATTGGGAGGTGGCTGTCTCAAAACACTAACCCCTACTTTTTAAAGATTTTTTGTGAAATGAAGCTGAAAGAATTACATTTACATTTAAATATAAGTTTAATATTTGAATAAAAACATTGGTACCACTTTAGAATAAGACTACCCTTATAAAGAGTTCATGGATGGTTTAGAATGTGTTTATTAATGGTTATTACTTAGATCATAAACACTTTATAAGTAATTTATAAGCAGATGAATATGAACGTGTGATGAAGCCGGCAGTTTAATGCTGACTGATGGATTAAGATCAGTAAGCTTAAAAATCTGAACTTTAATAGTATAAATGAATGTGGATTCACTATTAGGTAATCAGTAGCCCTTTTTATTTGTGTTAAAGTGCTTATTTATGATTATAAGGTGTTTATGACATAATTAATAACCATTAATAAAGTCATTTTAATCAGTCTGATCTGATGTTTGTCTCATAGTGAACCCACATTCATTTATACTGTTAAACCTTAGATTTGATCTTGAACTGATTTTCTTTTGTCTTCTCTATCAGTCAGCAATAAACTTTCAGCTTCCTCGCATATTCACACTATCAGATATAACAGCTCATTTTTTTGTCCATGTGTTATAACTGCTTATTAATGATTTTTGTGTTTAAGACCTAATTAATAACTGTTAATGAACTTATTTTTAACCATTCATAAACCCTTTGTAAAGGTAGTTTTATTCTAAAGTGGTACCCAAAATTGTATTCCTCATTTTCCTGTCACTACCGAAACAGAAAATTTTAGTCCATAGGTGCAGCCTTATTGTAGTCACACCCCTGCATCATAGGGCAGGAAGTGAAACTGCATCCCTGTCCCTCATGGTCATATAGTGAGCAGTTAGATCTTATTGTTTTGAAGTAAATGTGCCCCAAAGTGTTCAAATCAGTAATCTTAGGAGTTGCCGCTACCAAAATACATTTTCTGCAATGAAAGATTTTTGGATGGCTGGATTAGATTGTTTCCCTTCTTAATTTTCACACATGTACAAAGTTTAGTTGTAGCAGTTGGCTTTGCATTTTCTGCTTTTCACGATCCAAGTAATCCCAGACATTCAATAATGTTGAGGTCTGTGCACTAGGGGTAGCCAGTGTTGTTTACCTCATGGTGATAGTTTTGGTGGTCTGCTAGGTGTATGGATGTAAGGAATTTCATCTTCTTTGTATCTTTTAGTAATTTTTTGAACTCCGATTTTGGAAACTCCTGTTTTTCCTTATTTTCCTTTGACCTTCTATTTCCTTATATAAGGCTAATTAGTCATTATCCTTCCGTCAAAATATTTCAAGATATTGAAATATTTAGTAATGGCTGCTTTGACTGGAAATTAAGTAACTGAATGGAGGCCTCTGACTTCTGAGGAATGGAATCTACTGTTTACATTTTAGTCATCAGGTTTCATTACTTAGTCCTTTTCGGGTTCCATTTCTGACATCAGTTGTTTGGCTGACGAATGATCAATGTACTAAAGAGTTCTTTGCTGTAATTATGCTCAAGTTGTTTTTAGGAAATGTACTTTTAATTCAACCTGAATCATTATTGCACATAAATAGCAATACTTTTTCTTAGGTGTGGCTCCAGGCTGCTCGATCCACCACTGCTCAGGGCTAATCAAAACAAGAGATGAAATTCTGCTAAAAGTGAGATAAACATTCAGTTAAAACCACATGTATTTTTTTAAGGTTTGAAGTTGGTGGAAGGTCCTTGCTGTCCCTGCATTCTTTACATTATTCCATGTTTTTGTCGTTATTCACACCAGAACAAATGGAAAGTAAGTAGTGTGGGCCTAAACATGCGGAAACAGAATGTTAATTGGATGTAAATGTTATTCCATACATAATCTGCTATATATGAAGCATGTGACTAAAAAAGTAAGTAAAATGACACTAGCAATTCTGGACCTTTAAAGGTTAAACTGTTTTGCCTTTAGTTGCAGAAAATTGCGCTGCTAAGCCCATTCAGACAAGATTAGTTTTACATGGGGACGTGGGGTAATGTTATCATTACCGACATTTCTCAGCAATTTTAGTCCCTTCCGAAAGTGCCATGTCATTCATTTTTACAGACTGCGCACTCACATGCCAGTAAAACTTCCAGAGCCCTTTACCTTCTGTAAGATGGGGGCAGAAATAACCTCATGTAATATTAATCCTTTGTGAATCAACATGTCGGTAAAAACAGCATCATATCCTCTGGAAAGGGAGTTTCTTAACTATGGAGATACTCAAAGAAGCGCATACTTGTGTTATTCACCAGCTTCTTGTTTGAATTTTCCCGTTCCACCTTAAATGGTGTGGCAGTCATTATGAAAGTCATTATGAATGTAACTGCTGCACCACTTAAGGTGGAACGGGAAAATGTTTTAACTAGAACCTGGCAAATAGTAAGCTGACTTCAGCCTCATTGCATTTGTGGCTAAAATTAGGCAGGTTTGTAATGTTACTCCTCTACCTTATGTGTCCAACCCAAAGCATGTAAAAATTACAGAAAAAAACATTGATTTTATGTGGTGAAGTTGACTTTTGTTCCCAAGCTAACAGCAATGCTAATGACACATTGCATGAACTTAAGACAGAAAGTTTGATGTTTAAATGAAATAATGGCAAAATGAAATGTTTTTACATCTTTTCTACTTTTCTGGAGTGACGACAGCACATAAATGAAGTAGCCACTTCAATCTCTGTCAGAGATGTTTATACAGAGATTTCTTATCTCGTGCAAATTGCTCATACACATTGCATGTGTGCTGTGGTAAACTGCATTACCCCAACTCCCCAAAACTAATCCTGTCCAAATAAGGCTTTGGGTGCAATGTTTCAGGTCAAACGTAAAGTTGCATCAATCCAAAAGGATTGTTGACTTCAGAAAGCAAAACGAAAACAAAGACAATATATAAACCCTCCAATTGCGAAGTGTCAGATAGCTTGAAGGTGTGTAAGGTTGTCATTTCGAAACAGCAGGACACACCATCATGGTAAAACAGCCTCAGATACTGCACCTGCTGAACAGCTCCTTTCAGCCCAGCAGTTGAACAAAAGGTCAGCTCCCTGACTTTAATAGAGAACATCCACCAATAGCCCTCAGAAGTGAAACAAGAAAGTGAGACCAGACTCACGCTGTTCGCACAGAGAGAAACCTAGCACGAAGACATGCTCAAATTGAGCTTCGTGTGCAGCATTCACAATGAAACAGAAGTCGTTCTGGCAGATACAGTTGGAGGGAATGAAAGCCAGACAGAGGAAGCCATGCCAATGAGTGGGCATGAATGGGCCCACTGCGAATGTTGAATTAACCTGTGACATTAAAAGAAGAAATTGATAGACCAGTTCGGACTCAGAAAGCTAGTTACCATTCTCTCAGTGTAACTGTGACTCAGTAGGGCCAGGATGTCAGTCTGGTATGATTACTTCACTTAACTCCTTTATATGGCTCCATGTTCATGCTAGCCTTTCCAGGGCCAGTGTGTGTTCCCATTAAAGTTATGTGTAGTCTTCTCAGAATAAAACTGGATATAACACAAGTTATTTGTTTCATTTGTGCATGAACATGACATCATTGCTTGATCTTTTTGGTGGAGTTTAGCTGTTAGTTTTATGGAAATTGGTAATAAAACTGTTTAGAACAACAGTCAACAGCCCTACTTCCATTGAAAATTTTAGTTCCAACCTATATCAAAAAGTCTTTATGGTATGGTGTCAAATCAATGACCAAGCTGTGTGGGACTTTTCATAAAACCAAAAGCTGAATCATAACTTGAAGCTCCTTCATTTTTGCTACTGATGCTTGTCTTTTTCTGTGATGAGCCATTCGGCCTTCGGTTCAGGCCAAAAAAAAACCCACAAAAAAACCCACAACACTACTGTGTGCTAGTGCACCTATGTGGACTCTAGTATTATATTAATGCTATGCTGAAAGTAGTTCTCATAAACATTGTTTTGCTGTTCTAGAGTGACTTTTTTCTGACCAAATTAGTCCCATCCAAATCAAAACTTGACTGGTAAACTCTTCAATTCTTAGTTATGCTAAGTTAAACTGACGAAAGGCCTATAGTTCAGCTCCTGAAGGCCTCACCAATGGGAGAACTCACTTGGCTGTATCTACCTAGACAACAAGTGTAACATGCCAACCAGATTTAGATGCTCGCAGAAGTAAAGCACAAATGAGGCTTTACTGAAAGATTCACAGTCCAGAATCGTCATCACAAAACTGGTAGGGGTCAAATCCAAAAGGCATAGAAAATATCAACAGGTATACATGACCCAGTGCATGAAGTCAAAAAAGGGAGAGACTAAAGGCATAGTCAAGGATGTAGGCAGAAAGGTCAAAAAAACAGGTGTCTGAAGAATAACAATACAGAAGGCAGAGCAAAAAGGCAGAGTTGAAAAAGTTGAAAAGGCAAAGGTCATACACAAAATACAAACAATGGAATGAACACTCAGTAGATCGCACATGGATACAATACCTCACAACCATCCTATGCTAAAGCCCGGGATTATAAACTAACCTAAGTATGCCATATGACCAATAACACAGGTGACAGACATTAATACTCCGGAGATCCAGAGCACTGATAGGAGCATGAAGTCATGTGAGAAGTCAGGTGATCTCCCAGAGGATTCCGGGAGATTTAGTCTGTGTCAGTGCCTGAGTAATCACCCAGAGGAGTCTGGGAGTTCAAATCCAACATGGAACTCAGGTGTCGCAGACTGTGGTAGGAACTACACTCTGCTGTAATGGTAGAGTTTCACCGCTGTTTAGACAGCTGTTTTAGAATATTCCTTTTGCACCTAGATACATCCAGTCTTAGGTGATGGGGTCGTGTACAGCTGCCTGACCAACAAAAGAAGATATCCAGGTGAGTTAAACTGTATTTCCTTATTAATATACCTTGCCATTGAGCTGCATACTGAGCCACCGTGCACTATTAAAACCAAAAAAAGTTCCTTAATTATTCTTGACTTGTTATAGAGCCATTACATTATGTGGAGGCTCATAAAATATTATATAAGTTCTCAACACTTGTATATTTCATTTAACAACTATACAGGGTTGTGACGTGCCAGTGATGCACGTATGTTTTGTTTTTCTTTTCTCTTTTTCTCTTCTTTTTCTCCCCAACCAGATTGGGTGCAGCTGTGTGCGAAATGGACCAATGTGGATCTCGAATGCTTGGCTGTGATCTTCTCTCCACCAATCCAAATGGCTGATTTCTGCTGAGGGATGGGCTTTGGCAGATAAAAGGACTCACCTGTGGCCAGGGAGCATTTAGCGTGTTTGAGACTTGTAGTGGAAAACTGTCCTACTTTAGTTGTGAAGAAGTAGTCAGTAAGACTAGTCTCTTGTGCTCTCTCTGTCTCTCTGTCTGTGTGTTTTCTCCCCTCTGTGTGGACAGGCAAGTTGGGCACGACTATACATATATGCATATACAGTAGTGGTTGGATTGTTTAGACACATCAGGTAAGGGGCAAATGCCACCCGCTGCATTTTGGTGAGGATTACACTCTCAGCTAGGCAGGTTAGATTTGTTTCTTTGGTTCATTCTGTGGCACCGTCCATCGTCCACCCTTGCGGTTGGTTGTGCTCCATTAGTTAGTTAGTCCATATAAGTAAGGCTCTTGTATCATATACTTTTGCATGTGGGAAGCAAAGTAAAAGTCTTGAATGCAAACACCACTACTGTGTACTTGTGTCCTTCCCTTCCATCTCCCATTACATGCCATTTTATTTCCCCTCTCCCCCTAGCTACATCTGAAGGGAACGTAACATATGGGGGCTCGTCCGGGATTGTTTTCTTGGGGGATTTGAGTTTTATATGATTTTGGGCATGTGATGTCGGATGGTTGGTGTGGGTCTTTTGTTTTCATTATCTGCTTTATGTGCTAGCTGTACCTGTAGAAAGGATGGCTACAAGTAAATTTAACTGCATGATTTTATCTCTAAACCGAGTTATGAGGCGCTAGATACATGCAAAAAGGATGATTTGGTCTCTCTAGCTGGCCATGTCAATCTCTTGTTTTCGAGGGCTTTGTTAAAGTCTGAGATCTGTAAGCTTGTGATAAAGCAGTTGATAGAGGTGGGTGTGTTGGCTGCGACACATATGGTGGCTACAACCACAGCCAGTTTGCTTGAACCAGCGCTTTCTCCTGAAAGGGAGGTCTCACCTGGCTGGGAGGTCACGCCGGATTGAACGGAGCCGGTTGTTTCTGTGGAACTGGGGAAACCAGACATAAGCGCTGTATTCAATGAGGAGCTTGAGGTAAGAGCTACTCTGCCTCCTTATGTGCCATCTTGTCCCTTGTCTTCTCACACTTTTCTGTCTTCGACGGAAAGCCATGTTATAATTCATTTGGCTCGTCTTGAGCTAGAGGCAAAAGAAAGGACTGAAGCTCGGAAATCTGAGTTTGACTTTAAATTGGCTGTTCGCAAAATGGAGCTTGACTGTGAAAAGGAAATCAGGTTGCGTGGTCTGGAACTGAAGGCGAGGGAGCTCGCCTCTGACCAGCAGCAGCGACCGGTTTCTCTCACGTGCTCCAGCCCCACTATTTCTCCTGCTCAGCCTCAGGCTTGTAGACAAGAGGCTGTTGTGTCTTCCACACCTGAGCCATACAAAACCAATTTGATTGAACTAGTTACATTTTGCTAGTTCCCCCATTTTAGAGAGTGAAGTGGACACCTATTTTAACATATTTGAGAGACTTGCTACTACTTTACGTTGGACGAAAGACGTGTGGGCAGTTCTGCTACAACGTAGACTAGGGGGGAAAGCCCAAAAAGTCTGTTCAGCTCTTTCACTCAGTGTAAGCTCTCAGTATGAGATGGTAAAAGCTGAAACTTTAAGAGCTTATGAGCAAGTTCCAGAGGCCTATCGCCAGTGTTTTAGGAATTTTAGAAAAAGTTCTAGCCAAACATTAGTAGAATTTGAGCAAGAGAAGGGGGTAATGTTTGATAAATGGTGCAGTGCTAGTAAAGTTACTGATTTTGAGCCTATAAGGGGGTTGATTTTGTTGGAGGAGTTTGAAACTTGTCTTCCCGAATGTGTTGTCATGTATTTGAATGAACGTGCAGTTTCTACTTCGTCTCAGGCCAAAGTTTTAGCTGATGAATTTGCTCTTACTCATAGGCAGGCTTTTAAACCAGTGAAAGCAGAGCAGTTGGCCGACAGCAAATCTAAACATTCACCCGCTAGCCGATCGCCCCCTCAGCCGAGTGATATTAAAGAATTTTTTTTTTTTTGTCATAAACCTGGACGCATAGCTATTAACTGTTTGGCACTGAAGAAGCAGGAAAGACAGAATAAACAAAGCACAAGTTCGAGTCAAGCAAAAGCACTTGCTGATTCCTTAAGTTCTGGAGGGTCTGTCTAGCTCAAGAGACCTGTCTGGCATTGATCCATCAGCCTTTTATTTTAAAGGGCAGTGTCGGTTTAGAAGGTAATGCTAGTCTTAGGACTATACAAGTTTTAAGAGACACAGGGGCTACGCAGTCGTTTATTTTAGCTGACCTGCTACCGTTTTCTGACCACTCTTTCTGTTGCTCATTTGCATTGTGCCAGGGGCTTGAAATGGGCTACATTAAAGAGCCATTGCACCATGTTCAGTTGCGTACTGGCTTATGTTCTGGTGTGTTTAAAGTTGCTGTCTGCCGCGCTTTACCTGTGAAGGGAGATGATTTTATTTTGGGGAATGACATAGCTGCAGGGAAGGTTTTGCCAGTTTTAGAAGTTTTGAGTGCTCCCATCACTACTTTTGTGTCGTCTGACATTGTTAAAAATCAGTCCGATGTTTTTCTGGCCTGCGTACTTACTCGTGCTCAATCGCAGAAGTTGGGAAGTGTGGTAGATTTGGCCGACTCATTCCTTTTTGATGACAAGTCTGAAAGTTTATGTCCAGCAGTTACTGTCAGCTCAGGGCAAAGAGTAGGAAAAGACCAGAGTAACTCCACTGATACCTCTGACAAGCAGCACCTTGAATGGGCTGTTGGTCTCAGTCAGCTTGTTAAGGCACAAAAAGCAGACCCTAGCTTGAGTAAATATTTTTCCATGATAAGTAAACCAGAAGAAGTAGCTGACAAACTGGTAACATTTTGTTGACAACAATGTACTACGTGGCAAATGGAGCTCACATACAGATACTTATTTTGACAGTGTTTATCAGATTGTACTTCCTGCAGTGCATAGGCAACAGGTGTTGTCTCTAGCTCATGACAAACCTTGGACAGGTCATTTGGGTGTTAAAGACATAAAATCGCATCCTTAAACTTTTTTTGTCCTGGAACGAAATCTGACATTTCCAACTGCTGTCGTTCTTGTCATGTCTGTCAAATAACAGGAAAGCCTAATCAAACTATTCCTCCAGCTCCTTTGTGTCCAATCCCAGTTGTTGGTGAATCATTTGAAAGAATACTGGTTGATTGTGTCGGACTTTTGCCTAAGATGAAAACAGGTAACCAATTTCTACTTACCATCACATGTACCGCTACACGCTTCCCTGAGGCTGTGCCTCTGTAAGATTACTGCTCCAGTGATGATACAGGCGCTGGTGAAGTTCCTTTCTACTTTTGGATTTCCTAAAATAATTCAGACTGATCAGGGTACTAACTTTTTGCACAAGTTATGAAAACTTTGAACACTGACCATGTAGTTTCTAGCCCTTATCATCCTGAGTCCCAAGTAGCGCTTGAACGATTCCGTCAGTCATTAAAGTCTATGTTGCGCAAATTCTGCTTGGACACTGGAAAGTTATGGGATGAGGGTGTTCCTTTGGTTTTATGTGTAATGGATCAGGCACAGTATGTCCATAAAGTTACTAAAAGAGTAATTTCTAGCTGATACTGTAGGAAAAGACACCCCTGTACTGGATTATGTCAGTAAGTTTCATGAGTGTTTGCATAAGGTGTGGGACCTTGCTAAAGAAACTTTGAAACTGTCCCAAGCAAACATGAAGAAAACTTTTGATAGAAAAGCTGTGTCCTTCAGTTTTAAGCTTGGTGACCAAGTTCTGGCATTACTGTCTGTTCCAGGTTCCTCCCTTGCAACTAGATTTTCAGACCCATATACTGTTCCGAAAAGATTAGGTGACACATTATGTGATTGAGACTCTGGAGTGGAAAAAAAGTATTTGTGTATAGTCATGTTAGAATGCTGAAGGCTTATCGTTCCAGAAGTGCACCTGTTGGAGATGTTGATCTTCGTTCAGCTCCTATGGCTGTTGTCAGTACCCTTCCTGATATCCCCATCGTTGTTGAGGCAGACGAGTTGAATTTCCATAGCCAGACTCTCCCTACTGCCAGACTTTCAAACACTCAGGCTTTATCAGGGTTGTCATCTACTTTAGACCATTTGTCAATAGAACAGTGCAATGACCTTATTAAGCTTGTCCAAGAATTTCCTTCACTATTCAGTGACGTTCCTTCCTAAACTACTGTCCCACCACATGATATCAAAGTTACAACTAGTAATCCAGTTAAGCAACACCTATATAGGGCTAATACCGATGCCAAAAGAGCTATTATGCAGCAGGAATTAGAATATCTTTTAGAACATGGTTTTGCCAAACGCAGTAAAAGTCCCTGGAGTTCACCATGCTTATTGGTTTCAAAATCTGATGGAACTTTTAGATTTTGTACTGACTATAGAAAGGTCAATGCTGTTACAGTATCAGACTCTTATCCTCTGCCTTGCAAGAATGACTGCGTAGATAATGTAGGTGCGGCTCAGTACGTAAGTTAGACTTGTTGAAGGGATATTGGCAAGTTCTACTAACCCCAGAAGCTTCAGACATTTCCACTTCTGTGACCCCTGATAACTTTCTACAGTATACAGCAATGGTTTTTGGTTTGAAAAATGCACCGGACTCATTAACAATGTAATAGGTGATGTTCCTGGTTGTTCTGCTTATTTAGATGACCTGGTTGTCTATTCATCTAATTGGACCACCCACATGGAGACTTTGCACACACTTTTTGAAAGGTTAGCCACTGCTTCTCTAACCCTTAATCTCACAAAGCGTGAGTTTGCGAAAGCCACTGTGATCTATCTGGGAAAGCAGGTAGGCAGAGGTCATGTTTGTCCACTAGAGGCTAAGGTAGCAGCTATTGTGAACTATTGTCCCTACTTCAACCACATGATTTGAACGGTGCCAGTTTCTAGGCATGGCTGGGTACTATAGGGGGTTTTGCAGAAACTTCTCCACTGTTGTTGAGCCATTTATGGAGGGAGCATAGCGTGTTTGAGACTTGTAGTGGAAAACTGTCCTACTGTAGTTGTGAAGTAGTCAGTAAGACTAGTCTCTTGTGCTGTCCGTCCATCCGTCCGTCGCAAGTTGGGCGCACCTATACGTATATGCATACACAGTAGTGGTTGGATTGTTTAGACACATCAGGTAAGGATTAATCATTCTGAAACACCCTTGTTAGATGTAGCTAGGGGGAGAGGGGAAATAACATGGCATGTTATGATAAGTGTATAATACAACAATCACCCATTGTATTTTGGTGAGGATTAGACTCTCAGCTAGCCAGGTTAGATTTGTTTCTTTGGTTCATTTCTTTGGCAGCGTCCACCTTTGCAGTTGGTTGGGCTCCATTAGTTAATGTTTTTGCATACTGAACTGTTAGGCTTTTTTTTTTCTTTTGATCTATATTTAGTTTCTGCTCAGCGTATTGCACCATCTCTCTCTCCATATAAGCAATGCTCTTGTATTATACACTTATCATAACATGCCATGTTATTTCCCCTCTCCCCCCTACATCTAACAAGGGTGTTTCAGAATGATTAATCCGATTTCAAAGTGCCATATTTTTACAACTGTGAGGTGCCTAGGAACCAATCACATATCAATTGAAACATAGGGGTCATAGAGTTTCTGACTATTACTGGAAGATGGCTCCCTTCAGTCTGCGAGGAGATGGCGACTCCTGAGCAGAAAGCGTTTTGCGTTCTCCGCTTAAATAACAGTGAATCCATTCTTTTGTCAGCAGTGAACCTTCAACAGCTCAGAGCATTTCTCATTGGTTCCATAATACTGGAAGATCTCTAAAATCACATTGAAAGAGCCATGAACGAAATGACGTGCTCAATCGAGTATGGGATGAATTTGACTATGGTATTGATGTTCTCCATACAGCTGGAGAAGGTCATATTGAACACTCGTAAAATTGCATGATAAACTTTATGCTCACTTAAACCATTTACAATTTACTGCATTGTTCTGTAATGATTTACAAGTACTATACATCATTGACATCATGTGAACCTGTCCAAAGGCATGTGTTCTTGAGGACTCATAGGTCTGCACATCGTTGCTGTCATTGTTAAAGGCAAATTAAAAAAATTTACTCCAATATTCTAGAGGAACTTGGTTTGGTGATCCAGACGTTGAAAGCATGTAATGCCTCTAAACACTACCTCACTGAAAGACAAAGCATGTGCCTTCTGGTATCAACATGAGATAGAAACATCATCTTTTAAAAATATCAGGCCTGTCTAATTTTTATTTTCTTTTAAAACTCATCTTCAATCTTCCTCACACAGTCCTCAGCCTAACACAGCCCTTCTTAGTATCTCATAATATTTCAAATGTGAGCTTCTGTAATTTTCCTGCAACACAAATTAACGCTGACAGCATTTTGACAGCTCAAGGCCGTCAGAACATCTCTCGCTTCAGTCTTCAGACTTCATATCATCACTTCATATAAGCATTTGTTTTATAATACAGAACAGAAAAAGGATCACTGATAGATTTCAGCTTCACTTTGCTCATGATGAATAAAAAAGTCCATCACACTTATTACCAACGCATATATTTTATCCGACTCTGCCACCTAATCTGATATTTTTGGTAATCATAACTCACCAACCGAGTCTAATAAATGCTAATCATACAGTTTTAATAAACTAGTGCCTGGTGCAGGATATGAATGCTGCTCTTCTACTTAAGCCCTGAAAGGTACTTACTCCTCGTGCTTAAGCAGGGCTTAGCTTTTGTGGTACTGACGTTAATCCTCAGATGGTTTTATGTAAACAACAAACCTATTGGTTTTAATTTTGATAAATTAAGGTACCAAAAAAGCTGTAGATGAAAGTGGCATCTGGACGGGCGGTTGGTAGATTGGGGGTGGTGTGGGTGTGGGTGTGGATGTGTGTGTGTGTGGGGGGGGGGGGGGGGGGGGTTGTTGTTGGGTGGTTGGGGGAATTCATTCATGTAGATATCTAATATAAAAAAGTTTAGTTGCTCAAAAGACACTTTAGAGCAAAGCTTTACTTTAAAATTCATGCAACCTTATTGAGAAGAGACTGGAGGTTCCACAGCCCTTCCCCCCTGTAGAAACCCCTGGTCTGCACATTTGTGTTTTCATGCTTTCATCTAGCACTTGCTAAAAAAAATATTCTTTACCATGCTGACAAACAGTAGACCGCCCCGAATTCCATGCTGGTCTAAGCTGGTTTAGCTTGATCACCCAGCATGGTCATGGTGGTTGACAAGCATACAAGCATCCAAAACACAATGTATGCTGGCTTTGTTGGTGATCAGCTATTCATTGTATCCTAGCAAAGGTGGATGGTGGACTTTTGCACATTCTATTCAGTCTGCTCTCTATATTTCCACACTTCTTTCATTCTTTTCTCTCTCCTTTTGATCTGTCTGCTCTTTATTGGCTAAGCTTCAATCTTCAGCCCATTGTGAGTCTTTCAGTCTTTTCTGTCTTATTGATTGTTTATTCATATAAACCCTGCAGGACTGTTGCTTCGGTGTTCAGAGCAGGCAGCTGCTGTATTGCTGACTAGCTCATGTTTAGCTCAGTTAACAAACAAAAGTTGGTGTTTTTTCAATGTACAATTATTTTTGCATTTTTAAGTAGACACCTGCATTCACTGAGCATCAGGCAATCATGTGGCAGCAGTACAGTGCATATAATCATGCACATGATATGGTCCAGCAGCTACAGGTTATGTTCCTATCAACCATCAGAACGGGGAAAAATGTGATGTTAGTGATTTTGACTTGGAATTGTTGGTGGCAGATGGGCTGGTAAACTTAGTTTTCTTAGATAACTGCTGATCTCCTTAGGTTTCCAAGCATAACAGTTCCTAGAGTTTACAAAGATTGGTGCAATGAAGGAAAAACATCCCGTGTCTGGAAGTTATGTGGACTGAGACGTGTTGTTAATGAGAGAGGTCAGCTGAGAATGGCCAGAAAGGTTTGAGCTGACAGAAAGGCTATGATAACTCAGATACCCATTCTGTACAATTGTAGGCAGCAGAAAAGTATCTCAGATTGCACAGCACATCAAACCTTGAGGCGAATTGGCTACAACAGAAAAAGATCGTGTCGGGTTCCACTTCTTTCAGCCAAGAACAGAAAACTGAGGCTGCAGTGGCCACAGGCTCACCAAAACTGGACAGTTAAGACACAGCCCAGTCTGATCGGTGTTGGGGTAGTTACTCACAGAAAGTGATCCATTACAGATTTCTCATTACTTAACTAAAAATGTAATGGGATTACTTTACTCATTACTTTCTGGAAATGTAATCTTAAACCTCAATACTTTTTTAAATACTTAACCTCATTACTTTACTCTCATACGAAAAACACTGGAATCAAATCTACAAACATATCTGGAAAGTACAAAAATGGTAGATGTTAATTATTTGTGTAGTTTATTTAGGAACAAAATGTACCAGTAACAGCAACACTAAACATGTATAAAATGAATCTCACTATACTTAGTGTTACTATTTTTTATATAATATATAATATATTTCTATATAACTGCACCTTCACCTTTTAACCCAGACAATCTTGCCTAGCTCATAGCTAACGAAAAGGCTAAGAGAAAAATATAAGAATATATGAACATCCATAATTTGGTGATAAATGGACTTGCTGGTCCTGCCCTCCACCCAGTGACCGCTGGGATGGGCTCAGAAGGATAAGCGGCTTAGAAAGTGTGTGTGTGTGTGTGTGTGTGTGTGTGTGTGTGTGTGTGTGTGTGTGTGTGTGTGTGTGTTCTTGCTGGTTTCCTGATATGCTTAATCTGCCACGAGAAACTGTCCAACACTAAGAAGTTGTGAAGATGTCAGCTTCTCAATCGAATTCTTCTCTTCCACCTTAAATGGTGCAGCAGTTATATTCTGCCTCCTCAGGCACCATTTAAGGTGGGTTGCCCACTCCTGGTCTAAAAGACGTCGACTCTACATTAAGACAGCAGTAGCTAGAATTTCCTCAACTATGTATCTTGCTATAAGTCTCTTTATTTCTCCCTGAGTTACCTTTATTCCTGGCACAGAATGAAAATCCAATTTATCTCATTTAGTTGTTGGGACACTCTCCTTTGGTACAGGGGTCTTTAGCCACAAGTTTTGTCTTTGCTTTCACCCTAATTAAGTGCTTCGACAAATTGCTTGTTGAGTTCTCAGCGCTTGAAAGGTGCTGTTGGCTTGAACATGGCTTATACTTCAAGCTACTGATTTTATCTTTGCGTGAAACAAATTGAAAATAATGAGAATATCTCTATTTGTGGAAATGTCCACTCTCATCTTCTCACATTGTTGCCAAACTACATTTATGCAGCAGTCCTCACTTTCGTGGTCACATGACAAGCTGTGCCGTCCACAGATTAACAGAAAACAGAAATGTTTGTGAAATATTTTATATTTTGTGTATTAAAATAACAGTTATTACTATATTTAGTAATGCAGGTAACAGTTTTTTTTATAAAGTCAGTAACTGTAATGTGATTATAAAATATTTAAGTGTAATGTGTAACATTACGTTGCTACAGAAAACAGAAAAAGTAATCACATTTGTGTAATACGTTACACTGGGTGTGATGAATCTCGATTTCTATTGATGCATACAGATGGTAGGGTCTGAATTTTGTACTTGAATCCATGGACCCAATTTGCCTTCTGTTAACAGACCAGGCTGGTGGAAGAGGTGTAATGGTGTGGGAAATGCTTTCTTGGGCTCATTAAAATGAAATGAACACCACAGGCTATTTGAGTATTGTGGCTGACCATTTCAATCCTTCCACTGCCACAATTCACCCATCTTCTACTAAGAGACCCTACTGAGTATTGGTATTGTGTTCCTAATGTGCTCTAGTGCTCGGTGAGTGTAACATGCCCAGTTCTGTTATCAATTGGTATAAAATGAAAATGAAATTGTATACATTTCAACCAGGTTAGACTGTAGATGTTTCATTTTTTGAGTAATTAATTACTTACATTCTAGTTTCTGTTTTGTTTTACTGGCTTTAACGCGAGTTGGTACCAGACCAGATACCTTCAACACAATGCGCCTTCTTAATGCAGTGACACTGATGGGCTAGTTGTGTGTTAGCATATGTTGCACTAGTGAGAGTAGATCAGATGCAGCGGTAATGCTGGAGTTTTTAAACACTTTGTCCACTCACTGTCCTCTCTACTAGACATGCATACCTTGTTGATGCACATTGTAGATGTAAAGTCCGAGAAACATCTGTTGCTGTGCAGTTTGTGTTAGTCATCCTCTAGTCTTTCATCAGTGGTCACAGGACGCTGCTCACAGTACTGGCTGGATATGGTTGGTTGGTGGACTATTTTCAGTCCAGTAGTGTTTGAGTCATACCAGCACAACACACTGACAACTCAGTGTCACTGTAGTGCTAAGAATGATCAACCCCTGTTAATGTTGCCTGCTCTGTGGGGTGTGGGGCTAGCAAAGTATGCAGAGACACAAATGAGATATGCACATATATACACTGCTCAAAAAAATAAAGGGAACACTCAAATAACACATCCTAAATCTGAATGAATGAAATATTCTCATTGAATACTTTGTTCTAAAGGGTCCGCTAACTCCTGGACAGTCTGTGGTGCAATGTGACGTTGGTGGATGGAGAGAGACATGATGTCCCAGATGTGCTCAATCAGATTCAGGTCTGGGGAATGGGCGGGCCAGTCCATAGCTTTAATGCCTTCTTCTTGGAGGAACTGCTGACACACTCCAGCCACATGAGGTCTAGCATTGTTCTGCATTAGGAGGAACCCAGGGCCAACCGCACCAGCATATGGTCTCACAAGGGGTCTGAGGATCTCATCTCGGTACCTAATGGCAGTCAGGCTACCTCTGGTGAGCACATGGAGGGCTGTGCGGCCCTCCAAAGAAATGCCACCCCACACCATTACTGACCCACTGCCAAACCAGTCATGCTGAAGGATGTTGCAGGCAGCAGATCGCTCTCCACAGCGTCTCCAGACTCTGTCACGTCTGTCACATGTGCTCAGTGTGAACCTGCTTTCATCTGTGAAGATCACAGGGCGCCAGTGGCGGATTTGCCAATCCTGGTGTTCTCTGGCAAATGCCAAGGGTCCTGCACGGTGTTGGGCTGTGAGCACAACTCCCATCTGTGGACGTCGGGCCCTCATACCATCCTCATGGAGTCGGTTTCTAACCGTTTGTGCAGACACATGCACATTTGTGGCCTGCTGGAGGTCATTTTGCAGGGCTCTGGCAGTGCTCCTCCTGTTCCTCCTTGCACAAAGGCGGAGGTAGCAGTCCTGCTGCTGGGTTGTTGCCCTCCTATGGCCTCCTCCACGTCTCCTGGTGTACTGGCCTGTCTCCTGGTAGCGCCTCCAGGCTCTGGACACTACGCTGACAGACACAGCAAACCTTCTTGCCACAGCTCGCATTGATGTATATAACTGCACCTTCACATTTTAACCCAGACAATCTTGCCTAGCTCGTAGCTAACGAAAAGGCTAAGAGAAAAATATAACATGAACATCCATAATTTGGTGATAAATGGACTTGCTGGTCCTGCACTCCGCCCAGTGATGGCTAGGATGGGCTCAGAAGGATAAGCAGCTTAGAAAGTGTGTGTGTGTATGCACTGCTCAAAAAAATAAAGGGAACACTTAAACAACTCAATATAACTCCAAGTAAATCAAACTTCTGTGAAATCAAACTGTCCACTTAGGAAGCAACACTGATTGACAATCAATTTCACAGCTGTTGTGCAAATGGAATAGACAACAGGTGGAAATTATTGGCAAGACACACTCAATAAAGGAGTGGTTCTGCAGGTGGGGACCACAGACCACTTCTCAGTACCTTTCTGCTTTCTGGCTGATGTTTTGGTCACTTTTGAATGTTGGTGGTGCTTTCACACTCGTGGTAGCATGAGACGGACTCTACAACCCACACAAGTGGCTCAGGTAGTGCAGCTCATCCAGGATGGCACATCAATGCGAGCTGTGGCAAGAAGGTTTGCTGTGTCTGTCAGCGTAGTGTCCAGAGCCTGGAGGCACTACCAGGTGACAGGCCATCTGGGACATCATGTCTCGCTCCATCCACCAACGTCACGTTGCACCACCGACTGTCCAGGAGTTGGCGGATGCTTTAGTCCAGGTCTGGGAGGAGATCCCTCAGGAGACCATCTGCCATCTCATCAGGAGCATGCCCAGGCGTTGTAGGGAGGTCATACAGGCACGTGGAGGCCACACACAATACTGAGCCTCATTTTGACTTGTTTTAAGGACATCACAATTTGGGTCAGCCTGTAGTGTGTTTTTCCACTTTAATTTTGTGTGTGACTCCAAATCCAGGCCTCCATTGGTTAATAAATTTGATTTCCATTGATGATTTTGTGTGATTTTGTTGTCAGCACATTCAACTTTGTACAGAACAAAGTATTCAATGAGAATATTTCATTCATTCAGATCTAGGATGTGTTATTTGAGTGTTCCCTTTATTTTTTTGAGCAGTGTATATATGTATATAATCATGTCTTACAATGGCCCATACTTTGCACCATATAGTCTAGCAACTGACATTTCTATGAATATTAAATTGCAAAGAAAAGACTACAATCACTGAGTATAGGCGAGAGAATGTGATGATTTCCAGTGTACAGCACACATTATCTTTGCCGCAGCTAAACCAACAAGCAGATTATGTTTTTGCTGGTTACATAGAGCCAAAGATGAGTCATCATGTAAGAGTAGCAGCCTTGAACAACATGGTATTCCATTATTAAGCAAGTCAGATAAGAAAGAAGACATCAGATTACAAAATGTTGCAACACCCTGCACATAAAGGAGCCAATTTAACCACTAGAACAAAAAAAAGCAGATTGGAGAGGAAATAGGCTTCATGAGATGAAGATTTCATGGGGTCAAGAAAAAAACAGTGTAAGAACTTATAATAAATCAGGTTATGGTCAGGGCTGTTAGAGGTCGCATCCAATAGGAAATGGGACATAGAAAATAAGGATGAAAGAGAAGTAGCAGATGAGATGGATAAGTCATGGGCTGCGTCCAGAAACCTTTGCTACTGTTTTCCTCCCTATACTACTCCTCTTTGAATTGAACTCATCTAAGAGTCTGCATTAAACCTAGGCGAGCCAAAGCGAAACTGGATACAATACATAAGGCCAGCATTGTGGAATTAATTTTTTTAAATGTAAATAACCATTTAAAATTGGTATTGTGTTTATGGATTAGTCATCTTATTCAAGCAAAAACTTTGTCTCTTCATTTTCTCATTTTTCACCTGTTCACATAATTTGAAATCTCCAGTTAACTTTTGCATTGTTTCAAAATTTAATGACAAACTGATTAACAGAAATGGCCTGAAATTATTTCAAAATCTTGCTTGCATTGACTTCCATTGCAATTTAAGAAAGCTTTTTCCTTCTTCTACAAATTTACCATTTTGGAGATACAAGGTTTTGTTCCAACAGCAACGATATGGACCATAGCAACAAACAGCGACAATATGGACCTGCGAAATATGGGCTCCTATGTAAATAACATTTACATGCTAAATAAAACTCCTTACTTTCAACAAAATGAGGAAAATTCAGTTGTCCCTGATATGGGCCCTTTAACCAGCATAAGCTCTGCTGGCTGTGGTCGTGACAGTGACCGCGTGTGCTGAAGGACTCCAGCAGAGCACGAGCTCATCTTGCATTTTTTTCCTCGCGCTGCTGACCCAGACCTGCGCAAACAGTGATAGCGCTTTATGTTAGCTTACTTTTCTGCAGCATGGTTCCTGCTCTCTGGAAAGTCTCAAACACTGAGAACATAGCACTATTACTCAGGGGATGTGTTTTAAATTAAAGTGTTAAGTGTGTAAAACAGCTAAACAAATAAATGAAAACCCGTGGCCTTCATGATAATTGGTAGGCTAGCCTTGTAAAAAGTAATGAAAAAAACATATTTAAATGTGTGTTTACTGTTTATTATGTTGATCTTGAGGGGAAAAAAAACATTTAAAAAATTGTTGTGATGTTAGATCAGAACAGGCATCAACACTAAAAAACACATTAAAAAGAAGGCTTTTACTTAACAGAGAAAACTAGGCTAAGAGCGGCATCCTGGAAGTTGAGGCTTGTGACATATTTTTTCCTTAAAAGCTTTTAAAGCATCAAAACATATCATTCATATATGGAGACTAAGCAGCAAAAACAGCCCAATTTGAATGCATATTTGTCTACTTAGCTGCCTTTTCAGTGACCGGGAGTTTAGTGAAGTTGATGTTTCAGACCAGATTGCTTTTTGGATGCGGCACAATGCAGTGCAGCCAATCAGAACTGAGATCAATTACATATGCACTATATGGTTAATAGTATGTGGACATCTACATAACATCACACCTATATTAGATTGTTGTACATCCTATTCCAAAACCACCGGCATTAGTATGGCAATGCCCCTGACTCATTGTTACTACAACAGCTCCATTCTTCTGGGAGGGTTTTCCACGAGATTTTAGAGTGTGTCTATGGGAATTTAACTTCAGCCAAAAGAGGATTTGTGAGAACAGGCATTGATGTTGGATGAATAGGCCTGTCTAGCAATCGATGTTCCAATTTATCCCACAAGTGTTCAGTGGGGTCAAGGTGAGCCACTGGAGTTTATCTGCACTAAATTCTGGCCTTTATGGACAGTCAAGCTGGGACAGAGTGGGAAGCATACAATTGGCTAAAGTGTCTTTGTATGCTGTATCACTAACATTACGCTACTTTGAAACTAAGTAGATGAGCCCAAACTCTGAAAAACAACCCCAGACCATTATCCCTCCTCCACCAAAATTTACTGTTAACACTATGCAGTCCAGTAGGTAGCCAAACCTAGTGTATGCAACTGCTCAATCATGGAAATCAATTTCATTAAGCTTCCATTACACATTTCTTGAGCTAGTTTTTGCTTCCAGAGGCAAAATCTCTAGTGAGCAATGCAACACAGGATAGGTTATTTTTTTATATGCGCTGTTTAAAGTCAATGAGCTCTTCAGTATGACCTATTGTACTGCTAATGTTTGTTGATGGAGACTGCATGGCAATGTGTTTGATTTCATACATGTGTTAGCAATGAGTCTGGCTAAACACCTGAACTCAATAACTAGGAACACATACTTTTGGCCATATAGTGTATTAGTCTTAAATATTCAGTAATAAGAACAACCTAATAGAGTTGATAAAGAGAATAAGATATAAAGAGAACAGGGAATAAAGAGAGGTTGCAAAATAGTAGCGGAAAATGAATTATGACGTTTTTGGTACACAAACCCACAAAAAATTTTGTAAGCAGACCTCAGGGAAACATTTAAATACAAGAAAAATGCAGGACATGAGCGTCTTAAAAAATAAACTCAGGGACCAGTTCAGTCCAATTCAGAGACCCAAATGTTGCCATTCTCTCAATGCAGTTTTGATTAAAGATGGGCAGAGCTCCAGTCTGTGATGATTATTTTACTCAACTGCTTTCTTTGGCTGGCAATCACTTTGCCTGTCCAAGTCCAGCATTTGTTCCCATGCAGGTCCTGTCTAGTCCACTAAAGCTGGATAATTACACTGGTTATGCATTTCTCTACAGAAAGAATGCAGAGAGACACATTACAACAGAAAACAGGACAAAGAACATAATAAATAAAACAATAGGACCGCATTTGTCCCCGTCCTCTAGAGACTATAACACGGATTTTTTTCATTTTCGGTTGGGGTTGCAACCATGCAAGACCATCTCAGAACATTGTGCATTTTGTTAAGGTATCCAGGTTGAATGACATTTTCATCAAAATGCTGTGAAATGGTGTGCAATGAGGTTTGAGGTATGTTTTCTTTCGTTTGATGGGATTGTCAGAGATGTTCCCCAATCAGCAGTGATGTGCACATAAACTCTGCCGTATTAAAAAAGCAGTGCACACAATGGATTCTAAAAAAGTCCTCTAAAAATACAACTGCTTCAGCTTGGTGCAGGCAACAATTAAAGACATGTTTACCATATCTATTTTAGGGTAAGGTTTTTTTTAATAGTCTATGCTAGCAAGAAAACAAGAATGGCCCTCTTAGCTGCCATAGTTGCAATGCTTGCGTAGTTTCCACTGTTTCCTTTTAAATAAACATTTTGCCATTTTTCCTCAGGGCTGAATGCCCTGGTAGACAACCAAAACTGTTACCATCTGATAAACAGTACTTTCATCTTAGAGGAAGAGGAGAAAACCAAGCTCCACCCTTGTTCCAGTTTTGAAAACATCCGCAGCTGTTTCTGTTCATCCTTCCACTGTAAGGCAGCTCACTGCTATGTGTCTGTCTATGGATCTTACTGAGGAAAGCAAAGATGTTTCTCCAGACCCCAGCGTGATTGAATGTGCTTAGGATTAGCATTTGCCAAATCTAGACACGCCGATCAGACTGCCAGATAGAGATGAGTGATTCATCACTCCACAGAATGCATTAACACTGCCCCAGAGTCCAGTGGTGATATGCTTTACACCACTCCCATGTAATTTCATCCAATCAATATGAGGTGTGTCCCAATACTTTTGTCTATATAGTTTATATTTATAATTTTCTTTTTAAGTTTTTGACCAAAGAAAGGCCATTTTGCCTGGAAAATAACTAAATGAAGAGTTGTCAACAACCAAGACATTTTTATAGCCATTTATCTTTAACCAAAAATAGCAATAATTATGTAGGCATAACAGAATTGATGGTTTCTCTTATGTCTCCTTCTTTGCCAAGACGCTAAAATATGACTGTCTCTATGCCTGCCTTGCTGTTTGACGTCAAAAGAAGAAAAGCCTTAACTTTGAGTGAACTTCTCAATCCTGGTCTCATGTTCCTGGTATGCCTAAATTCTCCATTTGTTTACTTTTCGATGTTCTTCCCAGTCAGAGAGGCTTCTATTTTATTAATAGTATTTATGGAGTCGCAAAGCAATTAAAATACTGCTTCAATAATTTACAAATGGCAAACATGCCTGGCAACCAGGAGTAGGAGATTTCACCTAAGGCAAAGCTCATTTCATGCAGTTGGTCTTCCTATGCACCACCTCCTAATCCCCACTGTATTTAGCCTACCTAGCTCTCAAGATTGCTCCTCGCTAAGTGGGATGCGAGACAGTGAGTTTTTTTTTTTTGCTGTTGTAAGGCATCGGTACTCCTCCTTGAAGTTGTCACCTTGGTTACACATCTCTGAGCCTTTTGATTGGAGCTGAATAAACATTCTGCATACAGCCGCAGCCCCTCGTTAGCAGGAGTGAGCTGCATGAGCTTCACCCAATCTGCTGTCATCCGTGTCCTTACCGCAGCAAAAGGAACTTGTTATTACCCGCATGACCAACTGCATTATCACCCTTTTTAATTTCAGTTACACGGTCATTCTTTAAGTCATCATTAGCCTTGTAATAGCTATGGGTTTAATGAGAGCCTGTTTTATGCCTCTGGGATCAGAGATGCAGAGGACCAGAGGGACTGAAGAAATATAACAGTGTAGAATAACTTCATCACTTTCTTCACTGCTCATTACTGCTTATTATTCCTATTTCTACTAATACTATTCCTTATTTCAAAACAAAAAGCTCTAGTTTTACTTAAATATATTACTTTAATTATAGTGTTACTATAATACAAAACTAAGGCTCTTAAGGTTAACATGTTTGACCTTTGAGCCTCTGGACTGTTGGTAGTATTGCGGGCTGAAGCCCAGCTGGTCATGGAAATGTGCATACCTCTCGTTCAGATTTTACATGGCCTTTAAAGTCAAGATAGTCTTTTTTTTTTTTTTGGCTTGTTAGTTCATATCCTTGCTCACATTAATTTACCCCATCTACTCATATAGCTATAACAAAATGTTAGAACTCCAGGTTCAAGTCAAATCAAAGTTTATCATATATTATCACAAAGCAGGTTTACAGAAACAGCAACAAAAAAAAACTCTGGCTCCGAGCCCCCATCAGCGTCGCCAATGGTGACAATAGCAAGAAAAAACTCCCTAAGAGAAAGAGGAAGAAACCTTGATAGAAACTACAGCTCAAAAGGAGAACTCGTCTTCCTCTGGTTGACACCGGATAGCAAGCGATACCAGCAGAGAATAAGGTTTGAGTGCCAGTATAAGTAAAGATATGGAAAAGGGAAAAGCAGGAGAAGCAATGTTTATGATTAAAAAAAATATATATATTGGAGCAAATAAGACAAATGTGATTAACCATGATTAATTGGACAAATGTGATGAATCATGATTCATGATTTTAATCGTTTGAATGCTTTAATCAAAACAGTTACCCTATAATCTCCTTGTATATACACTTTCAATTATAAGGTTGCGTCAGATCCAGCACTTGATTATGGAATGGTTTGGCAACAAATTTACAGTTTTCCATTTTTCCACAAATGTAGTCGTCAGTCAAGTTTCCTGTCCAAATGTTGCTTCATTAGATCTAAACAGGTGCTAACAAAGACAAGAAGTCAGTAGTCACCCAAATCTTTTTCATAAAAAAACATACCCAAAAACTTCTCTGAACCTACTCATACTGCTTCCAGGCCTTCATTAAGGTCACGCAGACCAACCGAATTGGTTAGGGACATGGTATGACTTACTGCGTAAAAATAATTGAAGTTATTTTAGACAAGTGTTGGGCCGACTCATCTTCATGTGCACACACATCCCACAAGCATGCATAATCTGTTCTTTATTTTTAAAAAATAACTGAATTTTAAAATTTAATTTTCAAACTGATATGAGTTGGATTGTGTGCAGGAGTCACACACCTGTTGTCTTCTACTGTGTTTGAAATCACATCAATAAGTCTGTGGTTTATTAAATAAAGACATCTTAATGAAGATTTGGGTGACTATTGACTTCTGGTATTTCTGAGCAACATTAGGCTTGTGTCTTCATTTAAAACTTAATCATTTAAATTTTGCACGCCAAAAATGTCTTGGCCAGTTGACTACATCTGGGATACGTGGAAAATTGTGTAAATTCTATCTTTTGACAAATCATTTTTAGTCTCTAAATGCCAAATTCCTTACTAAGTCATGGCCACGCATTAGGATCTCGTTCCCACACTTTACTAAGTCATGGCCACAACTTAATTATCTTGTTCCCACGCCTTACTAAGTGGCCATGCATTATTTTTATTTATACAGGATGTCACTAGCGGAGCTCTATAAAAAAGAGGCCAAGTGAACAGAGAAAAGTGTGATATGTATGATAATTCAGCCAATAGCCAATAAAGCATTAGTGTTCAATAGTAGTCTGTCTCCATTCATGGCCATGGACAACTTTCTCATCTGTGATTGTTTCATGATCACAAGTTGTGCAGGTCTGACCTCCCAGAATGAGGTATGTACTACTTTGCGTGTGATTTAAGAATCATTGTATAACAATGGCACAATGGATTAAGTGCAGCTGATGTATTGTTATGTACATTGAATTTGCAACAAGCACACCCCCAATTTGTCCTCATTTACATGTAATGTACATGGATCACGTACATGCAGATGTCCACACAGTGAGCCAGTAAACTAAGTATTCAGCATGCTCATCAGTCATTGGATGTTTGCATAGGCAGAGTTTGGGGTGCTAACCAGAGCTTAAAACCAATCATTAAAACAATAAAATATTTTCTGATGGTATGTTTGAATACTTTGATCATTTTCATAAAGCACTGGCTGCTTGACTGATTATTTTGCAGTATATAAGCTTCTATTGTACTACCGCTATATTTGGACTTTTTAGGGAGGAGGGTGTATACTGCTAAATCTATAGTATAACGCAAATGTCTTTAAATGAAACATATATTTGCAGCGTTTCTTTAGCCGACACAAAAAAATAAGAGTATCCACTTCAGTACAAGCTATTGTGTGTACAGTTATTAGTCATTGTTATTTTTGAGTTATTTCTGATATTATTGATTAGATTAACATTTTCAGGAGGGGTAAAATAACATGCTGAAATGTACATGTACTAGACATGAGTAGGGCTCCAGACCAACACCATTCCTTCGTCCTGGGGGAAAAAAAATAGAGTACAGAATAATGTTTAAACCAACTAAGCCTTTTGCAGGAAAAGATACTTGCAAGAGCAGAAGCCAGGACAACCCTTATTTGTTATGTGATCCAAATGTTTCAAAGTTTTTATGCGCTTTTTGTTCGATTTCACAAATGATCTCAAATATGCTTTGACCTTTTGAAGCAGTAATTTGACCTTTTGAAGCAGTAATTTGACCTTTTGAAGCAGTAATTTGACCAGTTTTGAGGTTTTTGGTCTCTCCTCATCCAAAGAGGAGTCTAGACTTGTATGAATGCAAATAACTGCCCATTTCCTGTTTTTCGAAGGTGCTGGTAGGAGTGTTTGCTGCTTTCTCTGCTCTATCTTGTTATTCTTTTGTGCAGATTACCATCTTTGGACTTTTAGCATTTTTACATCAATTTTCTGACCATACTCCTAGTTTCCATTAGTCTGTCAATGTGAATTCTTATGTAATGTTAGCATCAAGCTATCAGTTATAGTCATTCAATTTTTTTTTTTTGCATGTTCTGCCTTAAACACAGACAATTACAGCCTGAACTAGACACTGGAGTGACATTTTTGCTTTGTTTGTTGGAGTTTTACAGTCTCTCTAGAATGTGTTTGAATGTGGTAGTACAGACTACTCAAAATTCTGCCCCAGAACACAAAAATATGATTTTGATCTATTCTTATTTATAAGGAAGCCATAAATGATAATAAATCAAAAGTAAATAAAGGTTTATGTTTACTATTTACTAGATATCTTTGATGCACATGCTAGTTCTGAAGAGCAGCAACATTCCTATATCAATATATAATAATTTTAGAGTTATTAAAAGAAGACCTGTCCACAGTCTGTTCTGTATTGAAAGAATACTGTTCTTTTTGAGGAATAAGGTGATGTTTTAAGCTTTACATCCTTAGTTACAGAGCTTTTTATACATATACTCGCATAGATACTCTCCACATAAATGCAGTAATGGACCATAGGCACTTTGTATGCATTCTGTTCTATGCATGTTCGATGTATTGCTATCTGACATTTGTCGTTTTTTGGAAATCTGTAATATGGTAGTACAAAAATTCTAAAGAAAAATATCATGTCTTATTACTTTAATATTTTAAATTGCATTCATGTTTGTTCGTTTTTTTATATTTTTTTCAACAGTATGTAATTTTAAAAAGATTAAAGATACCATTACCACTGTGTTTTGCATTAACCATGTATGTGGTAAGACAGCGCTCACACACAATGTGTTTCAAATAAACACGATATCAAATCATACCTGCATTTCCACAGAATATAAACACTTCCAACACTTGTTTTTGCCATGTTAAAGGGGTAATTTGCTAATACTTAAAGTTAAGATATTGGAATACAAATTCATTTCCCCCATATATTTTACAATACATGCATTTTAAAATCTGTTTGATTAATATGGCTGAAATGCCCTCTGTCCTGCTGCATCTGAAATGCTTTTAAGTGTTTGTAATGTATTTCAGTGCATTTGAAATGTATTTTAAATACATAAAATATATACCCATATGTTTTTTCTATATTTGTAAAGATTTGAACATCTGCAACTTTGATGGCTGAGAGACATTACTATATTTGAGAAATTCAGTTTTACTGAGCTGCTTTTAACTTTTACACTTGAAGAACATTTTAGTGCTCATACTTTTTGTATTTTAGCTTTGGTAAATCATTTGATGCTGTATTTGCTTTTCCCAGAGTGTTTTTGTTTAAAGAGTATTTACACTTGAATACGAAATGTGTGTGTTTCTAGCTCCTCTGCAGAGGAGTTGCTTGCCCGTGAGAGCGTGTTTATACTCTGTGGCGAGTGAGGGGGGGGATTGGGCGACAGTCAGGCCACCTGGTTCAGAATGCAGCGCAATCACTTGGGGTGGCTGGGTAGCATGACAAGCACTGATTTCTGAATGGGAAATGAAAAGCTCATTTGCCTGGCCTGAACCGGGCGCCTGGCATGCCTGGGGTAAACGAGCTGAGCCTCGGCGTATATAATCAGCACGCTGCTTCTCTCTCTCTCTCTCTCTCTCTCTCTCTCTCTCTCTCTCTCTCTCTCTCTTTCTCTCTCTCTCTTTCTCTCTCTCTCTCTCTGGCATAGCCTCACGGCTCCTGCAGCTCTGTGGGACTCCACAGAGACTCGCTACTGGAGTCAGAGCTGATTTTCAGAGAGGGTTTTGGAAGGCAGGATGGTATCTTAGCTTCTGAAAAATTGACCAGCACCACTACCTGGTTGCCTAAGCAAACATCACTCAAGTAAGCTTAAAATGCGGGGCCAAGCACTTTTAGTGTAAACATGTGGAAATGAGACACTAGTGCTGAGCAAGGGTATACACAGACAAAGTAACATCCCCAAAAGACTGCCTCCTTTCTTTCGCTTAAATTATTTATGCATTAATTTACTTTTGTAATAATTGTATTGACCTCCTACAAGGCAGCGGAGCACGTGTACAGCATGATTCAGCTGCATACAACACTATAAATTCAGTATTGTCAAGTCAGTGTCAGGAACTCTCCCTGTACCATTTCTCCACAAGAACTATGAACAATACAATGATTTATTTATTTAAATATTTGGTTTTTTCCCCCCACATGGCCATTAATTCACATTAGTCCCTAGCATAAAACCTGCACAGGCTGTGCTTTTCCATTGATATTGACTAAAAAAGCATCTTCAGGTCTGTTAACACCTGTTCCAAATAACAGATGCACGACTCCATGCCAAGCAGTAATTTGTCTCAGTTTGGCCCAAAAAGCGCAAACACGCACAGCAGTCTCTGACATCTGCTAGCCAAAGCTGAAAACTCAGACAATGTGCAAAGCCAACACAACCGCGGCCCTCTTGTGGGAGGCTTGGTGCTGGCTAGCTTCTTCCAGGAAAATAAAATCACCAAATGTTGAAGAGGCCACACACACACTTTTCATAACTGGCACGTCGAAACAGGCCAAGAGTTGGGACTGTCTGACACAAGTGTAGAGTGCAAAAGTTTGCATGCAAGTTTTGTTACTTTTTTACATGAAAGAAGTTAACACACCCTCTACACAGAACACACTTGTGCACATGGTAATGCACAATTTGTGTTTATTTGCTGAGTTTAACTTAAAAGTTAAAATTTAAAATTTGCCGAGCTAAAAAAAAGTTGTGGCCTGTGCAAAAGTAATGGCACCTTTTTGGGTTTTAGTTTTTATTTGGGTCCAATGTGTTAAACGTAGCAAATAAATAGAAATTTCAAGAAAAATTTCAAGAGAAATTTCATCAAGAGAAATTTCATATTCAAGCTTCCTACAACGCCCACAGATAACTTCGCTTCTTAATACAAGTCATGCTTACTTGGCATGGGAACGGGATACTTACATGGAAACGGGTTCCTAATGCACGGCCACAACTTTGAACTAAGGCGTGGGAATGACGTAATTGTCTCATTCCCAATTCTAAGTTGTGGCAATGTCTTCACTATCACACCTTCTGAGTCAAGGCCATGAATTAACTACTTCATTCCTATGCCTTACTCGTTCCTCTCGTTCCTTATGACTTTGTAAGTTGTAGGCATGACTTAATTGTCTCATTTCCACTGCTTGCTACATCATGGCCACAGCATAACTATCACAACTGAATTATCTTGTTCTCCAGCCTTACTAAATTGTGGCCACAGCTTAATTATCAAAGCTGAATAATGTTGTTCCACTACCTTACTAAGTCATACCCAAACATTAGGATGCCATTCCATCGACTTACTAAGTTGTGGCCACACATTACTTCTGTTAGGAAGGGATGTCACCAATTGGGCTGTATATTAAAGTGTGTTCTTTGTAGAGGATCTGCACATATTTTTAGGAAGTCAACAAAGCATATAATTTGACCAGAGGTGTCCAAACTGTTAATAACTCTTAATTAATGTTTATTTATTTAACATGCATTTTAACATATTGGGGGGAAAAAACTGAAAAGTGACCTGTGCAAAAGTGTCACAGATTTTACCTTTTCTATTTTTTCCATTATGTTTAACTTAGCAAAAAAATTTTGAAAATTTGCATATTCAAGGTTGGAAGTTTTAACTTATTTTAATTTACAAAATCAACAAAACATGTCATTTCACCAGGGCTGTTCCATCTTTTGCATACAACTAATAATCCCATTATTAGAAATCACTAGTTATTTGTAATGGATTGCTCTTTTTAAGTAACTACTCCATCAGTGTTAATGATTTTCTTGTCATAACTATTGTTGGCAATAAGAAATCAATAATAGCCTTTCATGAATATGATGCTGTTCAAGTTACAGTGTCTGGAAAATAGGCTATGTAATAATATTGTAATAATATTGTAAATGGACTTTTTTGTAATGATGATGTTTCTCAAGGGCGTTTGCATATTTAAGAAAGTTAAGAATTTAGCTTATATTAATTCCCTCCACACTGCTCTAATATTTGTCTTGATTGTCCTTCAGCATGCAATGGATCACGAATGAAGCTCGACCCAGACACTCCCCAGCAGTGCATACTAACTAACAGATCACTCAGCTGCCCTGAGGACAAAAAGATTGTGGCACATATCACAATAACAGAAGCTCTAGCTGGAGAGACATCGTTTCGGTATGAGTTATTCGACAATTGAATTGACCTTAGTAATTTCGGATAGCACATGTCAAAACTTGTCACTCATGTAGCGCTTCCTACCATCTGAAATTGACCCAGGCAAGTTGAGTTTTGGATGACAGGTTGAGCGAATGAGTCAGCAAAAACTCTCATTCCAGTGTCCTTGCTGTTACTGTATAAATATGTAGCCATATTGTTAATTCTTTGAGCCCAGCTGTCTTCATTGTTCTTCACCACTGGAGTCACAACAGAACACTGCGACTGCAGTGCAGAAAAGGTCACACGATGTTTCTGCTGATTGCCAAAGACTACAAATGGCATTTAAATTGAAGAGTAAACTAAAGTCAATATCAAAGTATTTGTGGCAAGGGGCAAAGAACGCACAAAGTTGCTCCTTTCAGTTTTCTTTCATTTGCAATGGTTTCTCCACAGGAATAAAGACTGCCTTTTTAATGTCACTCACATTAGTTCAGTCAAGAGTCATTCAGTGATATAAATGGCATATGACACTCAGTGCTCTTAAGGAGATGTAGAATTTTTTTAGATGCACTTATCATCAGACCATCTTGCATTACTTGAAGAAAAATGAGCCAATTCTTAGTGGTATTATGACTGCAGACAGTGGAAGAAGTATTCCCATCACCTCTTTGGTAAGTCCTGTTTACCTGAGATAGGAAGTATCGTCAGAGGGCTTAAAAGACAGCTCAGAGTTCCATTACCTTAAATCACACAATCTATGTTTGTAGTTTAGAAAGTAAAATGTGTAAAATGAAGTAAGTTTTATTTAAGTGCTTCAGAAATGTAATAAGGTATTTTCAAACTCTTCATGCAAAAATAACGACACAAAAATCACATGGAATCACATGTTATCATTCAATTCACCGCTTGCTTGATATTCTTTACAAGAGCACAGCATGGATAGTGTCATCACCAGCACCTTCTCTCTTTGCTTTTAAGCAAATATAAACAGGTTCAGTAACTTACCCCATAAAATGTAGATTTAGTTAGTTTAGGTTAAAATGGACATTCTGAGAAATTCATACAAGACTTTAATGTTATTTAATCCCTAGTTTAATGTCATTTTATTGTGTTATACAGTAATCAGCAGCACAGCATTACATTCCACAGCCTCATTAACTACATAGAATTTACCATTTTAAATTGTTTTTGTTAATTAACGATGTTTCAGTACAGTCATACATGATGGAAATACATCATACAGCCATTGGGAAACCCTGTGGTTTCAAGCAATCCTGACTGCTAGCCGTGCCTCAGACCTATAGACTAATAAAAACAACCATACTAGCATTTTCAAGTTTGGATCCTGCCTTCAAAGGGGTGGTTGTATGAGGGAAGACTGATTGAGGGAGCTCTGAGATCTTTGGCTGGGAACTCTGGATGATTTCTGCTTAGATCTAGAAGGCTGGAAGACTGGGCTCCCCTTTAAACTGTGCTTGGGACTGACAAATGGTAAGTGGGGGTTACAAAAACTTCAACACAACCAATGGAAGGTAGAGATGAGAATTTGTAGAGCGTTAGATAGAAGGAGGAGGGATTTCAGGTATGGTGCTCCCCTCAAATTTCAGTTATTCTATAACTCTATTTTTAGAGTTTGGATAATGAATGGTGGTAGTCTGATGGTAGGAGGGACAACTTCTGGGCCAGCTTGTGGGTGGACCCTTAAAGAACTAAGAATTCAATTCAGAACTCTTGAGGTCTAGGATTGTGTTTTGGGGGTTGAAGAGTTGAGGGAGCCTGAGGGACCATCATATGAAGAGAAAGACGGCCCAGGAAACTCAGTCCTCCTGCTTCTGAAGCAGTGTCATGAGAACTTCAACAGTTTGGTATGAGTGTATGCCTGTGGAATATGGAGATGCTAGATCCAGAATAAGGGCTTGATCAGGTGGTAGAGCATTTGAGTGTTTTAGTAGGATTTGCACTAGCATTCGCATGGTTTGGGAGGAGAACACTGGTGTCATGGCCTTGTCACAGGAAATGGAAGAAGGAGACAGAAATTTATATGTTGTTAAGTTAAAGGAAAAGGGGCGTGTTCCTTCCCCCAAATTTCAGTTATTTCATAACTTTTACTTTGGCTTGTGAAACAAAATAGTAAAAAACAGTGATTTTATCTTCATTTGGCATAAAGTGGATGCCAGAGACATTTTTTTACCCTTTAACCTTTTTCTCCAGGGTATATTTGGTTGTTCCATCTGAATTCACATGATCAAATAATAAGGCAAATTATTCAGTAACTGCATGAAATAAATGCAAATTATATTTTTTTATATAAAAGCTGAATGAACAGATAATGTGTTTTATGATCAAACACATATTGCTATATGTTTACAATTTACTGCTGAAAGCCAAAAATCTTCAACACTCTTTGTATTATTTTAAAGCTTACATAAGGTATCTAGATAACCAGGTTAACCTTTTAGAACATTATCCTCTTTAGATGATGGGTCACTTCTGTCATTTGAGGAATCCTTTCCTTCCATTGTAAGCATAATTTGAATACACCCAAAATACACCCCCAAGTTTTTCAAACATTCCTTCCACCTTCAGCATTCATCATCAGAATTGACTTCTTTAAACCAGAAAATTTCACTCTGGAGATGTTGCTGCACTGCTGTCGAAGGCAAGTAAGCACTTGTGCGATGGTTAAGTTCTTCGATGCAGCTGGTGTGACCCTTTAAGTTCAGAAAGTTGATGTTTTACAGTTAAGTTAGCAACTGACTTTAACTGGTGGAACAAAACTATACAGATTATTATTAGAGCCCAAGTTATCACCTTGAATGAGTCACATGCTGTGTAACACTGGCAGAGGTAGAGTGGTACAGCTTCTCGAAGTGCATGCACATAAGGGCATTGACATGATTAGCTGATTGTCTGTGAAGTACCATAACAGAACACTCAGAAGCGTCTACCTGCTTGAGCAACTTCAGCTGATTACAATAATCACTAAAAATCAGAAATAAGCAACCACTCCAGATGCTGATTTGTTGAAAAATGGCTTTGCGCTTTATACAAAGATGAAGGGAGTAATTATTAAATTCCCTTTTGTGCTGTATATTTTTTACTTGTCCTTTTTTATGGTCCCTTAAAATGAACCTGAAATCAGAATGGCCCTAATCAAAATGGGATAAATAATAGAAAAATAATATAATACCAATAATATTGTTTCACCTCCCGCCACCCCCACCCTGTGACTTTAATTGTTGCCTGTTTATGAATACTGTAAGTATTATTAGTATGCATAAACCCATGGTTGCATAGTGTCATGCAGTAGATTATATTGATTTTGAATCACATTGTGGTCAGCTTACATTACATTGGTCAGTAGCGGGGCCAGGAGTGCCATTTTGCAAGGGCATGACAAATATTTTTGGTGGGCTGAATCTCACATTTTACTCTCACTTGCTAAGCAACACTCAAACACTGAAGAAGAGTTTAAAAACTGCAGTAGGAGACCCCAGCTTGATAATAAACCAGCACGCACAGCGCTCATAATAATAAAACAACAACACATAAACTCAGATCTCTCACTTTGCGCACAGCAGCAATAATAATGTGCTTATGCTGTAAATTTCTAGCATTTATGCATTCTGTGTAAAAGAGCTGGTTAATGATTGTGCCAAGCTCATGGATAACTGTTTGCAATGTAGTACCAAGAGTGTGGTCTCGGTCCTGTCCTGGTCTCAACAACATGGACTCTGCTTGCCTCAGTCTCGGGGTAAGGTGGACTTGGAAATTGCTCTTGAGACCAGCTGAGTGCGATGCCCTCCATCTAGAGTAATTGGAAACATCGCTGAATATTATCATCACTGAATATGAACAAAACTTTCAAACAGAAGAAAACAGTCCTTTCTCCACATGTTTAAATCAAATCGGTTCACTGCCAGTTAAGAATTTCCTTGGCTTAACTGGGTATTATTCATTTGTTGATGTTAATCTGTCTCTACATTCAAACATCCCCTGAGAGCAGATTGGATTGTTATTATTATGCTTTCATTTTATTAGCAAAATGAATGTGTGATGATTGATTCATATTCAGATGACTTTAGGTGGTGATTCTGAATAAGTTTAAGAGAAGAAGCAACAGTGATTAACCTATCATTCATTATCATTAGCTCCCAAAATGTACTACGCAAAGTTGGTCTAGGACTATTATATTATAATAATTAACAATATTTTTAGGCTATATATTATTTAATGTTCTATGTTGCAAATCATATCATGAAGCATTATAATTAATATATTAATGTATAATAAATGATAATTAATGTGCAATGAACTACAAAATGAATTTCATTTTTTCACTCTTCTTCTTATTATTATATTAAAACAATATTAATCAGGTCTGAGTCAGACTCAGATTTGCCTAGTGGTCTTGTCAGGGTTGAGAAAAATACTGCGAAAAAGTAGTGATGACTGAATATTATATAGATTCTTCTGATAACTATTTTGTTATTATGTTTAATGAAAAATGAGCTTATCGTTTACATGAAGTTCCAAAAATAATCTTTTTTCTCTCTTACTGCTTGTTTCAGTTGACTGCTGCTCCTACACTCTCAGAAATAAAGGTATGAAACTGTCACTGGGGCAGTACCCCTCTTCTGGTGGTACATCTCAATAGGGGACACAAATGTACCATCATCCATTGAAATTATATTTTAGATGAACTCCACACACCCGATCTCATCTGCAGGCTTTTTTATTTTATTGTTGTGTTTTAAAAGATCAGCTTATGAAAAAGTAGAAATATTTCACCTTTTCACCTCAATGAATGAAAAATGTATCAGCACAGGACCTTTATTTCTAACAGTGCCTAATCCTCTAAACAGGAGTCCAGTACAACACCAATGCTAAATTTATCACTCATGAACATGTTCACTACTAAGGAAATTAATAGTTTGATCAGGCTTCAAAAGACCTCAGTAACACTAATAACTGGCTCATCATCTTGATTTATCAGTCTACTCAGGCTTTAGCAAGAACTGAACTGTATGTAAAGAAGCCATTAACTTAAGTCCTTAGAATTTTTTTAACGTGCTTGTTTGCTATATGCCTTGCACAGATTCTATAATAGTTAATAAACAATCATTGATGGTGTTTCTGTTAAAGATTGTGAGTTTTCTTATTTGTTTTATTTTGTGGGTCAGTATTCTAAAAGTATTCTTCTACAAAATGTAAAAGGTAACTTTATACTGAATATTGCCTTTACAAAATGTATCTTAAACCAAGTACAGATACTTAATTCTGAATGCATATTCCGTCACATCCCAACCCTGGGTCTTGGCTACAACACTAACTGTATTCACTAGATTTATCTGATTCTATATGCTGTGTTTCAGCTACTTTCATGCTTAAACCGGCCACCCTTATACACTTCCAATCGTTACATCCATATAACTGCCCTCTCCACTCTAAGCTCTAAAATGCTAAGAACATGAATACTAGTGCAGCTAATGCGGCACTAAAACACAAAGTTAGTTTTAATATAGTTTTAATAATATAATATGGCCAAAAGTCTCCTAATCATTGAGTTCAGGGGTTTCAGCCACATTCAATGCTAACAGGTATATACAGGGAAATTCACTCAAAAGAGGCCCCAAATGTTCTTTTGTAACTCTGTGTAATTATGTGTAATTGACGTTGTTGGAAATGATCTCCGTTTTTTGCCAGACACATTTTGACGCAGTGCTCCATGTTCCTAAAAGTATCAGTAAGCATATTGGGAGTAATAGCAGTTGCAGTAGCTGTCCGTCACCTACCTCGTATAAAAGGTGCATAACACCATATAAACAAAAAGGAAAAAAGAAAAATGTAAGATATGGGCCTTGTAAACATAATATATGACTACATTTTTCCCATTTGTGCTTTTTTAAATAAATGTTCATTATAGACAGACAATGTTTTGAACCACTTCTATCAAATGACCCAAATCCTTCTTACCCCTCTAAGACAAACTAGCCTCAGATTAAACTAATGAATGCAGTTGATACCACATCCTCATGAAAGAACAGTCCATCCATAAAGCTTCCTTAAGAGCCCTGATAACTGAAATGACTTTTGCTCATATTATTGGCGCCACTGTTGTACTCCCCATCTTGGCTGCACGTTAGTAGCCTCACAGCAACACTGAAGCCCTACACCAAATGGTACATACTAAAGGGATGGAAGGCTCTCCAACTCCCCTGTCTATATGATGGGCTACTTATGTGCTGTTGATGCCTGCATGTTTATGAGGGCCCAGACTGGAGTTTCAGTTTCTCAGGTTCACTGAGTGATAGGCCCAGGTACAAACACACTGAGTTCATTTTCAGTATCTTAGACAGTTAGATAGCTCTACAGGATGGTGAGCAAATCTGAGCTAATTTTCTTTCGACTTCATCACAGAAGGTGGAGGCATTCATCACCAACTCTATTATAGACAGTGTAAAGTGGACAGGGTCGCAGCTGGACAAGATAACAAGAGGCCTAAAGCAAGACCTGTTCAAAATGAACTCCAGTGAGAGAGCAAAAGCTGGTTGGGACACCTGAAGACGTAGTATTTAACTGAAGATTGAACTCATGTACACTGTGATGTCCTGGTCAAGAGATGGATGCCTGTAAAGAAAGCTCATATCTAGAGTTGTGACATGAGCTACTGAAGTAAATGAAGACCTTGGAGAACCAGCTGGTGGAAGAATTGCACTGCTGGTCTCCTTATCATCCTTCACCTGCCATACTAAGCAGAGCTCATGGGGGTATAAATACCATAGCAATACCTACAGGTGCTCCACAACAGAATTCACTCAGACTAATACTCGGTTAACACGACTATAGATGTACAGGCAGGATTAAGCAGCGCCACTTCCTAAAATGATGTAGTAAACTGCACCCTGCAGCCCTGAAAATATTATACAAAATTGTATTAGGTGCAAATGGCCCTTATTTATCAAACCTTCATATGATCAAATCTAAAATGAGTGCAAGTAAGTTTCACTGAGAGTTCTGTTATTCATCAAATTTGACATATCTGTACAGTCAGCCTCACATCTGAAGGGACAGTGGGAATTTGAGCATAACAGTTTAGGATACCTGATTTGCAGTTAACTAACCAAAACTGTTATTAATGTTGTCTATAATAGCAATAATAAGAACAAACAATAATACTAACCATTTGTGCACATGGCAATCGAGTACAAATGTGGATTTATTTTACATGCACATTGGTTAACAAATGCTGCATCTATTCCATGTTCCTTTTAAAGACATTTTATACTGGGCTTTAGTTTTTCACTACTGACCCCACCCAAGAAATAACAAAACAAACTAGTGTAGAACTCATCTCATTCACAATAATGCAATAATACTGTAGCACTGGCTTCAAAGATGACATGGAAAACCGTGCACACACAGGAAAATGCTCTTTTATTCTGAACAGGCAGCAAGAAATGCTCAGTCCAGTGCTAATCCTAACATGAAACACAGGGAAACAGGAGGTAAAGGGAGGACATGATATACGAGGAAGGTAGACACTTCTAAGCTTACCCTCCTTGGACACAGTTCAAATCAACTTGAAAAAAAAAGACTTCATGTCGTAACAAGCAATTGAACTAGTTTTATTCAAATAAAAAAAATTACACTAATTGAAAGAGTCATTAATTCAAAGTATTTATTAGGTTGAATGAAACTAGTTAATTTACTTGTTTCCACTTGAAATATTTTTTAGGTTGATTTCATGAGCCATTTTTACAGAGTAAGCAACCCAACTATACTAACAACATGAACGTCCCTCGTACCAAGGAGTGTGGTGCTCTCCGAGAGCAGCTTTGCATTGCTACACTTCCTTCTACAGCAAGTTCCTCACAGCAGTGTGACCTACGGCGGATGCCACAGTACAATCACTCTACCATCTTAAAAAAGGAAGTTTTGTTTATTTTACAGTAATTTTAACATTGTAAAGGTTGGTCAGTTACGGAAGCAATGCACACCCTGCTGCACCTCATACTCCACCTATGGGTCACTAGTTAAATTAAGTGAGCTGAATGGTGTCGTTTTATTGGGTCCCCACTGAAACATCTGCATGAATTAGGGAAGCTGAAATGAATGAGAGCAAAGTGTTAAAAAAACTCTTTAATGTTTCATTCTGTTGTGTCTTGGCCCCAGAGTGGTGTCCTGCCTGGTCCTCAGGAGAAAAAAGACCTGAGTTCAAATCCTAGTGAGGTCTCAGCCCGATATGGTCAGAAGCTTGAGAGGTGGATGCACTCACCCTCTGTAGCCTATGGGTGGGAACTGCCAATGGCTAAAAGGAGGGCAGACTAAAGTAAAATGCAGCAAGAAAGGTGAGCAGTGTCAGCTTTTAAGCAGGCAACCACTTTTTTGTAGTAAGCTCAACTTGGGTTGTACTTCTAAGACCTAACTTGGAAGCAGTACTAAAATATGTTAAGATAAGTTAAAACTCTGGATTAACCACTTAACAAGTCATGGTCTCACCGACAGGCCCAAAGTTTTATTACACAATTCTATAACCTGCCAATAAGAATGGCTTCATTGATTTGTATTGAGGTCCCTGTAGTTACTGAATAATAAGCCTTTGTAAGAAATAAACCTGGAATGTTAAGGGGTTAAACTCTCGATTAAACAAATGTTGTTCGGTTTCTGACTTTTAAACTTGCAGTTAAATATACCTGATGCACTTCTATGTCATCTATGCTTGTTAATAAGTCGAAGAAAAAGCAGGATACGAGCAAGCAGAACTCCTTGCTTTCTTTTTCTGAGTAATGGGCATATCTTTCAGAAAGCACCTGACCAGAGTGAAGTCAGTCATATTTACTAATTAATCATCTGGCACATCTGGACCCTCCAATGAGCACTCGATTGCAGCATTAGTTGAAAAAATATTAAAAGCTAAGTAGAGGGTAGTCATCGCCCTGCAGTCTGAAATGATGCCCTTATGATGTAAAGTAACTTATCTTAGTGGTGAATATATACTAAGTATATGTGTAAGTTTGTTGTAGTTGTCACTACAAAAAGGTTAAAGGGCAGCCATTACTATAACAAGAATGGGACAGCAATTTATTTCAGGTGTTTGGCTGCCTAGCACATATCCCAGCAGATCACGGTGCAGCATCTGAGCTGGCTATGCTTCATGAATTGTGCTGCTTGAGTGGTCATTAGAAGTGCTGGACAACTCCGTGCCAGCCACAGAGTTAATTGATTCCTTCCCATTCAGCGGGTAATGGAAGGTTCAGCCAGACCTAGGACTGATGCAGTGTTCACTTCAGTCCCCCCAATTTGTAGGTTATTGATGGGATACCAGGATTTCGATTTTTAGGACTGTTGCAAAATAAAACGCTTAAATTTGCAGTGACATTTTTTTGCTTGATGCCATAGTAGAACCACTTTTGGGTCCCTAAAGAACTTGCAGTTACAGAGAATGATTTCTGGAAAGGACATGTGATTTGAAGGTTTACATAATAGAAAGATTTGAAAGGTTCTTCCTAGAACCATTGCATTATTTGGAGGTTCTCTAAACTTTAAAAAGGTTCCTCAAACTCACATCTTCTTAACAAAACAGATTCTCTAAAGAACAATTCATTGAAAGGATCTTTAGGAATCATTTTTGTAAAGAACATGTGTAAGTGTGAAGAACCGTTTAAAGGTTCACATAATGGAAATGTGTACCAATTTAAAGGTTCTTCCTAGATCCTTTATGTTGGTCTTTAAACCTTAAAGAGGTTCCTTACGTTTACATATTGTTTACATTACAACTATAACTAACATTATAACTATAACATTCTTTAAAGAACCATCTATTGATCATATTGATGTTCATTAGAGAAACAATTTCTAAAGAAAATGTATGAGAGTGAAAAACCTTTCAAAAGTTCACATAATGCAAAGGTTCTTTACCAATTTAAGCTTTATGTGGAGGTTCTTTAGACTTTAAAAAACATTCTTCACACTCATCTTCTTCATAAAACAGGTTCTAAAGAACTATCCATTTCCATCCATTGGCTACTTGTCTCATGCTGACTGGACTCACGTGATGCTCGTTGTCATGGTCTACACTAAGTGGTACCCTACAAATGCACGCAATTTTGGATCGGATTACTTGTAGTGTGCATGTGAACAGAGATTTTCCATCAGATTGTTGAGTGTATATAAACACCTTAATCTATAATCTTAATCTATAATCATAATGTATTCAACTGGATTGGCAAAAATCTTTGCATGTAAACACAGCCAGTATTTGCCACTTCATTTTAGGCTCATACTTTACTGCTTAAGGCTAGAATGAAAATAAAGATTGTGATGTCTTTAATTACTTGCCCATGCCTGTGTTCCTTGTATTTAGGGTTGCATCTGTTTTTGTGAGGGGTTAGAGGCTACAATCCCATATGTCACATAGCACACATACACATCTTCTAAGCCGCTTCTCCTTCTGGGGATGCTGGAGCCTATCCCAGCTGTCATTGGGTGAAAGGCAGGATACACCCTGGACAGGTCTGTCACATAGCATAATTATGAAATTTACATCTTAAACCTACAAAAACAGGCTTGTTGAGAGAACGCGCAGGTTAGGCCATGTTAATACTCAGGTATCCAACTTAGTGTGGGTATGTTCAAAGAGAGGCACAACATTAAAAGCAGCATAAAGTTAAGTCTTCTCAAGTTTTCAGAAATGGTCCCCACTCAAACATACAAACTCACACGCAAACTCTCACACACACACACGCAAACTCTCTCTCTCTCACACACACACACACACACACACACACACACGCACACACACACACACACACACACACCCACACACACACACACTCCCCCTAAACAATCAAGTCATCAATTAGTAATCAGGTTAATTAATGTGTATTAAATTTAAAAACTACAGCAAACGGGGAAAAATAAGCCTCTCATGCAGATTCACTCAGCGGGAATCATTTTACTAAAGTATTCATAATCTGTGTGGCAAAAGAGTCATAAAATCAGGATTTAATTGCTTAAGAGCTCTACATCAAATGTCAATTGAATGCATCATCATACTGGGTAGAAACTGGCACACTTCAATTAAGATTTTTATTTTTTTATTTATATATTTTACCTTTATTTCTGTGATCTGTGCTGAGGAAAACCAGTATACTGGCAATGCTCTATGCTATCCTTTGCATTTCCTTCATGTTTCCCCAAGAGCACAAACAGTTGGCTTTCTACTGCAGATTCTGACCTGGAATGTTTAGATAGAATCAGAATGTGTGTAAACGTAAAGGTCAGCTGTACGTCTGGGTGGATATGGCATATCTGGTCAGCGGTGGAAGATGATGATTTCACTTAGTAATAATAAACACAAACCCAACAGACTGAACTGAAACATTTGCAACAACAGTCAGATCTTCTTTTGTTTGAGTCTATTTGGCTGTAATAGCAAATGTACCCAAGTAATGTATTAAGTTTTCCAGCTTTGCTTTCAAAAAGAGGTAGAGCTGTGAGTAGTATTAAACCCAGTGCGGGGAGATAAATGCACACGACCATTAGCTTGGTGGTAGAATAAATAATAATTAATTTAATGGGATATAAACAAAGTCATTCAGAGTGGTTTGATGTAAAATGGTTTACTGTAGAGAATCTTTTCAGATTTCTTTACAGTAGCAGTGATAAGAACCACCAGTGGCCCTGATATCTACAGTGTAACTACCTAAAATGACCAGTGAACTTAACATTGTGACATTGTGTCCTCTGAACATATATATATCCATCCATCCATCCATTTTCCAAGCCGCTTCTCCGTCAGGGTCGCGGGGGGGTGCTGGAGCCTATCCCAGCAGTCTTCGGGCGAAAGGCACGATACACCCTGGATGGGTCGCCAGTCCATCACAGGGCAGATGAACATATATATATATATATATATATATATGTGTGTGTGTGTGTGTGTGTGTGTGTGTGTGTGTGTGTGTATGTATGTATATACACATATATAGATATATAAGTATCTCACAAAAGTGAGTACACCCCTCACATTTCTGCAAATATTATATCTTTTCATGCGTCAACACTATAGAAATTAAACTTGGATATAACTTAAAGTACTCAGTGCACAGGTTGTAAAGCGGTATAGATTTACTGTCTTCTGAAAAGAACTCAACACACAGCAATTAATGTCTAAATAGCTGGCAACCTAAGTGAGTCCACCTCAGAGTGAACATGTCCAAATTGTGCCCAGTTGTGTCTTTTGTCCCTCCCTGCTGTCATGTGACTTGTTAGAGTTACAAGGTTCCAGGTGTGAATGGGGAGCAGGGTTGTTAAATTTGGTGTTTTGGGTACAATTCTCTCATACTAGCCACTGGATTTTCTCATACTGGCCACTGACAAAGAACTCTCTGAGGATGTGAGAAACAGAATTGCTGCTCTCCACAAAGATGGCTTAGGTTATAAGAAGATCGCTAACACCCTGAAACGGAGCTATAGCACGGTGGCCAAGGTCATATAGCAATTTTTCGGGACAGGTTCCACTCGGAACAGGACTTGACAGGGTCAACCAAAGAAGCTGAGTCCACGTGTTCAGCATCATATCCAGGGGTTGGCTTCAAGAAATAGATGCATGAGTGCTGCCAACTTTGCTGCAGAGGTTGAAGGACAGGGAGATCAACCTGTGAGTGCCCAGACCATATGACGCACAATGCATCAACTCGGTCTGCATGGCTGTTGTCCCCGAAGGAAGCCTCTTCTGAAGCTGATGCCCAAGAAAGCTTTGCTGAAGACAAACGGCCTAAGAACATGGATTACTGGAATCATGTCTTGTGGTTTGACGAGACCAAGGTAAATTTGTTTAGCTCAAATGGTGTCCAGCATGTGTGACAGTCTCTTGCCTACAGTCAAGCATGGAGGTGGTAGTACCATGGCCTGGGGCTGCATGAGTGCTGCTGGCACTGAGGAGCTGCAGTTCATTGAGGGAAACATGAATTTCAACATGTACTGTGACATTCTGAAGCAGAGCAAGATCCCTACCCTTCGGAAACTGTGCCGCATGGCAGTTTTCCAACTCAACAATGAGGAAGCTGAAGGTAAAGGTGATGGACTGGCCAAGTATGTCTCCAGACCTGAACCCAATTGAGCACCTGTGGGGCATCCTCAAGCGGAAGGAGGAGCAGTGCAAAGTGTCTAACATCCACCAACTCCATGATGTCATGATGGAGGAGTGGAAGAGGATTCCAGTAGCAACTCAGCTCTGGTGAATTCCATGCCCAAGTGGGTTAAGGCAGTGCTAGATAATAATGATGGTCACACAAAATATTTACACTTTGAGCACAATTTGGACATGTTCACTGTGAGGTGTATTCGCTTGTGTTGCCAGCTATTTAGACATTAATGGCTGTGTTATTTTCAGAGGACAGTTAATCTATACTGCTATACAAGCTGCACACTGATGACTTTAAGTTATATCCAAGTTTCATTTCTAGTGTTGTCCCATGAAAAGTTAAAGATATAATAAAATATTTGCAGAAATGTGAGGGGTGTACCTACTTCTGTGAGATACTGTACATATACACTCACCGGCCACTTTATTAGTTACAGGTATTGCTAGTAAAAGGTTGGACCCCCTTTTGCCTTCAGAACTGCCTTAAGAGATTTTGGTTCATATTGACATGATAGCATCACGCAGTTGCTGCAGATTTGTCAGCTGCACATCTATGATGCGAATCTCCCGTTCCACCACAACCCAAAGGTGCTCTATTGGATTGAGATCTGGTGACTATGGAGGCCACTGGAGTACAGTGAACTCCCTGTCATGTTCAAGAAACCATTTTGAGATGATATGAGCTTTGTGACATGGTGCATTATCCTGCTGGAAGTAGCCATCAGAAGATGTGGTCATAAAGGGATGGACATGGTCAGCAACAAACTCAGGTAGGCTGCGGCATTTAAACAATGCTCAATTGGTACCAAGGGGCCTAAAGTGTGCCAAGAAAATGTCCCCCTCACCATTACACCACCACCACCAGCCTGAACCACTGATACAGTGCAGGATGGATCCATGCTTTCATGTTGTTTACGCCAAATTCTGACCCTACCATCTGAATGTTGCAGCTGAAATCGAGACTCGTCAGACCAGGCAACATTTTTCCAATCTTCTGTTGTCCAATTTTGTTGAGCCCATGTGAATTATAGTCTCAGTTTCCTGTTCTTAGCTGACAGGAGTGGCACCCAGTGTGGTCTTCCACTGCTGGTGCCCATTGTCTTCAAAGTTTGACATGTTGTGCATTCAGAGATGGTGTTCTGCATTCCTTGGTTGTAACAAGTGGTTATTTGAGTTACTGTTGCCTTTCTATCATCTGGAACCAGTCTGCCCATTCTCCTCTGACTTCTCATATCAACATGGCATTTTTGTCCACACAACTTCCGCTCACTGGAAATTTCCTCTTTCTCTGACCATTCTCTGTAAACCCTAGAGATGGTTGTGCGTGAAAATCCCAGTAGGTCAGCAGTTTCTGATACTCAGACCAGCCCGTCTGGCACCAACAACCATGTCACGTTCAAAGTCACTTAAATCACATTTCCTCCCCATTCTGATGCTCGGTTTGCATTTCAGCAAGTTGTCTTGACCACCACTACATGCCTAAATGCATTGAGTAGCAGCCATGTGATTGACTGATAAGCCGTTTGTGTTAACAAGCAATTGAACACCTAATAAAGTGGCTGGTGAGTGTATATATATGTATATATATATATATATGTGTATATATGTGTATATATATATATATGTGTATATATATGTATATATGTATATATATATATATATATATATATATATGTGTGTGCGTGTATATATATATATATATATATATATATATATATATATAATGACTGTCATGAACACAAAATAAACAATAATTTCACATTTCTCATTTCCATTTCATGTCAATGGTCACATCTAAAGATCTAGAGCACTGAAATGCAGTTAATATTTATTTATTTATGAATTCATTCGTTTGCTTGTCTTTACTTGTTTGTTTTATGATTTGTTTATGTGCTTGTTTTTTGTTTATTTTTGCTCATTTATTTCTTTTTAAAAACAATGTCTGGTCAGTGCCAACATGGGTCACCATAGTTTATACTACTGTGAAACACACACACACATTTTCTAAGCCGCTTCTCCCTCAGGGTCGCGAGGAGGTGCTGGAGCCTATCCCAGCGGTCATTGGGTGGAAGGCAGGATACACCCTGGACAGGTCACTGTGAAACACTATCAGCAAAATTTATTGTTACTTATTTTTATGTGATAAATCATAGGTTCATCCCCATTAACAATTATTTATCCAAGCAGTGCCACCTCTACATAGTGCTGGCCTGCTAGACAGCAGACCTCTTTAAAATTTATTAAATTAAATCTTGCAGTGATAAATGAGCATCTAATGTTGCACTAAATTCATTCTAAACCCAGCAGGACTCCATTGAGATTCCACCATGTAGTCTGTGGGAGAGAGTTGTTTACAGCAAGAATAAAGGCTTGCTTCTTTCTTCGCATTCGTGCTATAAGATGCTGCCAAACTCGGCTTGCTGGCAACTTTCCGCCGTATCAGCAGAGCAGCGCTTCCCCACATCAAAGCACAGATCAGTGCCAGAGCAGGCAAGGCCGTATTTAACCAAAAAATCAAGAACCCAGCAGAACAGACTGGCCACTTGATCGCTCATCTGAATCTGTGTTAATTTATCATGTGGTTTGCAGCGCAAGTGTCCACATCAGCTTTAGAAAAGACTTAGACTTCTAAGATAAGGCTATGGGCCCACCGCTATTTCCCTCACAGTAAATCTGCCCCCATTCTGAACTAATCATGAAGCATGATTTTCAGGGGCAGCAGAAAATAGAAAAGAGCTATTCTGTGCTTTTATCTTCACCACATTGGGGCCGGACTCTTTACGGGTTGATCTGAGCTGTCTCCGGTTTTTCTGATAAGGAGGTCCTTTGTTAAATATAAAGCACGTGTCACAAATCTCTTGATTTTCCTGGAGTCTTACCCTTTTTGACCAAAGAAACTTTTGTCTTTGATCAAATGTGTCGTGTTATAACAAGCCTAAGTTCAGGTTATGATATTTAATGGCTTTTCTACCAAGACTGATTGATTTTTCCTGAACACATCAATGTTTTTTTTTTTCACTTCTTACAGATGTAGCCATGAAAAAAACAAACAAACAAACAAAAAGAGTGAAAAGAAAGAGAGAGCCAGTCTAACCAGTAATCAAGTAATGCATAATGCTCTACTCTATTGGGCTCCCTTCACAAAGTTAAAGGCCAGCCAGTCAAATTGGCCACTGTGTATCCCACACATCCAAAGTTCAGTCTTAGAAGTTGATTGCGTTTTCTGCCTCTCATGATCCAAGTAATGCCAAACAGGTTAGTGGTGTTGTGGTCAGGAATCTGGGGTGGTCAGTCCATTGTTCTGACACCAGCAGCTTCTTTGTTTGATTTGCAATTATTCTTCTTTTTTGTCTGTTTCCTACACCTTTTCAGACTCATAGTGTTGAGTCGTCTTCTCAGAGTGGAAGGATGGACATGGATACCTGTGGATTTTTCCAGATCTGAAGCAAGAGTGGAGCTTGATGATCTCTCTAAGAGATGAAAGCTCTAAGTACTGTTTATCTGATGTGGAATGGTGTTGGTGGTCTTCCAGGTCTTACACTGTTCCAGTTTTCTGTAAATCTTTTAACATTTTTTTAACTCAAGTTTGGAAACTGTTTTTTTTTTATTATTTTACTTAATTCTCCATCTTGTGCAATTGGATTATCTTATATCTAATCTCCTAAAAAAAAGAATAACCTGTACTTAATGGCCGTTTTGACTGGAAAAGGCATAAATAAAATCACTGCCTTTTACACAGTGCTGTAAATGTACATAAAGGCTTTGCAGTCATGACCCCTCTGTCATATGACAGTACTAATAATGGCCAATTTACATCTACCATTGATCTTTGTGAGGTTTAAGTCCAGCATTTATCCTACTAGCTAAGAGCCAGATTAAAAGTTACCTTAGAATGCAACAAATCAAATCTAGGGACTTGCTAGATCCAGGGCCTGGGGAAAAAAAAACTCCCAATTCGGCCTTTCAGCGCTTTCCCACAGCAGATAAAAAATGTTTTCATCACCCAAAAAGGAAAATGCTGTTGACTAACACAGAAAATAGGCTAAAAATGTTACCATCGGCTATTTTAAAAGATACAAACATCTAAAATCGGGACTAGTGAGTAGCAGGACAGCCAATCAGGGACTATGCAAAGAGAAGTATGATTAAGGAGAAGGTTTGGGAGTAGAGTGTGTTTTGAGTTATTTTAGTATTAAACATAACGCAAAACACCTGAGGTATAGTTATTTTATTTGTTTGGCATTGCATGGATTAATTACAACTTGTGTATACAGTCAATACATTACACAGTTATTCAGCCAGTCCATTCAGACAGCATTATGACATTGCTGATCACGAGTTGTTTACATCATAACAGCTGAGAAAAGCTCCTATTTCTAGAAGAACAAATCCTGTTTTGTTGTCCAGTTGGATTTATTTTAAATGCTTCTTAATCTTGAGATGATTAAAAAGCAATTGTTTAAAGCATTCTATTAATGTCTGACTAAATTTCAAAACTTCCTCAACAACAGTTCACACTCTAAAGTGTATTACAGCATCACTTGAATTTGACATTTGTGCCAAATGTTGCTTCCTGCAGATCCTGCAGATCCCCTGCCATGCACAGTTCATTCTATCCCAAAACACCTGATGTACCTGTCCGTGTCTTTAAGAGCTGGATAGGTATGTTGATAGATAGTGTTTAAATTTCATGATGAATAGACCAAAAGAAATGGCCCAAAATGATTAAAAATGAGCAGAATAGTGGCATATTTAAGTTTATTCCCTGTAGAGATTATTTTAACTTAAAATAATTGGAAAACAGTATTTACCCTTTACATTTTGTCGAGATGAATGGAGCAAAAGAAACAGTCTGAAATTACTTGGAATAAAATCTTGTTATATTAACTTCCATTATAAATGAGGAAAGCTCTTTGCTTCTCCTGGAACGTTAATGTTTTGGGGATGCAGTGACGATATATTTATATTATCTTTGTGTTGAAAAAATGAAAAACGTTATGCTTTATATGATCAGAATCTTCCTAAAAGCAGTATTAAAGGGGGGGAAAAATACTATACCAACAAAATCTATGCTTGGGTCTCTAAGGGTTAGCTACGGTAGATTTTTGGAAACCAGTTAGCCAAGTAATGATGCCATTATTTACAGCATATAAACACAAGAGGCATCATAAACTGTCAGAAAACAGGCAACCCTAGTGGTTTAACAACCTGGGTAACTGCCCAATCTCAACTGCCCACATGCCAGCAGTGAATAGTTGGGTTTTATTGAATGTACGTTAGCTAATAGGAGCTATTCTAACCACAAAAACCTTTATAGCTTGTCCCCAACACGTCCTATGAATTTTATTCACTGCCATGCTAGCTTACTGCTCTTAACAGCACCACATAGCAGAACACAGCCCCACCCTCCAAAATGAAAGTGCCTGCAAATCAGAGCATTACCAGTGCTCACATTCCTTATGAACTAAATCACATGAAATAAACATGAACACACTTTCTCTTTATTTTTTAAACTAAATAGAACATAGACATGCTCTGATGCCACAATATCTTTTCAATTGAGGTTCTATTAATAAATACTGTATAATACACCATTTTTCATTTCAGTATCCAACAATGGGAACAAAACATGTGACTTGAAACAGACACTTCTAGCTATTCCATATTTGTGATGTATGATAGCATACAAGATGGCCTTCACCATAAAAATATGGTGCCATCACTCTAAAGTGGTGGGGGGGTTTAGGACCCTGCGCTGACATCTACTTCCTAGAGCTCCTAAATCTTTAAATCCTTCTTTGATAGCAGCTAGACTATCCTTTCATGTCTATACTGTAGATTCATCTGGAGGTTACTTGTCAGGGGCAAAAGCATGCTAAAAAACAGCCGGTATTAGTTTGGAGTTTTGCTCTAGCTCTCTCTCTGTCTGGACTAATAACCTTTCATGAGCTTTTGCTCTCTCGCTTCTCCTCGAAAGGTTGAGAGGAGAAATCGAATACAGCTACAAATAAAGGATGATTTGTTTTCCCATGACCGCTGTAGAAGGCGTATATTCTCCAGATCAGAAAGGAACTAACTAGAGAAGCAAGCCATACACATTTTCCATAACAATGCTGAATTCATTCTTTATTTTTATTTTTTCTTATGATATGAGGACTGATTGCTACCGAGAAAGACAGAGTATGTGGTAGATTCCTGTATCAAAATGCTTTCATTCTTATCACTGTGATGGGATGTTCATTAGATTAAAAGTCAAATATGTCAAAAAGGCAAATATGTTACATCACAACACTATTTAAAAAAAAGGAGGAACAAGATCATAAATCCTACACAAATATTGCATATTAAAATTAAAATTAAATAGTAGCGTAAAACATAGTATTATAGTATAGAAATATTATATATTTCTACATACACCAAAAACATTCTGACCACCTGCTTTATATGCTGGTGGACCCACTGAGGCATGGAGTCCACACAACCTCTGAAGATGCCCTGTGGTATCTGGTACCAGGACATTAGCAGTGGATCCTTTAACTCCTGTAAGTCGTGAGGTGGAGCCGCTGCGGATCAGATTTGTTCCAGCACGCCCTACAGATGCTTGATCGGATTGGGATCTGAGGAATCTGAAGGCCAGGGGAACACTTTGAACTTGGGAAGGAAAGACCCCACAAGCCCTGATGTTTCGAAGATGCTATGATCATGTCATCATAGGTCAAGTAGTCCATCAAGTAGTCATAATGTTTTTGCTCATCTGCATATTCTTATAGGAATACTGTAAAAATATTTGTGGTACAGTTATAGTCCTTTCATAAGGGAACATTCTGTTCACAAGGTAATAAAAATACCTGCAAATACTGTATATTACAAACTACTAGTGCTTGTGTTCTTTGGGCAATTACAAGATCTTATTATAAGCTCTTAGTCCCTTTTTGGTCTGGTTTTAGTAAGAATCACATCATAGAAATGGCTGTTCATCAGAGTCATCAGTGATGTTCTCCTTAATGCTGTATTAGCTTTTCTTAAGCACTGTTATTGCATTGAATCTTGCAGCTGTGTTCGATAAAATGCCTCACTCAATTTTGCGGGATTGTCTGCATAGTCTTGTGGGTGTTATAGGCTTTGCACTGTCTTAGTTGGTCTTATTTGAGTTCGTCAACAGTTTATGACAGTTATTTTGATGCAGTCAGAACCAGCTATTGTCACCTAAGGTGTACCACAGGGGTTAGTATTTGGGCCACTTGCTCCCACTCAGTTGCTCCTACATTAGTCACGAACATGGCTTACGCTTTCATTTATATGCCAACAAATTTAAATTTGCAGGAAAGCTGATATTACACTGTTTTTGACAAGTATGTCTGGATGCGCAGTGGCATTCTTGAACTTAATTCAATAAAACTGAAGTCATTTTTATTGGCTTGAAAAAGTCCAAAATTAACTGAATTCATTATACTTTGCTGTCTACTGATTATGTTAGGATTGCATGATCATCAGAGGTTAAAAAATGTCTATTATGATATACAAGCAAAAAAGTTAACAAAAGTAGACAGTTTGTATTAATTTGTTTTAGGGATTTAGCCTGTATTTAATCAGATTTTACTTTATAGGTGATTAGCATAATTCATCTTTTTGATATAGTCTTTCCAAATAGTTCCCTTTGTTCATCTAGCTTTGGATTGTTAGTTGCACCCAAGACAAGCTTCATTCTTCTGTTGTTCCATGCTTGTTCAACCAGCTTCTCATCAGCATCTGAGCTATAGAGAATCTGAAGTCTTTCTCTCTTCATAAAACATATTTTAGGTGATTTTTTAACATAGATGTTCGCATTTGTCTATATCATTTACATGTACATGGATTTATATGAAGCATCAAGGTTTTGGAGAAGGTGCTATGTAACAAAATGTTTTATTACATATAAATATCAGCAACATATAATAAAACACCAGTCAGGCATGCAACTGCCTATACAAATGCATCAAATGAATACATACGCTATTCAAATGTCCATTCAGAGAGAAATCATGAGACAGGAATGCAGTTTAATTCAAGTGTTCAAATAAAAATTGAATGTTAGTATTGATTCCACTGAGTCAAATAAAAGAGGTCTTGTCTGAAACGTCTGGAAGGTTTTCAACATGACCAGCTGCTGTCCCTTATAGATGACTCACTAATTACCTCCAGCATTCAACAGAGATGTTGATTCAGAGAGTCCTACACACACAAAACTGGTCCCTGAAGAACGAATGCCCAGGGCTGGCCTGTCATTTTTTAAGCTGTACAAAAATACTTTTCTGTATTGAGCTAAAAATGTAAATGAATTTGGAATTCTTGATTTGTGCACATTTCAAGGCTGTTTTTTTCCATCCATGCAAATCTTGGTAAATAATAATGTAAAAAGGTTTTATATTCTAGATTCACGTGTATGCATCATGCATCAGGGCAGTAGGAGTGACCTCTCAGCTAATTTAATTGCATTCTCAATGTAGCAGGAGCAGGTAGCACTGCTAACACGGTGAGATAGATATAGGATTTTTACTTGAATAAAACAGTGACATAAAGTAGAAGTAAAAATAGAAGCTAAAATATGGCTTGAGTGAGAGTAAAAAAGTTCCCTGTAGCTCCTCCCAAAGTGCATCCAGCATCTACCAGGATATGAATCACCAGATTAGGTGATATTCTACTCTTTTTGGGACCCTTGATCTAAAATAAAATGCTAAAGCTTAAGCCTGATTTTAGAAAGCAATTAGGAGCTAATCTCGTTTTTCCACTGAGCAGCCCTGTATAGCACACTACATTTACTAATCTAAACCCAGAACTATATGTACCCTGGTCAAATACCTGCATCTGTTTTATATTGCACATCAGAACTATGAAAGTAGGTGGGCTCTCTGTAGGTTGTGGTGCTCAAATGATTTCGCACATGAATCTAGTGTTACACACAAACAACAGCAGCAAGAATGAATTATATGGACAATATGGAACAATAAAGTCTGCCTTTTTGCATTATATTGTGAGTATGGTAGCTAATTTAGCTAATGTTAGCTAAAGTTAATTTCATGTTAGCCTAGCCTAGAAACCCAGTGAAAGCTTTTTTCAGCATCTGTGATGAGAATAGCTTAAAGAAGTTCACTCACTTGAGAATTTTTTTAACAACTTACTCTTACCCAATTCATTTCCATTAATACTGAGATTCAAATGAATTATCATTTCCATGCCTGCTGTTTAATCATGAAGTGTAGTATCACCAAGATGATGCATACCTATTCAAGGCAATGACTTTGTCCAAAACTGAAGGCAGTAGTCTCGATGCCTTGCTGCCTGTGCTGTCTCATAAGTCAGTGCTTTAGATGTCAGCACTGTGATGAAGGTATCTGCAACCAAAACCAATTGAGACATGCTTTGAAGGCAGCAATACATCATTACTTTGCCAAGATACGACACTTAACTTTTAGTGTTAGATGTTAGCATCTAACTGTGCCTTCCAGCCTGAGGCAGCATTTGTTATGTTTTAGACACAAAGGCAAAGAGATGAAAAGCAAAAATGCCTTAACCACTGCATTAACCACTTTGCCCTGTGTGATTCGACTGTAAATACTATCAAGACCCAAAAGGCCCTGTGTGCAGTTAAAAGGGAGGAAAACAGTCGCTTAAGTTTAGGAACATTACCCTCTGTGTGTGTGTGTGTGTGTGTGTGTGTGTGTGTGTGTGTGTGTGTATATATAAATAAATGTGCCTTACCTTTTACAGGGGATATTTTAAGACTAAATTATGGGAACTAAGCAGATATCCAAAGAAAAATGTAAGCAATTTCTGTTTTTAAATTTAAGCTCAAGTAAGCTCAATTTAAATTGTATTTTGTATATGTAACTTACATACTACTTATGGCAATCATAGGATTCAAGTGATGCTGACTACTGGTCTGCTGTATTTCTAGCTCCTGCCATATGCCCTGGTTTAGCACACTTAGTACGCTTAGAAAGGTAACTAAATTTATGTATGATATGGGTCATTTTGCAGAGGAAAAAGATGACAAAATGCACGATCATGCATTTGAATGCAAAAGTTTCATGTCAAATACATGTTTTGATGATTTTCTAAGCCAAAAAAGCACTATTCGAGCTGGATTTTAACCTGGGGAGCTATCATAGCAAGGTATATCTTGTTTCTTTTTTACATTTTTACACTAATAACAGACAATGACTTTAATTATTGAAATATTGTACAAGATAATAAAAAAACAAGACAATAGAGGAGCTATAAAAATAAATAAATAAAAATAAAATTTTAAAAAAGGAAAAGGCTACATATCTTAAACAAGCTGATTAAAAAAAATATTTTAAAAATGTCATCAATAAATATACAGCGCTGTGAAATGAGAATAAGGGAAAGACCATCCAAAGACAGAAGTGGTTTACAGTGGAAATAAAACTTACCATTTGACCCTTGCATTGTGAACTTGATTTTCTCTAAGGTGAGATCATGTCTCTTATTCAGTGTCCAAAAAAAGGAGAAAGCTCTTCCAGTTTAGCAAAAATTAAATGACTTGCTATAAGAGAAGCATATGCTATTGCATTAGATTGAGCCCTGGACAAAGATGGGTATTCTGTAGTGACACCAAACAGACCAATAAGTGGAGTGGGTTCCATATTGACACTGGTGAAATCAGAAAAAACTCTGAAGATTGAGATCCAATATAAAGAAATGGTGGGTCATAGCCAAAACATATGAAACAGAGTAGCAGGTGTTTGTTTACAGCAATCACAGATGGGGTTAATGTAAGGGAAAATTTTGGCAAGCTTACATTTTGGCAAATGCATGTGGTGTACCACCTTAAATTGGAGCAGACCATGTCTTGCACAGATTGAGGAGGAATGTATCCTAGAAAGTACAGTGTCCCATACCTCCTCTGACCACTCCATACCCAAGTCATCCTCCCAAGCACTTTTAATTATAGAGATGCTGGGGTCATTCATTTGAGAGATTATAGAATACACATTTGAAATCCCACCTGAACACATGGGATCCATATCAAGAACAGAATCTAACACAGTGCGTGGTGGTAAAGATAGAAAATGAATAAAATGGCTGCACACAAAGTGTCTAATTTGCAGGTATCTGAAGAAGTCTGATGATTTTAACTGAAAATCACTTTTAACTTGCTCAAATGATTATGGAAGTGTTTATATACTGTCCATCCATCCATCCAACCACTTATCCAGGTCTGGGTCACAGGGGCAGCAGCCTAAGCAAAGAGGCCCAGGCCTCCCTCTCCCCCGCCACCTCCTCCAGCTCTTCGGGAGGGATACCAAGGTGTTCCCAAGACAGTCGAGAGATATCCCTCCAACGTGTCCTGGGTCTTCCCCGGGGTCACCTCCACATCGGACATGTCTGGAACACCTCCCTAGGGAGGCGTCCAGAGGCCATCCTTGCCAGATGCCCGAACCTCCTCAACTGGCTTCTGTCAACGTGGAGGAGCAGCGGCTCTACTCCGAGCCTCTCCCAAATCGCCAATCTTCTCACCCTATCTCTAAGGGAGAGCCCGGTGATCCTGCAGAGAAAGCTCATTTTGGCCGTTTGTATCCGCGATCTCGTTCTTTTAGTCACTACCCAAAGCTTGTGACCATAGCTAAGAGAGTCGGAACGTAGATTGATCGGTAAATTGACAGCTTCGCCTTCTGGCTCAGCTCTCTCTTCACCATGACAGACCAGTCCGCATTACTGCAGACACCGCACCTATCCACCTGTCAACCTCTCGCTCCATCCTTCCTTCATTCATGAACAAAATCCAAAAAACAAGATATTTAAACTTGGGGCAAGAATTCATTTCCAATCTGGACAGAGCATTCCACCCTTTTCTGACTAAGGACCACGGTCTCAGATTTAGAGGTGCTGATTTTCATCCCATCCGCTTCACACTCGGCTGCAAACTGGTCCAGAGAGAACTGGAGGTCCCGGCCTGATGACGCTAACAGGACCACATCATCCGCAAAAAGCAGATGTGAAATCCTGAGGCCATCATACTGGACACCCTCCGCCGCTTGGCTGGTCAGAGAAATTCTGTCCATAAAAGTTATGAACAGAATCGGTGAAAACGGACAGCTCTGGTGGTGTCCAACCCTGACTCTGAAACCTCCGACTTACTGCCGGCTATACGAACCAAGCTCCTGCTCCGTTTATACATGGACTGAATGGTTCATAACAACGAGCCCCTTACCCCGTACTCCTGGAGCACTCCCCACAGGAACCCCTGAGGGACACGGTCGAATGCCTTCTCCAAATCCACAAAACACATGTGGAATGGTTGGGCGAACTCCCATGCACCCTCCAGGACCCTGGTGAGGATAAAAAGCTAGTCCAGTGTTCCACGACCTGGGCGAAACCCGCATTGTTCCTCTTGTAGGTGAGATTCAACTATCAGTCGGACTCTCTTCTCCAGTACCCATGCATAGACCTTACCAGGTAGGCTGAGAAGTGTGATTCCCCCAGTAGTTGGAACACACCCTCCGGTCCCCTTTCATAAAAAGTGGGACCACCACCCCGGTCTGCCATTCCAGGGGGACCTCCCAGATGTTGCGATGTTGCAGAGGCATGTTTTCACTATTCACAATTTTCACTAGCTTGGGCTCTTTCCCTGCCAGAGAGGTCACGTTCCATGTTCTGAGAGCCAGTGTCAGTAGCCGAGGATCGGAACGCCAAGGCCCCCGCCTTCCACATTGCACCGGACCCCCATAAGCACCTCTTCCACGGGTGGTGGGTCCATGGGAGAGTGGTCCCATGTAACTCTTTTGGGCTGGGCCCAGCCACCAGGAGCTTCGCCAAGGAGCCCCTCCCCCAGGCCTGGCTCCAGGGTTAGGCCCCAGTAACCCTGATCCGGGCGAGGGAAACTGGGTCCTATTCTTTATCATCATGGGGGGTTTTTGGATCGCCCTTTGTCTGGCCCATCACCTAGGACCTGTTTGCCTTGGGAGACCCTACCAGGAGCTTTCGCCCCTGACAACATAGCTCCTAGGATCATGTAGGCATGCAAACCTCTTCACCATGTAAAAGTGGTGATCCAAGGAGAGGGTTTATATACTGGTTATGCCCAAATTTTCCCATCTCTGAAAAAAGAATTTCACCTTGTGCAACTGGGAACAAGTGATTGGAAACTCCTGGAGTTGATAAAGGACAAAAAATATTTTCTGAATTGAGACCAAATTTTCAGTCTAGAACCAACTGTGTTCTGACAATAGGATGGTATAGTCAGTGGTAAGGGAGAACAAAGCAGAGCAGACAGAGACAAAGGAACACATCTTTTAGATTCAATATGCAACCAGGATGGGCATTCCACATCTCGATTAACCTTTAGCCAGTACAGCAATGCCCTAAAATTGGCTGCCCAGTAATATGCCTGGAAGTTAGGTAGAGCCATTCCTTTGTGTATTTTTGGTCTCTGTAACAAAGCTTTGCGAATTTGCAGGGGGTTTCCCTCTCCAAACGAAAGACGGCACGTTTGTCCAGCTAACTAAAAAATGCCATGGAGACAAAGAAGGGAATATACTGGAAAAGATATAAAAATTTAAGAAGGATACACATTTTTATGGCATTGACTCTACCAATTAACAATAGCGACATGGTAGACTACCGATTAAGATCTTGGTGAGTGTGTTCAAGTACTGGAGTAAAGTTAGCATTGAAAAGCTGGGAGTAAGATACAGTAATTGTGTTTCCAAGGTATGTACATTTATGACAAGAGATTTTAAATGGCAGAGTATTCAGAGGGAACTGATAGAATGTCTTACTGAGTGCGAAAATTTCACTTTTAGCAATGTTCAATTTATATCCAGAAATTTCATCAAACTGATCAAGAGTACTGAGGATGTGTGGTACAGAATTAAGGGGGTCAGACACATATAAAAGAATGTCATCAGCATATAGGGACATTTTATGTTCAGATCTGGCTCTAAGTATACCTCCAATGTCTCCGTTGTTACGTACGAATATGGCAAGTGGTTCTAGCAGACACCCTGGGAGTGTTCCTCTTCCAAGTGGGAATTAAGGTGAATTTATATTGTTTGTACGGACAGATGCCAGGGGACAAGAATACAACAATTTAATCCAAGATATGAAAACTAAACCAAAACCAAATTTCTGTAAAACATAAAATATGTAGTCCCACTCCACTTGTTCGAAAGCTTTCTCTGCATCAAGTCACATAAGCACTTCTGGAATCGGCCTAGAGGAGGTTGAATAAATATATATATATATATATATATATATATATACTGCTCAAAAAAATAAAGGGAACACTTAAACAACACAATATTACTCCAAGTAAATCAAACTTCTGTGAAATCAAACTGTCCACTTAGGAAGCAACACTGACAGACAATCAATTTCACAGCTGTTGTGCAAATGGAATAGAGAACAGGTGGAAATCATTTTCAATTAGCAAGACACACTCAATAAAGAAGTGGTTATGCAGGTGGGGACCACAGACCACATCTCAGTACTTATGCTTTCTGGCTGATGTTTTGGTCACTTTTGAATGTTGGTGGTGCTTTCACACTCGTGGTAGCATGAGACGGACTCTACAACCCACACAAGTGGCTCAGGTAGTGCAGCTCATCCAGGATGGCACACCAATGCAAGCTGTGGCAAGAAGGTTTCTGTCAGCGTGGTGTCCAGAGGCTGGAGGCGCTACCAGGAGACCGGCCAGTACACCAGGAGACGTGGAGGAGGCCGTAGGAGGGCACCATCCCAGCAGCAGGATGGCTACCTCTGCCTTTGTGCAAGGAGGAACAGGAGGAGCACTGCCAGAGCCCTGCAAAATGACCTCCAGCAGGCCACAAATGTGCATGTGTCTGCACAAACGGTTAGAAACCGACTCCATGAGGATGGTATGAGGGCCTGACGTCCACAGATGGGGGTTGTGCTTACAGCCCAACACCGTGCAAATTCGGCAAATTCGCCACTGGCGCCCTGTGCTCTTCACACTGAGCACATGTGACAGACGTGACAGAGTCTCATGTGACACAAGACGTCGTGGAGAGCGATCTGCTGCCTGCAACATCCTTCAGCATGACCGGTTTGGCAGTGGGTCAGTAATGGTGTGTGGTGGCATTTCTTTGGAGGGCCGCACAGCCCTCCATGTGCTCGCCAGAGGTAGCCTGACTGCCATTAGGTACCCAGATGAGATCCTCAGACCCCTTGTGAGACCATACGCTGGTGCGGTTGGCCCTGGGTTTCTCCTAATGCAGGACAATGCTAGACCTCATGTGGCTGGAGTGTGTCAGCAGTTCCTGCAAGATGAAGGCATTGAAGCTATGGACTGGCCTGCCCATTCCCCAGACCTGAATCCAATTGAGCACATCTGGGACATCATGTCTCACTCCATCCACCAACGCCACATTGCACCACAGACTGTCCAGGAGTTGGCGGATGCTTTAGTCCAGGTGTGAGAGGAGATCCATCAGGAGACCATCCAACACCTCATCAGGAGCAAGGCCAGGCATTGTAGGGAGGTCATATGTGGAGGCCACACACAATACTGAGCCTCATTTTGACTTGTTTTAAGGACATTACATCAAAGTTGGATCAGCCTGTAGTGTGTTTTTCCACTTTAATTTTGTGTGTGACTCCAAATCCAGGCCTCCATTGGTTAATAAATTTGATTTCCATTGATGATTTTTGTGTGATTTTGTTGTCAGCACATTCAACTTTGTACAGAGCAAAGTATTCAATGAGAATATTTCACATTTTTACATCTACATTAAGGAGACTTATTGGACGATAAGCTTTACAATTTAGGGGGTCTTTGCCTTTTTTCAGGAGCAGAGATATTGATGCTTGGGTGAGTATTGCAGGAAGGTGAGAAGATTCTAGACTGTCATTAAACATTGATACCAGTAATGAGGACAGTTTTGAAGAAAATGTTTTATAAAATTCAGTGGGAAAGCCATCAGGTCCTGGAGTTTTCCTACTCTGCATGGACTTTGCTAAGTTGATTTCATCCGGAGTAAGAGGGCCCTCCAGCCTCGTCACTGAATCCCGATCAACTACTGGAATATTCAACCCTTCAAAAAAGGAGTCTAGAAGATCAGAATCAGACGGGGACTTGGATGAGTACAAATTACAATGAAATATGAAAAACTGCTCATTCATTCTATGTGGATCACTAATAGGTCCAAAGCCACTGTCGATCTTGGAATTCATTTGATTAGATGATGTTTCTCTAATATGGCGTGCTAAGGCTTTACCGGCTTTGACCCCATATTCATAAACCACACCCCATGCTTTGAGAAGTATCTGCACTGCCTGTCCAGTGGAAAGACAATCAAATTCACTTTTATACTGTAGTCTCTTCTTATATAGATCTGGTGTAGGGCCTGGAGCATATAATCTGTCTAATTTGAGAATAAAGCTAGATAATTCAGATAGTCTCCATGTATACGTGCCCTATGCAATGAAGCATTAAAAGAAATGATCTGTCCTCTCAAGTATGATTTTAAGGTCTCCCAGAGTAAAGATGGCAAACAGTCAGGCTTAGCACTGGTCTCCAAAAATATGTCTGAGTATTAATAAGTGAAACAAAAGAGGGATCTGATAAAAGTAGGTAGTTGAATCTCCACAGCCTTTGGTCAGGTCTTCCAGGGATATTAAATTCTAACATGAGTGGTGCATGATCAGATATAACAATACTGTTGTATTCACATGTTTTTACATTGGGCAATAAGGTCTTGACAATAAAAAATAATGAATTCATGAGTATGTATTATGTACCGGGGAGAAAAAAAAACTCCTTTCTGGTGGGATTTTGAAAAAACCATGGGTCACAAACAGCATAAGAATGAAGAAATGAATGTATTGATTCAGCAGTGGAGCTAGAAAAAGATTTAGTTGAAGATCTGTCGAGTGCTGGGTTTAAGACACAATTGAAATCCCCACCAAGTATCAAATGGTGGATATGCAGACATGGTAGAGAGTCGGGGTTGTCATAGTTTGGAGCATAAACATAGGCCAATATAACATTCAAAGTATATAACTTCCCAACTACTATAAAGAACCATCCACCAGGATCTGAGATCATTTGTGAAGAGCAAAAAGGGACTACTTTATCAAAATTGCAGCTTCTCTAAACTTAACGCCCCCCCCCCCCCCCCCCCCCCCCCCCCAGTTGGAGCGCATGAACTACAAGAAGTTCCTCTTTAGCCTGGGTATTTACGGCTACTTCTAATACCCTGTGCCCACATAATACCATGTGCCCACAAACTCTTAGCAAACCATTAGAAGAGACCCCGTCATTATGCATATTTACACTCTTTAACTAGAAATGGAAAAAAGTGATTGGCATTAATCACATCTAATGAGATGGAGGACAAACACCTCGGAGCAAATGTCAAACATTGCCATATGATGCTCTCTTTTTGGCTCTCTCTAAAATCTGGGAAGAGAAACACCCGCCGACGTGAGCTGACCCTTTTGGCTGGCTTTACGGAGCAGGTCGTCCTCACATCCCCACCAGGAATCCATATAACGAATGCTCTAGGCTTCTTTCCGTCTCTGTGTTTCAGGGCGAGGGTGCGATGTGTTCAATCTAGCGGTTTGTCAGGAAGATTGAGGATTTCTTGTAAGGCATCGGCAATAAAGTGATGAGGCCGAGGACCCCATGTATTCTCCTGCATCCCCACCAGTCGAATATTCTGTCGGCGACTCCGGCTTTCGAGGTCAGTGCACTTCTCTCTCAAAGTCACAACCTCAGTTGGCAAAGAGTTAACGGTTGATTCTAGTTAGTACCTTCCTGGAGCTCATCAGTGCATTCACTGTGCTTGGAGCTAGCCACTTTGAGGACCTTTGCCTTATTCTGCAGCTCTTGGCGAATTGCTGTTATTTACTGACAAAGAGTCTAATTCTGCATATCTAACTTGACTCCCAGTGTCATTATCCGTTCCTCCGATGAGGACATTTCAGCACCAGTACTCTTAGCATTAGCAGCAGCATTGTCTGAAGTCGAACCCGGGTTCTCGTTAGCATGTCCTCTGCGTTATTTTTTAGACTACAGAAGACTTGTGGCCACTTTTGTAATTGTTTGGGTTTTGCAAGTAATTGGGGCCTGAACACACATTTTCAGATGAGCTGATTTTCAGGTAAAAAACTTGTTTTCGGGTTTGTTTAGCCACAGTCTTTCTGCACAGGTGCTGAGAGGCTACAGAGCTCCTGTTTGAATTGATATCACAGTAATGTAATAACAAAACTGGCCATAGACAAGCGCACCTCCATTTCCATCACCTCCCAACCTGAAGTCAAGGCTAACAGCTAAAATAAAGATGTAGCTTGATTTGATTCATTAATCATCACGTTCATCACGAGACTACTGAAATCCACATTTTTTTGGTGATGACTGAACCAAAAAGAGAAAGAAAATAAAATATTTCCCTTATACAATGTGCTTTATCTTGTGCAGCTTATGGTAAGTTGAATGAACCCACTTGCCTACTAGCCTACTGCTAGTCTATAACGTCATGCCTTTTAGCAGCACAACATATTGTCACTGTCTGGAAGTGTGGCGTCTGTCATAATGCTGATGTAAATGTTCACATAATGATGTTTCAATTTGGGCTATGTTGGGTAATTTGGGGAAATTACACAGATTCTTTATCCCACAGGAATCGGATAGTCAAATCACTCACGAATCCATATGTCCTGCTTTGGCACGCTTGGGCCCAATCCCATTTCACCCCTTGTCCCTACCACTTTTTTTTATTTTTTACTTGAAGTTTGTCCCATTTCATAGTGCAAGATTTCAACCACTAACCCTTGTAACTTCCAAAGGGTTAGGGTGACACTTGAAAATAAGGGGTAGAGGTAAAAAAGAAGAAATGGGATTGGGCCTTAGTATGTATAGAAAGGTAACCATGGTCATGTATGGTACAGGTCACTTGGCAGAGGAAAAGATGAAAGAATGCAAGATCATGCATTTGTAATAGAACTTTGTACTAGGTCTCCTCACAAATTCAGACCTACTGCAGTATAAGTAAATGCACTATTATTTGAATATATTCAGAAAAAAGAAAAAAAAAGATGAAAATGTTATTTAAATGGCCCCTATCAGACATTTTCGCATTTCATATTTCACATTTCACATGTTTCATTTTTTCCTTGAGGTCCCTGACCTTTGCATGGATTTATTTACCAATACTAGTCATATATTTGTACACTTCTACCATTCCCTCAGGCTGTTTTTGCAGCTTAATATCCATTCATGTGCTGGAAAAAATATTTTTTCCAATTGAAATAATATACGGAGATGCGGATTAGAAAATGGATGGATGGATGGATGGATGGATGGATATGAAAGTGCATGAATAGAGCTAGTTTCTATCCAACTCTGCACATACACAAGCACTCACATCAGACCAGTTGTGCCCGGTGAATTTAACTCCACGCTCTAAAGTAAACATTATGGCACACACAGGTGATATTTCCCTCGTCCAGCATTTTCTTTCTTTTTACTCTGCTTTTTTCCTGCATGTGTGTGTCTCAGAGGACAGGCTTCATGATGGATGGTGCTTCATGTACATAGACCACAGTTTCCTTGCTCTCTGCCACTTTTTGCATAGTCATGAAGGTGTTGAGAGGGAAATAACAGAACAGGAAGCACTGCAGTGTGAGGTTTGGAGAGGGAATACAGGAGGGAGAGTGGCAGCACTAAGCAGGCAGCAGCTTTTGGCAAGTCATACACACACCAGCAATTAAGTCCCTCAAGATAGAGTGGTCTGTTTTGTTTTTTTAGTTGTTTTTTGTTTTTTTGTTTTTTATTTGTCTCTGAGAAGCCTGAACAGGTGTGGATTCCAACTTTTTTCCTCTGTACTGAGACTTATTGTATTTACATACAACAAGGCTGCCAAACTCCAGTCCTAAAAGGCTTGAAGAGTTTTGCATTATGCATTATATGGCCAAAAGTATGTGGACATACATACATAATTATTGAGTTCAGGTGTTTCAGCTGCACCCATTATGACAGGGCTAGATCTGCCCAAGTCAACTGTATGTGTTGTTATTGTGAAATGGAAGCATCTGGGAGTAACAACAGCTCAGCCCCAAGGCGGTAGACCATGCAAACTCACAAAACAGAGCCACTGAGAGCTGTAAGGTAAAAAAAACTGCCTACCTTCTGTTGTATCACCCACTACAGAGTTCCAAACTGCTGGGGTTTGGCAGATGCCAGGGAACCACTACCTACTGGAATGCAAAGTGCCAGCAACAAAGTTTGATGAAGGATGGATAATGGTCTGGGGCTATTTTTTAGGGGTTGTGCTAGGCCCCATAGTAGCACCAGTGGAGGATATTTTTACTATCAAATTTTAGACAATTATATGATGCCAACTTTGTAGCATCAGTTTGAGGAAGACCCATTCCAGCATCCCCAACCCCACTGAACACTTTTAGGATGAACTGGAACATTGACTTCAAGCCAGGTCTTCTCATCCAACACCAGTGCCTGGCCTCACAAATGATCTTTTGAGTGAATGGGCACAGACTCACTCCAACATCTTGTGGAAAGCTTGTCCAACTAGTACATATAGGTGTGAATCTCAGGTCTAGGCATACTTTTGGCCATACAGAGTGCCTCATTTAATAAACCTAATTCAACCCATCAGCTTATTAGCAAAGCCTTCATGTGTTACATTTGCTATGTCAGAAGTGGGAAAAACACTAATCTTTGCAGGAATGTGGCCTTTCAGAACCTGAGACACACCCACACTGTATCTCAAATCATATACTCAGAGTCAAGGGTGCAAATTTGATCTGACAAATGGGGAGATATTGAGAGGCTACACCAAAAGCTAGCATGACATAAAACTGCAGAATTCATACATAAAACTAAGTAAAGAAATATGTTGTATAGTACTTTATATGTCAAATTAAAAGGCCTGTTTCGTAATTTTTTTATCTCATTACTTCCCTTCAGGTCCACCTATGTACCAATAACAGTCATATTCAGTGGTGGACTAAGTAAATGTAATTCGTTACTGTACTTAAGTAGTTTTTTGTGTATCTGTACTTTACTTAAGTTTTTCCATTTTGGGCGACTTTTTACTTTCACTCCACTACATTTCAAAGTCAAATATCTTACTTTTTACTCCACTTCAGTTTGAGAAATCTGTTGTTCCTTTTGGTTTCTGTGTGTGTAAAAATGTAACATGTCAAAACAAAAGAACCACAAAGCAAGAACACCAATCAGGGCTCAGCGGTCACTTTGTTCTGAGCTTGTTTTAACCTGTTGGTCATACCGACCCAGTGCAGCACACAGTTCAGCGTCAATGCAGCAGCATAAAAATTTGGGAGCACATACGTCACCTATATGATGAACTAAACTAACTTTGTGTAAATAGACCACAGTATAGAAATATGTACACATATGCAGTCGTATGTTTCTTTTTTTCTGAATTCATACAAACCCTTTCATTTTATAGTAAATTTGTTTCGGTTAGTTTATGTTTATGAACATATAGACCTACAGATCAATATAGTAAAGGAAAACTTATTTGTGATCCTGAGTTTAAAGCAAGTTTTTATTCAACTTTTAACTAAGTTACAAAGTAATCTTAGACTGAAACTCGATTCTACCTGATGAAAACTGTTTGCCTTCAGTGTTTTGTGCTTATGATCATTTTAATAGGCGTCAGCGTCAATAATTAATGACGTTCTATTAAAAGACTGGTTTACCAAGAGAGACGCTGGAGGATTTTCACCTAAAATGAGTTCATGAAGCGAGTCTTGTTATAAAAATGATAACAGGACATCAGAGCCAGAATTACTCTTTTAGTACTTTTACTTTTGATACTTAAGTACATTTGAAGGCAAATACTTTTGTACTTTTACTCAAGTTGAGGTCTAGAGTAAGGAATTCTACTTTTACTGGAGTAATATTTTACCTTGGGTATCTCTACTTTAACTCAAGTACATGATTTGTGTACTTCGTCCACCTCTGGTCATATTTCATATTTACAAGGTCATTTTTCAACCTATCTTGATCCCTTAGAAATAAACAGGCTATTTGGTTACAGTGCCTTTAAGACAGACAAAAGAAATGAGCTTTGTTCTGATTGGCTGCCTCATTCAAAAAGCACTCAGATCTGAAACATGCCTTAAAATGTAAATAAGAATGGGTTGGGCTAAACTGCTGTAGACTGAATAGGCAGGTGTATGTAAATGAGCTGAGCATTTTATTTCCCTATTCCTGTTTTCTGTTTCTGCCTTTGATTTCCTGTTTTCCTGTCATGTGCTTTTGTTAATGCCTACCAAGTGCCTTTGTTCTCTGGACTCTCAGAAAAAAGTACTTTTCTGTTACTGGGGCAGTACCCCTCTTGCCACTGGGGTAGTTCCCTTAAGGGTGCATCTCAGCACCTTTAGTCAGGCAACATAATTGTACCATAATCCACTGAAATTAAAATTTCTAAGCTGTACTGACTCCAAACACCCTTTATACCTTAAAGAACAAAACATGTAACTGCACAGAACCTTTACTTCTAACAGCGTAGTGCCATGTGATTTTGTTGTTGTGTTAGCTCCTGCCCTGTCCTGCCCTAACTTCAGCCTTCACTTGTTCCTTGTTTCCAAGGCCCACCCTCTCATGAGTCTCAGGTGTTTCTTTGTCGTATGTGTTAGTATAAATACCCCTGTGTTTCCTTTGTTCCCTTGCCAGCATTATTGCAAGTCACTGGTTAATGTTTATGTCATTGTTTCCCTGTTCGTGTTTTCTTTGTGTAAGTCTAGACACTGTGTTCCACAGTTTACCTGGTCAGTTAGTAGCTAGTAGCTCCAGATCATAATAATAAAAATAATAATAATAATGTCAATACAAATAAAAGTAAAGTTAGTCAGGCTATCTGCCTCATTAAGCCCTGCTGGACATTGACAGATACTTTTTTGGCACAGCTCAGTGAACTTGTGGAGTCCAGTTGCTGTATTATCAATAATATAAGCGATGCACTTTTATGGCAACCCACTTGCAACCCCATGAAAATAATTTTACATTTTAATTTGTTTGATTGAATTTCAAATAGCGATGCAATTAGTTGAACTTCTAGTATGTTGGCAGTGTTCCTATTTTCTAAAATACCTTTTTCTGTAGTGACACTATTTCATTGATCAAGCTATTTATTGATCAGGGTATGTATGACAATTTCCCCATACTAAATAAGCATACATATTTTAGTGAATTGAATCATGTGTTCTGTTGCTTTGCTAAGCCTCTCCTTGCTCACCGTTGCTTCCTCTGACAAGCTTTTAAGCCCAGCAAGTGTAATGTGTTTTTGTGTGGTAAAGAGAGACAATTTATCTCATGTAATTCTGAGTGATGTTTTGAACAGTGCATCCAAAAAGATCTCCGGTATGCATTTGAAAGCTGCATGTATGCAAACCCAATTCCAAAAAAGTTGGGGCGGTATGAGAAAGGCAAATAAAAAAAAACAGAAAGCAGTGATTTTCAAATCTACTTTGACCTTTATTCAAACAAAAGCAGTAAAAGACATTATATTTAATGTTTTATCTTATTAGCTTCATTGTTAATTTAAAGATAAGCTCAGTCTGAAAATGATGCCTAAAACATGTTCCAAAATTGGGACAGGGGAAATAAAAAGCTGTTGAATGTTGTTAAATGCTTACAAAACCTTTTAAAGAAGGAAAGGCATTCATGTTTGAGTATATAAAAGGACATTCTGGAAAGGCCTAGTTCTTTTTGAGCTCAGATGGGTCAAGGCTCACCACACCACAAATACATCAGCATATAGCCCAGCTGTTCAAAAGATTCTTTTTGACTCAGCATTAGCAAGGTTTTTAGATAGTTCACTTTCTATGGTGCATGATATTATTAAAAGATTCAGGGAATTCAGAAAAATCTCTGCAAGGCCAAAAATAACAACTGAATGCCTGTGACCTTCAGTCCCTAAAAACCAGCATGCTTATGTGATGGATATTACCACAGGGGCTGTATGAATTTATGTATGAATTCTGGCATGAGCAACCCTTTTATACCCCTCTTGCAGACACTTGGCAACTACAGTGACCTAGTAGTAGTATATATTAGTATATATATAAAATAGTATATAGTAACTGAACTGAAACCCCTGCTGTTGTCATGGATCAGCAGTCATGTTGCGTTTTAGCTACAGGTGTCAAAATTACATTATCTGCCCTGTATCTACAGGCTGCTGGCTTGGTGCTGTGTTGTTGTGCTCCATTTCCTCAGGTGGCTGGATAAAGAGGGAGAGGTGGGGGTCTGGTTGTGAGAGGCTGAGCTGAATGGAAAGCCTGAGAAGGGAGAGCTCCTTCCCTGAAACACACACTCCATGTGTCAGCACTGCTGTGCTTAATGATGCTTTGCTGGCTACATACTGTAAAATAAATTAAGTGTTCAACTTACTTAAAAATGAATACAGTGCAATTAATCTACATGCGTGATCTTTTTGTTTTGAGCGGGTTTAACTTTCAGTGTTTTTAAGTATTTACAAGCCATCATTTCTGTACATAAGTTGGCACTCCAGTAAAAAAAATACTCTGAATCTTTTTAACCTTGCCACTTAATTGCATAAACATACCCTTTATCTACTCTCTTTGTATATTTTATCAGGTCAATTTATAATAAGATGCACTTTGTAGTTCTATAATTACAGACTGGAGTCCTTCTCCTTCTCTGCATACTTTGTTACCTTTCACACTGTTCTTAAAATGATCAGGACCCCCACAGGACCACCACAGAGCAGGTATTATTTGGGTGGTGGATCATTCTCAGCACTGATGGGACACTGAAGTGGTGGTGTGTTAGTGTGTGTTGTGCTGGTACAAGTAGATCAAACACAGCAGTGCTGCTGAAGTTTTTAAACACTGTGTCCGCTCACTGTCCACTCTATTAGACACTTCTACCTTGTTGCTCGTCCTTGTAGATGTAGAAAGGGAGGCAGAGGCAGTAGCTCATCTGTTGCTGAAATCACTGGATGTTTTTGGTTGGTGGACTGTTCTCAGTCCAGCAGTGACAGAGGTGTTTAAAAACTGATTCAAACTGTCTGATCCACTCCTACCAGCATAACACACCACCACCACATGAGTGTCACTGCAGCGCTTACTGTGGCACTCCTGAACATTATATATATATATATATATATATATATATATATATATATATATATATATATATATATATATAATGTGTGTGTATGTGTGTGTGTGTGTGTGTGTGTGTGTGTGTGTATATATATATATATATATATATATATATATATATATATATATATATATATATATATATATATATATATACACAGCATAGATACAGAGATATGAAGTGGCAGGTTAAATGTGCACAATAATTACATTGCAGAACAGAAAAGAACTGAAAACCACTGACTCAATAAGGGCCGTTGAGCAGGTGTCTCAGATTTACAAACCTCCAGCTGTCTTCGGTTTTTTTTACAAAGTCTAGCAAAGCACACTGAAACCCCTGTGAAATCAGAGAAAGCCTAATGATTTTGGGGAACTAAAAATGCATGTGTGTAATTTTTTTAAATCTATTTTTATACACCAGAAACACGTTTGTATTGGAACTCTGCAGGTATTAGAATACTACTCTTGTTTTATTGTTAATTTCTAGCTGAAATTCTTAAATTCTTAAAACACCCAGCAGAAAATTGGCTGTTTTTCTTTGGGTATCTAGGTTGATATAGGTGAGCAAGCTGTCTTATTGGTTAGGATTTCAAGAGACGGCTGAAGAGACGGCCTAGCACATTACTATGACTGTAATTACAAAGTGACAGAGGAATCAGTCACATTTTCATTCCAACAACCAATTTTATGTGAGGAAACGTAATGCTATGCCTTCTGGAATTCCTAGACATATCACTAACTGTAACTGCAAATCACAGCCTAATTTGTGGGTTGTAAGGAAGGGAAAACAATGGTGGGAGCTCTATTCCATGTATTATGTAAAGCATAAATATGTCTGTCACAAGGAATGTCTTTCAGATGTTTCGGTTTAATCTTGAATTGAACAATGTTCATGTGCATAGCCACTAGCTTAGCGTTAACAAACTGCTAGAATCTCATAGAGACACTATGAGAAATTAACATTTGAAAAGAGGAGGGATTTTTCTTCATATTTTGACTGAGTTTTGACATTTATGGCCTGAATTAAAGATCTAGCTCACGGTTTGCCATTGGTTTATGATATCTGAATCAATACTTAGAACATGCAGTCACTCTTGCTCTCACTGGACATTAGTTATGGAAACTGGAATCTGTGTTGAACTTATTGACATCACATTATTTTCATAACTGTACAACTGATCATGACTGACTGTTTTAATCATTTGACAGTGCTAGTTTCAAGTACAAACCAGACTTAATTAGCTACAACTGAGGAGTTATTTGAATATTATTTATTTTAACCTAGTAACACTGCTTGCCATGCAGTCATGTACAAGAAGTATATCCTTGCAGAACGTCTCCATCTATGTAAATTCATGCATTATACCAGGCACGGCATGTTGTATGCGTCACTGTTGACGCTGGTTGGAATTCTTCAGCACCTTGTGCTTGATATTCCTAGCTCGTATAGGTCCTATTCACACTGCATGTGTTTGCTCTTGGATGCTTGTTGACACAAAGCATTGCCGTAATTTGTCGCACAATTTGTCAAAGCACTGTTTTCATTACGCACATAAGATGCACTTAAATTATAATTTCCTCAAAACTCGAGGTTATATTGTGTCCTTTAATTGCCTTACAAGTGTATTTACTTCTTTAGAACGGTGGATGGAAGTCTCTGGTGATGTGAATATAGAGCAGCCTGTCTTCTCAGACACAGGCAAATTTAATCTCTCAAGATCCAGAGCTGTCTATTATTATTAGTTTTGTAAGGCGAAAAAGAAAAAAAAACAGAATTTGGAAATCAGAGGGAGATAATTAAAACGCCAAGCAAGTATATTCTCTGAAGATTACTTATCATGTGAGATGCATCAGAGACTTCGGAAGTGTTTCGAAAAGATTCTAATGTAGTGTCTGAATGCATTACATGTTCATTTAACCTTTAAACTGCTTTAGAAAGCTATATTCTCTCATGGGTTTATGTAAATAAACAATATATCTCCCTCAGAATTTATAAACGTATTAAATAACTTTAATCCTTAGAAGTCATGTTATTACTTTCATTTTCCTGTAATATTCAAGTAGAACCCAATTATCATAACATTAACTTTACATTCTATTTACATTCTGTGTCGACTTTTTCTGTTTATTTTGTTGTCAAGGAATGGCAATCCATGAGAAAGAAAAATGCATTTAAGCGTACTATTAGTATTTAACCCTTATGCGGTGTTCAGGTCTGTGGGAAATATTATTATTTCAACTCAGATTACTTGGCCTTTGCTCATTTTCTGTGAAGAACATATAAAATAACACATTTTCAGTGACTTCAAACTGTTCACCCCCTACATACCCAACAACAAGCCGTGGGTAACAAAGGACATTACGGCTCTCCTCAACAAGAAGAAGAGGGCCTTCAGAGCTGGAGACAGAGTGGAGGTGAGAACAATCCAGAGGGAACTGAAGACAGCTATCAAGGAGGGGAAGGACAAATATAGGAGGAAGCTGGAGTGGAAACTCCAGCAGAACAACATGAGGGAGGTCTGGAATGGAATGAGGACCATCACCAGCTTCAGGTCCAGCAACAACGGAGGAGCAGAGGTCAGTGTGGACAGGGCCAACAAGCTAAATCTGTTCTTTAACAGATTTGACACGGCAGGCTCTGACCCCCCCCCCCTAGCCTGACTCCTCTGCTGCCTGTCCTCAGCAGACCATTCGACTCACCCCCCCCCCCCCCGATATCCTGCCCCCCTCTCGTGACAGCCCAACTCACACCTCCATCCCTCCCCCACCCATCACCTCTACAGTGTGTCTCACTGCTGACCAGGTGAGAAGACAACTGAAGAGACTCCACACAAACCAGGCTGCAGGCCCTGATGGGGTTCCACCCAGGGTGCTTAAAGCCTGTGCCGCCCAGCTTTGTGGAGTACTTCAACATGTCTTCAACATGAGCCTGAGTCCCCCATGATGTGGAAGACATCCTGCATTGTTCCTGTTCCAAAGACGCCATGACCCAGTGACGCCAAGGACTACAGTCCAGTGGCACTGACGTCTCATGTCATGAAGACCATGGAGAGGCTCGTCTTGGATCAGCCCGACCCATAGTCCAGCCTTTTCTAGATCCCCTCCAGTTTGACTATCAGCCCCCCCTGGGAGTTGAAGACGCCATCATCTACCTGCTCAACCATGTATATGCTCAACCAAGATAAGCCTGCCAGCTCTGTGAGGGTCATGTTTTTTTACTTCTCCAGCGCATTTAACACCGTCTGGCCAGCTCTTCTGGGTGATAAGCTAACAGTGTCCTGTGTCCTGGATTGTTGTGTCCTGTTGTGTCCTGGATTGTTGACTACTTGACTGGCAGACCACAGTATGTACGCCTGCAGCACTGTGTGTCGGACAGAGTGGTCAGCAACACTGGAGTTCCACAAGGAACTGTCCTCTCTCCCTTCCTCTTCACCCTCTACACCACGGACTTCAGCTACTGCACAGAGACTTGCCACCTTCAGAAGTTTTCTGATGCCTCTGCAATAGTTGGATGTATCAGCAAGGGAGTTGAGGATGAGTACAGGGCGACGGTGGAGGACTTTGTCGCATGGTGCGAGCAGAACCACCTGCAGCTCAATGTGACAAAGACAAAGGAACTGGTGGTGGACCTGAGGAGGGACAAAGCACTGGTGACCCCTGTGTCCATCAGGGGGCTCAGTATGGACACGGTGGATGATTACAAATATCTGGGTGTGTATATTGACAATAAACTGGACTGGGCTAAGAACACTGATGCCCTCTACAGGAAGGGCCAAAGTCGTCTCTATTTTCGGAGGCGCCTGAGGTCCTTCAACATCTGCTGGACTATGCTCAGGATCTTCTATGAGTCTGTGGTGGCGAGTGCTATCCTCTATGCTGTTGCATGCTGGGGAAGCAGGCTGAGGGTGGCAGACGCCAACAGACTCAACAAATTGATCCGCAAGGCCGGCGATGTTGTGGGTGTGGAGCCGTGTCGGAGAGAAGGACGCTGTCTAAGCTGCAGGCCATTATGGACAATGGCTCCCACCCGCTCTACGACACGGTGATGAGACACAGGAGCTCATTCAGTGCAAGACTCATTGTACCAAAATGCACCACAGAGCGCCACAGGAAGTCATTCTTACCTGTGGCCATCAAACTCTATAACTCCTCCCTCAGTGTGTGATTCACAAAACTCAATTCCAAACAGTTCATATGTGCAATAACAATTGTGTGTGCAATAACTCAGAGGGACACTAAAAGAGAGAATAAAAGTGTGGAAGTGCTGTGTCCTTCACTCTTAACTGCTGGAGACATGGACTGCTGTTAGTATATGTGCATTTGTATGTATATATATATATATATATATATATATATATATATGTGTGTGTGTGTGTGTGTGTGTGTGTGTGGGTGGACAACATGGACACGCTGCTGACTGGCTACAGCTGCTTAAGGAGAACCCCTACCATCTGATATTTTTACAAAAATGGTTATGGCTGTATTGATTAAAATTTAAAAAAATAAAACAATAATATGGTGGGTCCACCAGACTCACTAAGTAACAAAAACATGAACACCACACGGGATAATATGAAAAGTACATTATTTTAATCTGTAGACTTGAAAAATACTTTAACACACACTAAATACATAATTTTGGAAAAACGTATGAAATATTAGGTGTATTTAAATTGTGATTAAGCTGTGATTAAAAATATTGCTACAATTACATTGTGTGTAAATTTCATGATCAACGGACTAAAAGAAACGGCCCAAAATTACTTGGAAAAAAATCTGGTTCCATTGACTTACGTTAAAAGTGATGTCCTTTTTTTCCACCTCCTGTAAAGTTACCATTTTGGAGATACAAGGTTGTTGTTCTGACAACAGCGATATATTAAAAGCCATTTCTAACCAAGTGGAAATTTTTATTACATTTTAGGGCTTATTATATCATTGGACAATTATTCCGGTATTGGGTTCTACACACCATGCTTTTGTTATATTTGAGTGATATCAGTCCTAAGGTGTACTGTCACAGTTTATTCAGAAAAGTTCTTATCTGCTATCTGCTTAGGATTTCAGAGAAATGCTTGTCACTGGCACATACTGTATGTGAGTATAGTGCTGTTGTTTTATAATACACACTAGTTCCATTTCCCCATAGAAACTATTTTAGAATGGCTTTCAGTTGAAAACTTGACGTATTCTGTTGTGATTTTACGAGCCTCCAAGAATATCACGTATTGTTAGTAAATATCACATTGCTTCATCAACGCGTCAAGGCAGTCATAGCTCTGACTGGTGGTTCACTGAAAAATGTAAGAGGGCTCTGCTGTCAGTACCCATTAAGTTCTCCATCCTGCTTCGCAAAGCCAGTCAACAGGCTGTGCCAGTTCCATTACAATCACTTTAAACATCCCTTCTCACCTTGACACATTCATGCTATAAGCCATCCTCAGAGCAAAGTACAATTCGCAACGAAGCCATTAGAGGGAAAAGGCAGGATTGTCAGTCATCTCTGCTTGCTGTTATGTGAAGGATCCCCACCAATATTCATGAGAACTCGTCTGGCAGGCTGGACTGTAATAGTCTGCATTGAGAACTCCCCACTTCACGTGTTTATTGGCTTTGTGGTTTGATGAGAAATGCTAGATTATTAGATGTCAAGTCAGTCTTCTCGGGAGTTTCGTGAAATGACAGTCAAGTGCGCGGGCCTATTAAGTGTGTGTAACAACATACCACAATGTTAGATTTGGAAAAAAATTCTATTAGTCATTTGACAATGTTGCAAAACATGATGACATCACCAACTTCAGTTATATCATCAACAGTCAAAATGACATTAACAATATTAATTTGGGTCTTTTACTTCATTATTTCTCACCTGTTACAAAATGTCAATATTTGTGTTGAAACCACTTATTCCAAAGTTTCAAAAAACTTTATTTAATGTGGGTAATATCTAATGTTTACTCAATATATGTACTTAAGTAAGATGCTGATCGATGTGTATTTTCAAATTGTAATACTATAACTTCTACACAAGTACAAGTTGGGACAGTAGGTAAAAATAGGTAAAATACAAACAAACAGAAAGCGATGTATAAATATGCTAAGAAATGTATTTGTAGACAGTTATAGTTATATAATGTTTTACCTTATCTACTTCATTTTTCACTTGTAAATGTATGCTCATACTGAAATTGATGACCGCAACACATTTAAAAATTTTGGACAGGGGTAATTTCAAACTAGAACAAAATATTTTCTAAAAACATCAAAGAAGTGATGCAATCATGCTTGTATATAAAAGGAACATCCAGGAAAGGCATAGCTCTTTATCAGTAATGATGGGTAAGGGCTCATCACGGTGCAATGTTAATAAAAATATACAAGGTTATTAACAGGAATCTCGAACATAAAGGACAAGGCAAAAAACCCACAACTGAATGTCCATGACCTTCGATTCTTCAGATGGCACTGCACTAAAAACCGACATGCTATTTTGACAAAGTCAGTCAGTTGTCACTGCAGTTGAAGTGAAGACTGTGTTGTCCACAGTAGAAGTCATATTTCTCTGGGCTCAGACTCATCTAAAATGGAGTCATACACAGTGAAAACAAGTTCAAAAACCAAGAGATTCAGAATTTAGAATTCACTGCTTTCTGTATCCTACAGGTGATAATATCAAGAAAAATAAGTCTGCCTGATGCTACTCATATACTGTGTCACAGTAATAAGCCATGTAATGAACAATCATCAAAATTCTTATATTTTTAACTCAGACACTTTATTCTAACCATTTCTAATAGACATCTAAACTGTGAAATTATGTTTTGAATTGATACAGTCAAAAATAATAATAATAAAAACAGGCACTTGGTAAAATTTTGACTTTTGTGGGCATTTACAACTGATTACATATTTGAGAAAAAAAGCATATAGCATGTGGCTGTTTCATATAATTACTAGAGTTACACCGACTGAAAGAGGAACTGACAAAAACAGGGGAAAGACACACCTAATAGTGCTGGGGCCCTAAGGGTTAAAGTAATTTCATTTGAAGCTACATTCATCTGTCCTTTCAAGTACTGTGCTAAGAAGTATATCATCATTGTGTTATGCAAAAACATCAGTTGTTCTTAGTTTTTTTATTGTTGCATAATTTGAAGCTCTTGTTGCCCTTTACATTGTGGTAAAATGTTATGATGAATGGGCCAATATAAATGATCCAAAATTAGTGGCATTAACTTCCATTACAGGTTTTTCCCTTTACTGTAAAGTTGCCATTTTGGAGAAACAAGGTTTCATTCAGGTAGCAATGATATAAGATTGCTTTTAAAACATTATGCCACGATTGGCCCCTCCCAGTCCTGTCCATGTGTTCGTGTTTTGGTTTGTCCATGTGCGTTTGTTTTGGTTTAAGTCCTGCCCCCTGTTTGGTTACTGCGCCCCTGATTGTGTTCGCCTGTCCCTCGTTGCCCTTTGTTATTTAAGCCCTGTGTTTGCCCTTAGTGTTTGCCTGAATGTACATTCTTTGTATGAACGTATGTATGTCTGAACCCTGATCTGTCCGTATTGGCTCTTTGACCCTGGACCGTTTTGACCACGACCCTGGATTTGCCCTTAATAAAAGTCGCTTACCTCCGCACATGTGTCCGCCTCATCGCTCCGCGTTACAATTAACACGTAGGCAGACATTCCTTGACTTCACTAAGAAAATAATGAACAGTCGTAATCTTGAAATACAGTGGTCACGTGAAAAATAATTTAGATAAAAAAAGAAGAAGAACTCCTTAAGAGTCCTAAAGGTTAATTTATTTAAATTTGGCATTTAACATGAATTTAGTCCTGTCCACTCACAGGTTGTTCAAGAGGATCAGCAGGGATTCTTGAGTACCGACCATTTTCCCATTAAAAGCTACTGAGTGTGAAATTTTTAAAACCAATCTACTGGTTTGTGAAGGCAGAGCGCGAAACAGGGGGTGATGGTGCATTAACCAACATTATCCTGTGGACAACAAATCTGTCATTAGCCCATGAATGTAATATAAGGTAGCAAATCATATGAGTGGAGAATACATTACATATACTCCGAAAAACTTATAACTAGCTTCTCAACATGTTAAAACACAAAGTTGATGTTAATTGAACTGACCTATTTTTAAATTGTACTTAAAGAGTTAAGGTTGAACAAACTTAATTAAGTACATGCTTATGTTCTATATTTTGGTCTACTAGCTAGTTTCGTTGTTGTTAGCTTTGAAAAAGTATTGCCATATTTATTAGTGCTGATTGTGGTTTTAGGCTGACCGGGCACTACAGTGACCACTTTTAAACTGGTTGTAAGAGGATAAATTGGACTCATTAAATCAACACTAGTAAATTAATTTTAACAGACTTTAAGCTGGAAATGTGACAACAAATTAAGTCTTTTAAATTATCTATTATATTGGATCAATAATATTTTTAAACCTGAAACCTGAAGTATTGTGGAAAGCATTCCATAATTTTCAAGTAAATAATGGTACATTTTTAGGTAAATAATCCATAAAGTTCATGTAAATAATGAACATCTGCGGTAAAAATGAACATCACAACTTGCAAGGAAAAACCAGTTGTTTTGCTAACAACAATGTTTCCCTAGCTTGTACCCTGAACAACTAGAAGAACTTGGGGGTGGGTTTTAAACGAGGTGTACACTTGTTTGAAGATTTCGCCACATTCCAGCTCCAAAAGCTGTCCCCAGACATGTATTCTCATTATGCGATCACATCTGGATCCACTCATGGCTCACTACAAATAGATTTTGGGTACCACAGACTTCCATTTCTTGTTAGCTCCATTCACCTATAGCTTCAGTGCAAAATGAAAGAAGCAAAGGTCAGAAAGATGTCTTCACTCATTGGTTACATTTGAAGTAAGGGGGGAAAGTGTATAAATGTGATTGTTTTGATGGACAGTTCCTTTAAGAACCGACCAGTTTCCTATTAAAAGAAAAACAACTGGTGATGCATTGTTCTGCTCAGAATATGATGAGGTATTGCACTGTGCCACATGACTGAAGGATGGGCTGAAAAATTCATATTTAGAGCAGTGGTGCTGCTGCACTGTGCCAGAGAGACAGCATGGCTTCAGGTGGGAGAAAGATCCAAATTATGAGAAACCTTTAATATTGTGATATTTCAATATGGAGTATTGCGCAATTTATCATCCACAGAGAAGTTTCCATCCAGTCATTGTTCTAACATTTGCACTGGCACAGCTAGAGACATGAGCCAGGCTTAAAAAGACTTTTCCTTAGTATTAAAGTTTTAAGGATTGTACATTTTTGTGTGTGTTCCTGCAATACATTCCCATCTAGAAGACATCTATCACTGATTTCAAGCAGAATATAGAGGATATTAGTGTGGTCATGTGCAGCTGGTGCAAAAACATATGAAAGCTCTAATTAATGTGTACTGTGGGGTTCTCGTGCCATTTTAATATCATTTAGTATTTGATAACTGGAATGCCAAACATTACTTGCTGCTGATGTTAGTAGCAGAAGCTAGAGAATTTGTCCAAAGGTGTCAAGGACACAAATCTGCTGAACGTGTAAGACTATACTGATGTCAGATGTACCCCCCAACCACCACCCTCCCCCCCGCCCTCCACTCCATGACACCCTACCCTCACAAATTTTGCAATTTTTTAATTAAGTTACATGCACTCTAACATTCAGTGTCCCTATTTAATCAGTGTCTCTTGAATCGGTGCAGCTTGAGATACAAGGATATGAAATGTGATGAGAAGAAGCCAAGCTCAGTTAGCCTGCTTTCAACTGGCCTATCCATGCTCTGCCCAGAAAAGTTTCATGGCTGCTGTTTCTAGTTTCAAGCTTTACAAAATATTGTAATTAATAATGTCAACAGCATTATTTGAAATGAACCCTTTTTGAAGAAATCTATATAATGCAGTTTCTGCCTGTTTTGGGTGTCACTCTGTTGAACTATGCCTTTTTTATCTTCAGTAACATTGATGCAATGTAAGGCGATGGAAATGTGCATAATTTACAGAATATGAAATGACCTGAACATTTGTGAAAGTATTTTTTTATGTTCGATTGTTTTTATTGTGGTGGTTGTATGTGCTTTTTTGATATAAAGAAAGTTGTAGATCTTTTTGCTATTCTTTTATCCATGCATGGCTGTCTTTGTGGAAGAGTGTGAATAGTTCTCGTAAGAAAAGGTTCTGAACCCTCCTATTTCGCCCCTCATTGCTCGCTAGCAGCTCACCACAGAGTCACAATACACACACATAGACAGCCACTAGTGTCCTGGTTCATTTGAGAATACAGTTATATGGAAAAAATATTTCATTAGATTACAGTCATTTTAAAATATTCTGAACGACCACTAGGGGGCCTGCAGGAAGAGTCTACTAGTGCACTAAAGTTAGTTGAGTTATTTTGGCAAAAACTTATTCTGTGCTCACATTTCTCACTAGCCAAATGGGATTTGTGCTAACTTCTGTAAACCTTGTTCACCATCACAACAGTAACTACAAAAGGCTGCATGTTTTTGCAGAACATTAATAGGTTAATTTATACTTGGGTATTTTGGTGTAATGATGGTGGAAGAAATAACATCTTCAGTTGTTTTGATGTTGACTGCTGTCGATGTAGAACATAATAGCAATCCCTAATACAACGACCCATGCTGTCTCAAGGAAATTTGATCAAAGCAGCTAATGTGGCTATTAGTAGTACTACTGCCATCTGCACCTTGCCAAGGGAGACTACTCCAGTGTTTTCATGTTGTCCTGTATCACCACAGAGTGTGACAGAATCCTGAGCATACATAAAGCCCATGTGATTCCTTATGACGCAGGGCCTTCATCAAAGCACTTACACTAGATCAGTCTATTCCTCCAGGACCAGTAGTGTCTTCTCTAAATCCACTGAAGAATCCTTCTGAGGCTCATGGCAGTGTGGTTATGCAATAACTTGAAATATATACTTATGTGAGACAAATCTTCAAAGTTTCTTTTTTGGTGCTTAAGTATGTTTTAAGCAGGAGTGGTGGCACTTCTGGGACTTGTCTTGCTTTAAATGTATGAGATGTGTAAGGGATATCCATGGAGTTACAACAAATAACCTAAACTTTGAATATTTGAACTTTTAATGTCCAGTCCAGTGTTTTCTGTTGCTATTGGTCTGATACTGATAACCATATATGCTGATCTGCCATGTGTGACAACTGGAACAGCAATGCATTCAGTTCGCCTTGGTGATAATAGTGAATGACACTGCTTTTCTGTTGAGTTGTATTTCTCTAACATGTATTTATCAATATGCATATTGTGTAAATCCTTACATGCAAAATAGAGCAGCAAACACTCATAAACTGTTAAACATGCATATGACATAGCCTGTAGTTATGCAGCCTGGTATTCCAATGTCAAACACATTGATTCACTAACATTCACTAACCCCTGGCCAATTTATATTCTGTTCATTTTTGAGGGGAAAGGAACCTCTGCAGCAAAGTATTTCACAAAATGGACAATTCTTTATGTCTGATTCACTTTAAAACAGAATAAATAATAGAGATAATATTATAATATATTGTAGTATATTAGTATATTATTGTAGTATTATATTATAATATATTGTAGCCTGTGCAAACGTTTCCAGTTCGACAGTCTCAGAACTAAATGATTAATTAATTGACTTGTTAGAACTGGCAAGTCCAGAACATAATACATTTCTGAACTCTTCAAAGTAATGAACACCCATGGACTCCCCTAAACAGCCAATTGAGGATCTTAAAATAAAGCTAACCGATGGCTATGACGCAGGGAAGGTTCCAGGTTGTGATTTCCACTGTCAGAATTAAAAGTCAAGGCAATCAAGGCACCAGAAGGCAATCTTACCTGGAAACCTTACCTGAAGTACGCAAAACAAATTCTAGAAAAGCCAGAGGCATTTTGGAAGTGCAGTGGACTGATGGCCACAAGCCACATTGTGCTTTGGAGTTGTATGTCAGCCAGTGGCACTGGAAACACTGCACAGTTAAATGAAGAATGGATTACACTTAATACCAGTAGACAAAGCAAACCATTTATGATTTTTAACAAGAAAAAGCAATTATTATTCCTTCATATTAACATGGATTTCCTCATTGAAAAATAAGCCACTGGACTTTTCCTTATGTTTTACTCTGTTAACCCAGGTCTAGAAATTTAAGAGGTAACTGATTGTTGTGCATGTGCACATGAAAGCATGATATCTATGATGAACAGCCAATCACAGAAAAGCTCAATAGTCAAGTGGGTGAGTTTTTTGAAGAAGAAAAAAGAAATCATATGTAATTATCCATCCATCCATTTTCTAAGCCGCTTCTCCATCAGGGTCACGGGGGGGGATGCTGGAGCCTATCCCAGCAGTCTTCGGGCGGAAGGCAGGATATACCCTGGACAGGTTGCCAGTCCATCGCAGGGCAGACAGACACAGACAGTCACTCACACCTAGGGGCAATTTATCATGTCCAATTGGCCTGACTGCACGTCTTTGGAATGTGGGAGGAAACCGGAGAACCTGGAGGAAACCCACACAGACACGGGGAGAACATGCAAACTCCACACAGAGAGGACCCTGATCACCTGGCCGGGGAATTGAACCCAGGCCCTCCTTGCTGTGAGGCGACAGCGCTACCCACCACGCCACCGTGCCGCCCCATATGTAATTATGTAGAATGTTAAACGTGTAAAATGGTAAAAAGCCAAAAAAGATATATATTTTCTGCTTATTTGACTGTAAGGGTACAGTTGCAACGACATATTTCTGATTAGTTGTTTGTTGTTGAAATTAGTATTCGTGTCGCATTGCATTTGACAGAGATACTACTGTAACCCTTATTCTACAGTAGGCACCTGTCTCAAGGTGAATAAATGCTATCAGAGACATACTGTCTTGTACTGACACTGCTCTTTTGATGGTCTTAATAGGCCATAATAGGTAATAAAGGTCATATTGTTTTTGTGACATTTGATTTTGAATCATCAGTTAAACATGTTATGGCCTTTTTGTAGGTGGAATATTTTGTCGCACACTCTAAACAGATGTGGTGATTGTACTTAAACATTTGACCATTTTAAAAGTGTTGCTGAAATATAGTTGCTATAAAAGCAACTGAGAAAACTTTTTGACCATTTTGACCAAAGGTCATTTTTACTTTAGTCTTAAACCATATATTGAGAGTAGCTAGTTTAAAAGTAGTGATTTAAAAATTTCCATTGCACCACAAATACATAGTAGTGCGTGAAGTGATCTTAGATCAAAACACTGACATAAAGTATTACATTTTTCACCATCAGTTTTACCCTGTACAAAATAAACTGTTGCCAGATCAGATGTTTTCCTGTCAAAGCCCTGGATTTTGTTGGGATTTGGCAGGTAAAAGTGATTTAGCAGCCAACAAAATTTGGGCTGGTTTGTTGTTTTTGGTTATTTTGGTGGGTTTTCAAAAGTTTATCAAATCTGATAAACACATTAGTTTAAAAGACAGACAGTGCCATTTATGTCAAAACTAGGCTACAATAGAACTTTTGTTTAGCTGGCGCAACTAGTGTTTTCAAATGGTGTAAAAAATTGTCAAATGTTGAAAAGGACAGAAGCAGAAGTGTTTAGAGTTTTGAATTGGTGTAAAATATTGATTTTGTTAAACTATACAAGAGTTTTGCATTTTTTCATTCAAAGAATTGGGTTGATAAAAGCAGTTAAAGTGCTTGTCAAAAATAAAAGTTGTACAGTGTATGAAAGTGAGAATAGAGGACGTGAACAATATTTTTTGCTTAAAATATAATGTTGTGTCTATGTATGAATGTACTGTAAGATTTTAACTCATGGATTTTGAAGGTTATCACTGTTTCTAGTGAGAAAGTTTTGTGTACCACACTTCCACCACTGTGTGAACTGTGCATTACAGTTCAGCTTCTTCGCCATTGTTGATGTGTTTGCCTCACCAGGCCAGAAAAAACAGGCACATTTTCAGATTTCCAGTCCATCTGTGAAATTCGAATCACCTTGCCAAACTAAATTTAATCAGATACAGTTATTCCATATGCATGCATTAATTTTACTATTCAAGCACAGAAATCTGTTCAGTTTTCACAATATGGCATTAAGCACTGGCATGTTATGGGCAACTGAATGAAATCACTCGCGCTGTAACCTTGAGCGGAGCGTCTAACAGCAGAAAGCTGCTGCGTCAAGGGCCATCTGCACCACACTGCCAGTCAAACCCAATATGCTGGCAGAATATGCAGCCCTGACCCTTAGGACTGCATGGCCTTCGTACTATTTATCAGTTACCAAAATCAACCCACATGAAGGGGGTAGTTCACCTCTGAAATCCGGGAAATTAATGTCATTGCTCCAAGACCATAAATTAACCTCAGTGTTCAAATATAACAAATGATTAAACACGAGTATAATGTGAATTTGTTTTATTATGTGTATCAGTGATTTATCCTTTGGATTCACTGACCTTTCCAACACACTACTTCCAAAAATGTACCTTAGCAGGATATTTCAGAATCTGAATAGCATTATTGTAAAGTAATTGGCTGTGTTCACAATAGAAAACAATATGAATAATGGATATCACATATTCCACACTAATTAGACCAGCTGTGAATAATTACTTTCATGGTCATAATGACTGAGGACCTCGGCTTGTCTCTCATGCAAACTAAACGGGACCAGTGCCTAAAACTCTGCACTATAGCAAAGCTAAGCCATGGCTGGAAACCGATGGTTCAGACAGTGAGCTGTTTAGTGATTTTGTTGAAAATATAGCACTTTGTACTTTTATTGGTTCGGTTTCAGTTTAGTTAAAGTACAATTTTTGGTTGGGTCAATGAATGAATGGATGAATGGAAAGATGAAGAAATGAATGAACAGATAGATACATGAATGGACAGATGGATGGTTGTGAAGATGGATGGGTGGATGCACAGATGCACCAATGGATTGACAAATGGACAGATTAACGGATGGATGGATGGATGGATGGATGGATGGATGGATGTGAATAGATGGATAGGTGGATGAATGGATGACTGGCTGCCTGGACGGATGATAGTTGGACAAATGGACATGAATGCATGGATGAATGATGGAGGCATGGACAGACAGACGGATGGACGAATGGACAGATATATGGATGAATGGATGGATGGATGTATATATGGATGATGGACATGTGGAATGATGGTCAGATGAATGTAAGGATTACGTAAAGCACTATATGCTTCCAGTTTAAACTTTGTGTTTTTCAAAACAGCTTTCTCAGTTTTTTTTTTTTTTTCAGCCTCAGTAACGGTCAGTGTAATAACTCCTGTGTTTAATATTAAATGAGGAAAATCCAGTAAACAGGGAAGGAATCCCACGGTCAAATTTATCCTACCTGTTAAGGGTCTTGCTGGCTGCTAGGCACTCTAATGTGCTCCTCCTTGAGAAAAACATATTTATCATTCTCAGACCATGTGGGGGAATGGCCAAATTGACCAATTATTCAGAAATAGAAAGTGCGGATTCTGCATAATGTCAGCTTCCAAAATGTGCAGAACTGGCTGTTGTCGGATGAGGCATCCATTTAGTGGGGTTTCCTGGCATGCTTTTGTTGCTCTGGGGTGATTTAATATTTAGAGTAATTGGACTGGTGCTGCTCTCTGTAGTGAGGTTCAGCTGCCGAGCAAGAAACTTTCACAAGCACTGAGATATTTATGCAGAAAACTGAGAACAGCCATGCAGGACAGCCTCTATGAGTAGCTTGAGGATAGCCTTTGTCTATGAGTACGTCAGGGCGGGTTCGATCTGAACACTAATAACAATCCACTTTTAATGTGCTGACATTGAATGCATATTTGTGCATTCAAATATAAACATTTAATCTTTTACTTAATTATGTTTTGCAATGATTAAGTAAAAGATTAAGGAAAAGAGAAATGAATAAGAAACACTTCTTTCTCTCCTGAGAAGTTATATTAGAGATTAGTTGGAGGCGGTTTTCTTCAGACAGAACTGCAGGAGGATGTGAATTAGTGCTTATTATGGATCTGTGAGAAATTAAACATCCTGCTCTCACATTGCTTTTTTCACTGACACCACAAAACACATTTCCTAAATTCACAATTAAAAAGAAAGCCTTGTGCGTGCACAGTAGTGTTAGCAGAGGATGAATAGATAAATAAGCCAAATATACTAAATTCTCTTGAACAGAATTTAACTATTAAATTCTTCAAATTCTTAAGTTCAGACTTCCCTCCGATGGACTGGTGACCTGTCCAGGGTGTGTCCTGCCTTCCACCCAACGACCGCTCGGATACGCTCCAGCTCCCAGAAGGATAAGCGAGCGATGTAGAAGTTTCTTCAGTTTTCTTTTGTGATTTCTTCTTTTTAAAAGGTTTAAAAGTTTTAAAAGGACACACAAGGCTGTCTTTCACTCTTGAAAGAGAAGCATTGTGGGTTTGGGTATTATAGTACAGTCTACATTCTCCAGGCCATATGTGAATTCATCTATTTTGGATTATAAAAGATCTTAACTATGGCTATAGCCAAAGGCCAGTTCTGAGATAAATAATAATTAGAAACTCTTCAGTGCTCCCTTGTGGCATTTTAAACTAATCTGCCTAAAATCTACAGTGTGACAAATGTACATGTTTGGGAATGGATGCATCCCATTAGCTAGGACAGAGATGCTCTTTCATAGCATAGTTACCCAGTAGCTGTCTAATTCTAAGATGTTCTACAATAGACAGTGAACAAGATATTTACTGACCACTTTATTTGACAAACTTAATTTGTGGTACACCTCGATATAAAGCTACATTCTAAAGGTCATCTTATTCCATGCTAGCCATATTCCAGACCAATGGTCACCAACACCGCCACACCCCATTAACCTGGGATTCCTGGAGATCTAAGTTTCCTGCAGGTTTGACCTCCAACCCAAATCCAACGTGCTTCATTCATCTTACCAAGGACTTCTGAAGGCAGTAATGAGATGGATCAGGTGGACCCAGTTAGGGTTGGAGCTGAAGTCTATAGGGAAGTAGATCTCCAGGAGCAGAGTTGCTGACCACTGCTCTAGCCTTTTGTTCTCAGTCTTGATATTGGAGGCCATCTGCTCTGCATATTTTAGCAGTTATCCAAATAAACAGTTCTTTCACAAGCACCAATTTAGGTGGGTGGGTTTAAGCCAGCAGTACCGGGAGGAATTTTAGACCGCCTAAATATTTCATGGATGGGTTCCTAACCTCATTTCCAGTAGCAGCACATGTCACAACATTAAAATGTACCAATATTTTTCCATAACCCTATTTTTTATGTTGTTATAGTTCTGTATAATTGGATATTTCCAACTGCATGCAGCTGTGAATATGAATGCAAGCAACATGACTGCATATCAATAAACTGTATGCAACTGAAAATTGTTTTTCAAATGCGTCTTGACAGTTGAAGCAAAACTCTCTAATGGACAGATCAATGGCTCAAAGCCAATTAAAATCTACATGAACATATTACATTATCCAGCTATAGAAATATTCTGGTTTACCTAGACCCAAAGATACAAGGGGAGGCAAGTCCTTAGCATACACTGCAGACACTGAACTGCTTTCTACTTCACCTTCACTGTCAAGTTAAACTGTTACATTTTAGTGGTCGCGAGAGCAGGACATCTTAGTCCAAACACAGTGGGTATTCTGCACTACTCATTTTTCAGGAAAGGCGATAAAAATGCACCTCCTTACCATTAACAGCTCTAGTATATTGTCACTATTGTGCAAAAGCCTCGCATCTCCATTTCTGTTTACTTTTCTGCATTTTTTGAAAGCTACACTCACCCTTTGCACTGTGTTACAATTTCATGATGAACGGATTAACAGAAATGGTTAAAAAGTCTTGAAAAAAGCTTGTTACATTGAATTTCATTACAAAATAAGAACGGTTTTTCCTTCTCCTGTATAGTCACCACAGACTTCTGACAGCGAAAATATATTGCTAATCCACATTTACCCCAAAAACTGGGGTCTACCTTGTTTTCTTTGTTCCTTATCATTTTTTTTCATGCCATTTTTGAATACCTGATGTTTTTAGCTGCATCTTCATTTGAACTAAAAACAAAATTCTCGTTCTGTGAGCTGTGAGCTAATCCACTGAACATTTATGCAGAAGGCCCACTAGAGGGATGCAGGAAGCATTGTTTTTGGCAATTTAAAATTAGTCTTTAATTATTATTTAATGAATGCAGCATGTCAATTAAGAATCTTTTGAGTAATCACTTGCTAAAAACACTGTTCCTTCAGGGCACTTGGAATACTCCTAATCCTCGCCCAGCTCCTGATTAGGGCGGAATATTGTGCAGAGTCAGGGGCCTCTAGGACAACGGTTAAGAACCAGTGCTCTAGCCCTTCATCAATGGTCAGTTTCTGACCAAAGGACAACTGATGGCTGGACATTTGTGGTCAGCCCAACAGTGACACTGAGCAACGCACTACCAAGCCACCAACATGTTGGTGTCACTCCCATGCAACCAAATGGTCCACCTCCCAAATAACATCCAGTCAGCGGTGGTCCTGTGTTGGGCTTTTTCCACTGATAGTTGAGGTAGAGGGTAGCAAACAGCTGCACAGGAACAGATTTCTTACAATCTGTAAACCTGAACCTATAAGTGCACCTATATGGATAGTGTTTCTGATATAATGGCCAGTAAGTAGATAGTTGCAGCTAAGTAACTAGAACACACCACAGGACTGCACAATCTTTGTCAGTAGTAGTTACTGACTGATTAACCTCAAACGTTCCTTTATGACGTTTTTTTTCTCAACAAATCGAGGTACTCATATAATACAATAAATACAAATACGTTTTTTCAAATTGTGAAGGCCCGTTTTTAACTGTCTTATCAAGGGCTCACAATTACATTTGATACATTGACAGGCATATCACAGTCAATATATTACAATTAGGGGTTTAGCAGTGCACAGTGTTAATAAGGAGCTCCCATTCTGGATTTTTGCAAACATAAGGATTCTTCAAGCTTTAATAATTAAAAGTAGATCTAACTTTTATTTACTAGGCAGATGAAGAAATTGCCTAATGCCCAGTGCCCCTGGTCATAATAGTTCAGTTCACATTCACTAAAATGCCTTTTTATTCCTTGTCTTGGATATTTCTTTTTTCCCTTTTAACAATCCAGCACACCATTTAAATGTTCACACATTCACAAATATTCATCAAGACCATTACTCCCACCTGAGCCACAGCCCCCTTTAGTTAAATATAGAACTAACTGCCTCAGATCTGATTTCATCAGAATTCGCCAACTGTAATCACCGTTATAGCTAACATGATGGCAGTGTTCTATTTAATGTGAGGTCTTTAATATTTCCAACAACATCTGACTGTTTTTTGGTACTGAACAATGATATAATTTATTTAGGATAAAAGTGTTTCTATTATTCTGGCCACAAATTCTTAGCTGGACACAAGATTCATTGGGGTCAGTGGCTAGTGCAATTTTTTCTATCTGCCTACTCCTGTATCTATGGATGCACAATAATATGAGAATCGTATCATCAGACAGAGAACATTTCAAACCAATATTTGATATTTAATGTACTTTTGGAGAGCAGAGTATTTAGGCGATGCTCGGCTGCTGTTTCCATTTTATTAATTTTAATGCATTATAAGCCAAAAAAAAGTTTTTTTCTTTTATTCCAAGTTTCTACATTTTGCTTATATTTATGTATAAGCACTGGCAGATAAATTGTCATAAATGTAAAATATCAGACAATTCCCATATCATTATATCCCTAGTATTTTCTTACAGGTAGTTTAATAGTACAGGGTGAGTCAAAAGTCACAGGACACCGTTTTATTTTATTTTATTTTTTATTTTATTATCAACTTTTATATCTGGGGTCATCTCTAACAAATTGTGTATGCTGAGAAAATCTGCAACAAACACTACCTTCAGCAGCGCATCGTGGAGGCTTGTGACAGCATAAAAAATAAAATAAAATAAATGGTGTCCTGTGACTTTTGACTCACCCTGTATTTAAAGTTGTTTCATGGAACTATTAGCAATTTTCTAAATGTTCTTATGAATTTATAATGAAATATGTGGGTCCAGTATAAACCAATCAGCATACTCCAAATGACACTGTTATTATTATCTAGATTCTTCTGCTGTGTAAATATTTGTGTATGCAGAGTATTTTTAAAATGATACAGAATCATACCATTGTAATTAAACTGAATTGTGGTGAAATCTAAAATTCAGGTCATAAGGTCAGATATTTACACCTCTAGTAGCAACAGAATTGCATTTGTATTTTGTCCATATTGTGCAGCCCTGATCAACATTCTTTGAGATCTGTAGATGGAATCATTGTTAGCCTACTGCCTTCTGAAACCTGAGGTCTCACTACAATTACAGTGTATGGATTCTCCTTTCCTGCCCCTCCAGGCTCTACAGTATGAGAGCAGCTGGACACGGCATACAAAAAAATAATCTCGTCCACTCTTCGCCTTGGGCAGCGGCTGCCCAATCCGACTTTCAAATCAACAGGGACCACAGTTAATCACAGATGCTTTGATTTAATTGGACAGAAACACATAATGACTCTTTAAAGGCTTTTTGAAAAAGTCAGTCACAATCCAACCATGTGGTCGGATACATGTTAACGATCAGTGGAATCGATTACATGGACCAGATGCTGTCCCCTTTGCAATAACACAGCGCTCCATGGCGCATCATGTTTGCGCATTGCAGCGCGAGTATGTTTGACACTTTTTTTCCCAATGCGTCCTTATTTTGTCTTCAACCATTTTAGAGTCTCGCACGATCAAATATCTGTCACTTGCTGGCTCTTGTGTGGTCTCTCTTGTAAACGCAATGAAAGATGAAAATCCAAAAGATGAAAAAGGGGAGTGTTAAAGGACAAAAAGTGGCAGCCTGCATTCAGAGCCGATACATTTCCATCTGCCGCATGGATGAAGCCGCCCCAGACGACTGCAGTTACGTGTTCCTCTGCATTCACCGTGCTGTTTACACAAGCAGGTCCACTGGCTCGAAATCCACCTCTTCAAAAAACGCTGGAACCATCACAGTCTCAGTCCCTTTCGGCTGCTCAAGCACCAACAATCCAGGTGGTACAACATGAATGCCAAGATTTTCCTTCAACTGCTGATATAATACATATATTTTGCCATGTTCAGACCTCAAAACAGTGAACTAATAGTGAGTGAACAGTGAGAAGTGAACTAGTGGGGTACATGTGGTGGTGACAAAGACATACTGTCTTGGAGAAGAGCGGGGAAAGGCTGGGTTGTATAAACAAGAATATTGTTATCTTCAAATTCACAAACAAAGGTGCCAGAAAAGGTTCTTTAGACTTTGGGGTCATTTTCCCACCACACATTAAAAAAACAACTGACCAACAGAACTTACCGATTTATGTCTAGTTCATTGTTCACCTGCTTCAGACAGCTGGAACCATCATAATAACTGTGATTAACCTCTCTAAAACATCTTATGCTACTTACTTAACTAAAATTGAACAACATACTGCGCTCACCCACTCAAAATGTCCACATTTAAACTAACTAACGAATTAGCCTTGTTGCTTACTACGTAGTTTGGTTTAACAATAGTTATGCTGACGTTAAATAATACAATTCACTTTGCTGCACTCACACGTCTCCCTTCACACAGAATCCAGTATCGAATCAAGCAAAGCTTCATTTGTTCCTGTCAAGAGTGGAAAACGTGCAAAACCATTCTGTGGAGACTGCTATAAATGCTAATAGCATTGTTTCTGGCTTCCAAGCTAGCTTATTTCATATAAATATAGCATTCTAGTTCAGATTTTGATGGACTTACTAGTTGTGTAATGGTGCTTGGTGAATTTGTCTTCCCCTGAAAAAGAAACAAATATGCTAAATTGCTGCATGCTACAGCTGCAAGTGTTTCCAAGCGCAAATGAGAACAACCGCAAGTACCAGTAGGTCCTGTTGGTATCAGTCTTGAGCATATACCAAAAACCATAAAACTTGGAGCAATGGCCACTAGAAAAAGCAGTTCCATTCATCTTGTGCCAATACTGTATGAAGTGAAAAAAATGCCCTTGGTCCCCTAAAGCACCTTTCAATGGACGATTCTTTGAAGAACCTTTTTTGAGACGTCTAAGATGAGATGTGCAAGTGTGACGAACACTTTAACAGTTTAAATAACCTCTACATAATGTAAAGATTCAACATAAACTAAAGGTTTTTCCTAGAATCCTACACACGAGCCAAGAACCATGTAGGAACCTTTGCTGTAGTTTTGTTTATTACCAGTGTTCCTTTAATGCCAGAGTCACCTTTAACTCCTCTTTAACATTCAGTACCAGCTGTCAGCTTGCCAACAGACAGTGAGGCTTCAATATCGTTCTTTTCTATGATCCATTTGCGCTGACCACAAATCAATACGCAGTAAGCAAAGTGAAGCGCTCCACTCAGCACAGCATTTACAATCAGACCGAGTAAAGAACTCAGTTTCAGCTCTTTATGATGCCTGGCAGATAAATGACCGCCTCTCCATTCAAGAGTATTAGCGTGATTTGTCTATGCGTAATATTACCTAGGGACTCTGAATGTCCAAGCACAGTGGAACAATACGCAATAGCGACTTTTTCATAAAAGAGAGTATTTACACAAAATAAATGCAAGAGGATGAGTCACATGATATAAATACTAAGAAAATATCCATTGTGATCCAATTACCTAGAGAGTCCCGCACTGCAATTAGGACAAAAAAAGTTGGGAAAGAATGTTGAGGACAGTGCTTTTTTTTTTCCTCCACCACATTCTTCTCACATTATTCAAGTTGCTGCATCATCTAGAGGGCCTTTACTTCAGATGTGCAACTCTGAGCCAAGCCAAAAAGCTTTTGTTTCTTGAAATGGCGTGCTTCGCTGAGCATCCGCTTTCTCTCTGAACTTTAACATTTAGAATATTTTAACATCTCTCGAAACAAAAGGTGCCTGTAAACGGACGACAGTGAAAATCGAACACTCTGCGTTTATATATATTGCACGCAAGCAAACCCGAGTCACGGTTTTTAAATACGTTTTGAGGGCAAAATAATCATCTAGAGGTAATCCGAAAGGCCAGTACCACAGAAAGCTATGGGCAGAGCACTCACAGACTACAAATCAAGCAGCAGCTGCAGATAAACAGGATCGCCCAGCTGTCGCCAATACATAACTAATAAAGCAATCTTGTCTGATGTACGACTGAGCTGTGAACACCAGAGAAGGTGTGACAAGCAACTTTTTCTGTGTGTGCTTGAGAAACCATCTTTTTTAAGCAGTGTAACATCATTGGCTATAAAAACATTGGGCAATTTTACGATTTGTTTTGTGTGTCATGGTATAGATTACAGTGAGGCCAGGAATGAAGTAATGCTTATATTCACATATCTTCCATATGTTCATTAACACCTCAGCAATACTGCTCATCATAATTCACTGCAAATTCAATCATTTGAGCACATTGTTCAGTTCTGCTTAGTAAAACAAAACCACTACTGATGACTCTTCTCCAATAATACAGCTCACCCTACACCACCTGCAGCCTATAGACAGTCTTTGTGGTTGTCTGTAATGCCTTTATATTCTGCGAATGCTTATTTAGGTTTATATTTGTTTTATATCCAATCATCCTCTATTGCCTGTTTGCTAGAGCAAAATTATTCACCAGAATCTGAAAAATTGGAGCATTGATTCCAGTTGAATTATCAACAGCCTGTAAATCAAAGCAAGATTTAGGCTAGAAATGTGAGCTTTAACTGTTCTTTGGAACTAGAAATGAATACTGATATAACGAGTATTCATTACTGAGAAACAACTAAGCGATTTTTAATTAAATGCAGTCTGTTGTTTAACTGTTTTGTCATTCTTTCGTTTTTCAACTTAATGTCTGCTTGTTGTATCTGCAGCATATGACTGCTAACCAGGGATAATATTCAGCGCATTTCCCTGTATTTAGTAAATAAACCAAAAAACAGTTGCCTCCAAACATGCTTATAATGAAAGCCAATGGGCTTTCATGGAACTGTTTTCTGTTGCTATTTAAAGTCTACACTTTGTGATGCTCAGTGAACACTCTAGTGTCACTTCACTTCTATTATTTTTGTGGAATTTGTGTGCACACACCAGAATTGTTTCCAGTACAGCACTTTGCAGAGATACTGTAGTGAAAATACATAAGACGAAAACACTAAATACACCTGGCTCTACTGGCAGTGTAATGCCATAATTAAAAATAATAGTCATTTTTTTGTTTCATATCTCGAGGTCCCTGAAATATGAAAAAGATTAAAGGGTGATAATGACTCCCAAAACACACCGATATCACAGATTCTTGAGAAATTATCAACAGACTCCAATCAAAGTAAGAGTGTCCAACTCTGCTCCTGGAAATGTTCCACCAGAGGCTGATATCAGCTCAACCACACATGCTAATGCTTCAAACAATGTTGCCGTCAACTAACTTGTTATTTTTATTAGGTCTGTGCTGATAACAGAATCCAATTATTCAGGTAACCATGTGGAAAAGTGCATTCTTTACCTTTCATCACCTTTTGTTTTTTTGTTTTTTTTTAGATTTCTATAAAGCGTTTGAATACACAGCAATAATGATAATTTTCTGGTAATTTTGTGACGGTCCCTAACACTGAAGAAGATGCAGGAGTAAACAGGAGCTGAAGCTTAATCTTGGTACAAAAAAAAAATAATAATAACGCAGTTCCATTAAAGTTAAAGGTGTATATTGTTGTCTTTAACCCCTTGAAATCCCAGGTTTAGTATTTCATTAGTTACTACAGGTATTTCAGTGGTTGAGCTATTCTTAGGTTATAGAAGTGTGTAATGAACCAGTGGGCCACTGAAGGGGTTAATTTGGCCAATAGTATTAATAAAATTTTCCAATCTGAACTTTATCATGGAAGGCTGTTTTGTCTGAGCCTGTGATGTCTGTGGCCACTTAAGAGGTTTCTCAACACTTGAAGTCTTAGGATGTCCTAAACTGTACACCATATAAAGACGTGATATCTGCGCAATGCCCCATGAGCTAGGTGCAGTGAACGTAGTAGTGTTGTAGGATATCACGTCACCCAACAAGTGTAAAGTTCAGTTACGTTTACATATAGGAATACTAGTGATATGGTCTGCGTGAAATAAATCAATAAATGAACAACATGAGTTTTTACCATCTCTGGGGGCTTTTAACTACAAACTCCGTTCGCCATTATCAGACACAGGCCTTATTTTAGCAACGCTATGCTAACTGGTGACAATTTGCTTTCATTAATTGCTTTATTTAATAGCATTATTCACATCACCATTCCTTTAATCCAATACTAATATTCAGGTGCTCCTGAAGAAGGGAAATCCTATTGGTGCTATGGTACTATAGTATATCTCCAGAAGCAGGGTTGGTTACCCCAGAGTTTTATACAAATTATACACACACACACACACACACACACACACACACACACACACACACACACACACACACGCACACACGCACGCACACACGCACGCACACACACACACGCACACACACTACAGAGCTTGGGGTTTGCTTAGTTATGCATTGTAAAGTGCCCTATTGCTTTAAGTGTTTTCTTTTTGTGTCGCAAAATTAATTTCATCCTCTTATTTGTCAACAGAGATCTATTTTCTGTGCAAACATGGAGACACTGTGCCCCTGTAACATTCCAAAGAAACAGTGCTTGGCTGACATATCAAACATCTGACATACGGTCAACCATAAACGACATACACTGACCCCACAGACGAGTAACTGATTAAACTCATTCGCAACCAGCAACTATGAACCACGCATGGTAAAAAACTAAAATAAAAATCCACATCTCTGAACTCAAAGTTGCTAAATGCTTCTGCTGAATTTGCTAAAGATATGAAGGCAACAATGACTTGCAGCAGTCCCCTATGTGTGGTTTGCATCGTGAAAAGGGGAACCCATACTTTCTGGACATTGAGTTGCCACCACAATTCTCCAATGGTCCCTTTTCCTCCTTTAGGCAACAGTTAATGAGCGTCTGGAAGAACGCCTCCATTCGGGTACTTCCAGTTAATGCTGACAGATTGGTTACAAAATGATGGTAAGTTGTTGGCCTGCGGCGGAGGTGGCAGAGTCGCTCGCCTCTTCTTCACAGAGGAAAGACGAGGAAGCCAGAAAAGGTGGAGTACTGCCACCCACCAACCAGATTTCCCTTCTCCAGTTTCAGGTAAACCTTGTCTTCCTTGTCCAGGTACAGGAGAACCCCGTTGGTAGCAGCCTCACGTGTAACATCTTTGTCACCCGCAAAGGCAGAGATGACTGGTCTCCCATTTAGCATCAAGTTCACCTGAAAGACAGTGGAGGGCAAAGCCACATAAAAATCACGGTCAAATAAGTGCAGCTGGACTTTTACAAGCACATGGGACACTTAGCTACTACATCTATCACATGTTTGTCCTACAAGATGTACCTTTTTTTAAAATGACCTGGCACTTAAAAGTAGCAGCACTTGTTCTACTTTTTTATGATGGTCTTACATTCATGCACAAACACATGCATGCATTTTCAGCTAGTTAAAAAAAAATTACTTAATATTTGTATATACGTCTGCAAAGCATTGTCTGTTGCATTCTCACCTGTATGGTCTGGCTCTGGTATACTTTAATAACATGAAAGTTAAAGCTGTAGATGCCTTTCCGAGGGGACAGAAATACAGACTCCAAAGTGAAATAGTTTCCTATGTTGACAAGAACCTGTGGGGGGAGAAATATTTTAGAAGTATCAAAGCATGAAATTAACTAAATTCAGCAAATGCTATTATGAAGAAATATCTTGGCCACAGTGTATTTCTCTTTTGTGCTCTATCCAAATTTGAGCTAAAAACCTTGAAAATATTAGCAAGAGATGGGAATAGACTTGATTTATACATGCACTCGTGCATAGCAAAGGATTTCCTTCCTGTCATGCTCCACTGCAGTCAAAGAATAATCAGGATTTCTTACACTCAATCTGAATGAGTCATCCTCAAAGCTATTTTGACGACGAGTACAGCCCAGACCAGTCTTGCGATTCAGGACCAATTATTCACAACAAAGCAACTGCATGGAGAAAATTCTATTGTTCATGAAAGTAAATCTGAACTTATCATGACTCACATGCTTAATTATACTGGATGTATCATATGAGATAAGAAAACACTCATGGTCAAAAACCATGCATGTATTCACTTCAAAATGATGAAACCTTGCAAATAGAGAAATATGTTCTTGTTCTGACATTCTTGAAGGCGCTGGGCAACATTTAAAAGCACAAAAGTCTGAGGGATGGTCCAATTTGAACTAATGCTCAGCCCTGGATGTGCCATGTTGCCTTCCTCTATGAGCTCCTCCTGGTTAAGGAACATAGATGAATGAGGAGAGAAGATATTTTGATTGTACAGACTCTATTGTCTCTCAGGCCCTTTGGGATTTTGGCTCACTGTATTTACTGTGCCACTTTTAGACCGCAAAGACCCTTAAAGCAAAACTCTCCCTCTATAAATTGAGATGTGAAGTTTTAAGGACTTCGCCTTACTATTTTTTAGTTCTGTATTGTCTATACCAACAATAGTGGTATAAGGCTGTTTTGACACCTAGCTTGTTTCCTAAAGTCCAAACCTTTATTTGTGACATTGTACTTTTTTCAATTTGGCTGACTTGGTTTCACACTTCAACAGTGCAAAGTGCACCAGTTTATACACAGAGGTAGGGATGAGCAATATGGCAATATTTCATCTTCAGTACACTGTCCAACTGTATGCTCCATTAAATGGAGAACATAACCATTCTATTTAACTGGCTTTAGTGAAGTGCAGTATGCGAAATGCTGAATAAAAAGCATGCCCAGAATTTAAAACGGCTGTTTTTAAATGTTGCACTACTAGTGCACATTGTGTATCATGAAAATGTCTTTAATTATCAGATACAGGGACACTGGCAAGTGCTCAGCTACCTTCACATTTGCCTCCATTAGTGCAAAAAAGCGACAGTTTTTAACTTTTAACTGGCCATATCTATCTCTCACATATATTCTTGACATGAATGTATTATCCTACCCATGAAAATTGAGAGGCTTAAATGTCTACATGCATCATAATCAGTGCAATAAAAATAAACCTTATTCTCGCTCCTGATCTCTGCTTCGTTATGTTTGACTGGACTGTCGATGTGAATTTAAACAGATCTCTAACGCTTGGCCAAAATTGCATCCCATGTGCCAAAGTCAAATGCATTGCTTCGCCATTAGTTTATTACTCGTCTGCCATTATTAGCAGCAGCTCATGCTGCAAGAACGACACGAGCATCTGCCGAGAGTCAAATGTTAAAACAGGCAAATTATTCAGACTGTGCTGCTGTGCTGCCATAAGGAGAGGAATGCATTCCCTGATGCTGAATTCCATCATTTGCTGCAGACCATCTTTAATATGGATTCTCAGAGGGGGTAGGCAATATGGAAAGAACAGTATATTACAATGCTGAAAGAAATTTTCACAATATCCGATATATATCTTAGTATTTTGCCACTAGTGTCACATTTAAAAACTGCTATCAAAAACTATTAATACAATGATTATTATCCAAAATTTCTACCCTGCACTGAACTCAAATACACAAGGCAAATTATGCTCTCTGTCATGAAACATGCAGAGGATTAGTGATCCTTAAGCACTAACAATAACCACCAAAAGCATATTGCGTATAACAATAACAAAAAAGATCACAAATAGCAATAAAATAGCGATAAAATGTCTTATTGTTCACGCCTAGTTCCCACCATCAACTGAACCAGGGTTCACTTGAAAGCTGACTCTTTTGGTGGATCATGGTTATTTGGTGTGCAAGTGCGGCTGCAAAGTTCACACCTGTCAAAATGAAACGGACTAAAAAAAAAACATCTGATTGGTCCACAACAACTAATGTCAGCATGGAAGTGCCCAACGTGTTGCACTGCTCTTGCAGTATTGATAGATTACAAAATCTTATTTGCTGGGTGCTTTAGATTTTTTAAAGGGATAAAAAACCTAATACATAGTTCCCCATTCATAGACCTTAACACTTACAATACTGTGTGAGGTTCCCTTTAATAAAATTTTAAGAGAAGAAAACAAAACAAAACAGTGCAATCAAACCCAGCCATGTCAGGTTTGTAAGACATTCTTTTAGCATAGTGTTCTAGTAGGAAACAATTTAAATATCATGTGGTACCATGATGCCATTATATATTTTAAAAAATACAGTGATACGTAATTTGATTAATACTGCCCAGCACTATTTATCTGTGTTGGTTTCACCAGCCATACTGTGTGATGTTCCGCATACCTGATATTTCAGTAAGACTTAAAGAATGGTTCACCAAAAAACCAAACGTACCCAATTTTCCCATTACTCCAATCACAGTCAATCAATCAAGACATGTTTGATCTCTGAAGTTTGTTTCTTTACTGCAGGCCCAAAATGTTATTACACACCTCTATAGCATAAGAATAGCTCAGCCAGTCTGCATTAAGGCCCCTGAAGTTACTGAATAATAAGCCTTAGTATGTAATAAGTCTGGGATTTTAAGGGGTTAACCAACATTTAGAATATTATGCACAATGTTCATCTCCTGGAGATGCAGCTGGCAGTGTGTTTATTTATTTATTTATTTATTATTACATTTTATACTTTTTTTAATTAAATGTTAAAATAGTTACCAAAGAAAAAGGGCTCTAATTTTTCATTAACATCTTTATTATTTTATTAACATCTTTCACTGGTGAACAGCAACACATGATGATGTCAAAATCCTATTAGTTATCAGCAATTATTCACTTTGAAAAAATGACAATTATCGTCACTTTGAAAAAGTGAGTAGCTGCTGCTACTCTGATGTTTAAATACTAATATACTAATAAAATAGTAAACATCAGACTAATGTTTAAATTTTACAGATATTTCAAACCGTTTTCAAATCTTTGATTATATATTAACTGTACTCCGGAAAATGAGAATGTTTGGATGGCGCTGGGCAACTGTGCTAACTTTTAGTCTCAAGAGACTAAGATTTAGTCTTAATTGCTCTTAATTTTTGCATTTTTATAAATGTTTTTATAGCATCAGTATCGGCAGACATGTAAATATAAAATATTGCATATGGACATCAGTCAGGCTGTCACAATTACTACATAATCACCTACTCACAATTATTTGAGATCACTACAATATGTTGGGTTGAGCTAAATAAATGTAAATTACAAAGCAGTAAATGCAGGAATTGAGACACCCTGTAAACAGGGCAGTTAACAGGGTTACAGTGCTAATTCTAATTTTTTTAGTGTGTATGCTGGCAGAATGCTTGTTTTTTGTTTGTATTTTCTCTCTGAAAGACATTTCTTTAACTTTGCTTAACTCTGTGTAATTCTGTCTGTAAACAATTGCTGTGAGTGAGAGAGCTCACTATTGATTCAACAGCACAACTGAAAAAGTGTTAGCTACTAAGTAACCAGAACTAGCAAGTAAGGTGACAATGTGACTACTTTCCACCTGTACATGCAAACATTTAACAAGAAAAGACAATTAAATTGTTAACTGCAATTATTAATATGACAATCGTCAGCTAAAATGACAGCATTAGTTTCGGCCCACAGTTCCTACATCAGTGTAGCCTTACAGGTTACCACTGGTTATCATAACAGCCCACAGATCTTGCTATGTTCCCTATGGCCCTATGGTATTATCAATGGCAGTCATGGGCTGGAAGTTCAGGAACCAGCCTTGCAACCGGAAGGAAGCCGATTCGATCCCTTGAGCCAACAGGACATGACTGAGGTGCCCTTGAGCAAGGCACCTAACCACCAACTGCTACCCGGGCACTGTGGATAGGGTTGCCCACCGCTCTGGTCAAGTGTGCTCACTGCCCCCTTGTGTGTGTCTTCATTAGTGTCTATGTGACTAATAAGGGTCTCTTAATCTCAATCTTAATAAATAGCAAATGTATGTGACTCTACTCCACCGAAACTTTGTATGATGACATATCTAAGGCAACTTGGTGTGTAAATCTCACACAAGGATGGAATGAAAATAGGCTCTTTAATGTCACATTAATCCAACGAGGATGGAAAGAGGGGATGGTCCTTTTACAAGGGGTGTTTTTTTTATTGTTTTGTTTTTTTACCATTCCCCTTCAAATTGAGCCCTAACAACGCAGCTAATATAACAAGTCTATGTCACCTAAAAAAACCTTGGTGCCATAGATTTCCATTACTTTTTAGCTGTAATAGCTTCTGTATAAGCTAGCATGGCAAGCTTTGAACACCAAACATGTCTTGGACGATCAACTACACTTGGACTATAGGAGAAATTGTGTTAATTAGTTAATTTTTAACCACTTCTTTAAAGATCTCATTCATATGTTTCTCTTTGCAGTAAATACACTATGGAACCTTATCTATGACAATGTATTACGTTGTGATGCATCTGCAACACATTTTAACACTGCAATACCAAACATGCGAGTTGTCCAAACATAAAAGCATTAGGATTCCTGGAATGATATAAAAGACAAAGATACACATAATAGCCTAAAATTTTTCACAAATCCTGTGAAAACAAACAAACCAACAGATTCTCAGTCTTGAACCCAGGCCTGACCCAGAACCCAAAACAGCTCTTTTCTCCCATAATCATCCTGGGACATAGATAAGACACATTTGCCTGCTATTGGCATATCTAGGAGCTCCAGATACCTCACAAGTGGACACACTATAGTTCTCTCCAAACCTGGCCAGCTCGGTCCGGCAAGTGTGGGAGAAGATTAAGCAGCATCGGCACCAGAGCTGGTCCCATTGGGAGCTTAGCTGGCATCAACAGAAACCTCAAACAATATGTAGCAGGCCAGCATTGCTTGCTTCGCCGCCAGAGAGTTACATAAAGGCCTCGAGAGGCCTCAATCCACAAGATGGACAGAGGGTGAGAGCAACCCAGCCGGCTGCATGGTCAGTTCATTGGCTGAAGGTGTGTGCGTTGAGGTTTGCAGAAACTAGGAGCTGAAAGCAGCTGGTCAAGCTATCTTCTTTTATAGCTTTCTTTCCTCCCCCTGCCCATACAGCCGAAGTAATGAGTAGGGAATAATAGGTCCTCAAGGGCAACCTATACAGAGTGCATCTCAGCAGAAAAGAAGACGTGTTTTAGCTTGTGTCATGCATCAAAATGTACAGCTATTAGTACTGGCTTTGCAGAAGGAGAGATAAGAAGAGAGTATGAGAAGGACGTAAAGGGAAAGGTATATCAGGGTGTGGTTTAATGCACTACACTGTTAACAATTATTATATGTTACAGTCCATCTGTTAAGTTATATGAATAATCTTCAGGGCCCACACCAAACCTTTAAATTCAGGACCTTCCGTGAACAGGTCAGAGTAATTCATTCTGGGTGTCCTCATTTAAGAGTTACTTGAACCAAGGGATACATATCTAAAATTAGTTCAATAAAACATAACCTGACATAGTTACTGGTCCTAATGATACTCCAAAGCAACTCAACACTGTCCTTAAGTCACTCCAACTGCACTTACTGAGCCTGCATGGATTATATGCTTCACAGTTTCTAGAATAATTGGGTGTTGTGTTGGATTAAGTAACCTAATAATCACAGGCGTACCTCTTGCGGCGGAGTTCTTGATATACAAGGCAGATACTAGACAGACAGAAACTTTATTAATCCCAAAGGAAACTTCAGCGATAAAGCCGCGACAAAGAACACCACGCAGGATACATATATCAGGGGAAAAAAAGCAAAATACACATAATTTTTTAAACTTGCAAGTGTACAAGAATATGACTGAATATCCTCTACATCAACAGAGTTTCAATCAGTTCAGACCAAGTGTGAACTCACACAGGCAGTCAGAATGTGCCCCCAGCTACCTGTGATGGATCTGAGTGACTAGTGAATGAGAGAAGCATCAGAGAAGCCAATGCAACATATACGGCTCAGGTAGACAGAAAGGACAGAATGACTTAAGCAAGAAGGCTACAGCACACACAACTAGATCAAGTTTCAGTGTGATGTAAGGTTAGGGTTCATCAGCAGTATACAGAAAGGATAAGTCAGGCATTAGAGCGCAATGCTGAATACAATGTCTGCAGTACTGAGTGAGCTTTCCAAGTTCATAGGGTCTTCACTGCAAAATTCCCAGTATGGAATTAACACATTCAGTGTTGATCACCGATAATGTTTAATTAACACACACAAGTCCATCTGCACATAAATGAACCCTGTAAGAGTTAATTCAACCATGCAGAATGGACAGTCTGTTTAAAGCAGTGCTCTTTACAGTTTTATAATTCTGAAATGAACTTTTATGCTTTTGCAGTGCATATTTTTTTGAAAACTATAACAATGATTAATTTGTGACCAATACAACAGCCAACACACAGTTGTGATGGGATGCTTCCAGTGGCCATTTCAAACTGCATTCACCAGAGAAAAGGACACTCCTATAATGTAACGGCACCAATCGCCGTTCATAATGGCCTGAACCTGAAACAGGCTTGATTAACCGCTCACACTAATCAGGAGTGACTGCTGGTCGTCAGAGGGCTCTGTGGAAATGTGAAAAATTCACATTTAACTGTCATATTTTGCACATGTAAATCTGGGTGTTACTAAACGGATAAATAGATATTAAAAAGCAACGAGTGGGCGCCTAACGTGCCGTGAAACTGTGTTTGTCAGGTATATGAGGTTTACTGGACGGGCTCGTCTGGTAATTTGTCCGTTAACTGCCAGACATTCCGGAGCACGACGTCTGGATGTTCACAGATATCTCGACCACAGAACGGGATTTATTTACAAGCGCAAATTTGACACGCGTTATGCCCAGCGCCAACCGCAATTTAACCAAGTTCCTTATGTTATTTCCGAGTGCGAGCGTTCTTTTAAATGACAGGAGAAAACCTTCCGTCTTCGTCCCGTCAGGAAAAAAAAGGTCTTCCGAACTTCGGGCTCGCGCGCCTTAACCTGCATTACTGTAGACTTCCCACTTAAAGGGGAGCTTCACCTCATTTTCAACATTTCTGCACAACCAAATACGTTCAAAGTGGTTTGCTCTGCTCTATTCTGGAGAAACGTACAGAGTCAGAAATGTTCACAGCGGCAGTGATACGAACCAGACGTCCGCCTCTAAATGCTGCCTCACAGAAAGTTAGTACAAACAAATTGCTGTGAAGACGCTGCGAGTGACTTTTGGTCTAAAACGGTGGAGGGACACATGCATGAGTGCCTAAAGGTAAAACAGTCCAAGCTGGGAAACAAGCTGACCACTATTTTACCATCATCAACATTAGACTCGTGTAGGTTCACTGGTGGTTTTGGATAGTAAATAAAATGGCTATATTAGCACTGTAGACATCGTGACTCCTGGTTCCTGTCAGGATCACTGTAAAGAAATTAGTCGGTCAGTTTATCCACAAACGAACCATTTCACACTAAACCGCTCTGAACCACTTCGTCTCAACCACTGAATTGGGAATTTTGAAAAAATCGGTGGAATTTCCCTTTAACATTTAGCCCCAACTTCTTATTAACAGATTTAAACGAAAGAAAACGGGGAAAGGCTTCAGTAGTCTTACTTGGTCGAAGTAAATGATTCTGGTCTTGTTGCTCATCTCCGACGGCTCGTGGTTGTTGCTCCTCACGGCCGAGAAAGCGACCTTGGAGTTGGCGGCGCGCACGGAGATGCCGAGCGGGGAAGAGGAACCTCTTCGCTCCGTGGCCGGGTTGGAGTCGCAGACCACCAGGCACTTTCCCTCCAGCACGATGGGCTCCGTGTCGTTCTGAGCCGCCACGAGCACCACGGCGCCTATCAGCAAAGCCACGCAGTCGTGGGTGACCCTGTTCCCCGGCATTATTCAAAGGTCTGCCCCCTCCTCCAGCTTGTAGCGACAACTTCCACAGTCTCGGCGCTCGGTTCCCCTCAGGTAGGGCTGCTCCCCCTCCTTCCTTCCTTCTTTCCTTCCTCCCTTTTTCCTTCCTCCTCGTGCTGCTTCTCGGTGTGTTTCAGCGAAACATCCGCGCGGACATCCTCTCAGGGCTTCAGACTATGGCGGTGTGTCGCCGAAAGCACCGAGGTTCCAGTTTTAGTCATGTTCCTCTGCTGCGCTAACGAGTTGAGCCTCTCCAACTCCAGCAGGCGTGTGAAGTGTCTGAGCGGTTAGCTGGCCAAGCCGTGAGTCCACTCACTCCCCTCACTGAGAGACTCCACAGCAGCTCCAGTTCACTTCTCCTCAAGTGAGCCGCACTTAACGAACAATTCACCACCGCCTCATCCAATTCATTTACACCAGACACCTGAGAAACGACAACAGAAGAAACAGTGGCGTGTTAGTCTCTTCAGCGCGGCTCTACTTTTCCGTCTTGCTTACACAGCTAGCACGGACGAAGTTGGAGGAGGAAAAAAGAAGCGAGGAAAACGCAGAGCACAACAGAAGAATTGGAGAGATTCTCCCTACCGCGGCCATGATATTTTACCACCTAAACTATGTGGACAGAGTGGGGCTGTAGCCAAAAAAACGATTAAAGAAATAAATAAATGTGCACACGGCCACGAACCGTTTTAGGGTCCTTCAGTTTGTCCCTGAAGCCCTCGTGTTGGCAGGTGAAACCAGTTATTTTACATCATTCTTAGCTGGTAGGTAAACATGGCTTTTCTCCACAACAGGCTAAAAGTATTCAGACAGCCCTTCTAATGAGCCAGTTTGGCTATTTTAAGGCCACCTCATTGTTGACACGGGTGTTCAGTTGCACTCATATAGTTTGTATGATTTATATAGAAAAGAATTTCTAACAGGCTGGGATGCTCTGAAGGAGCCACACAGCTAGAGGGGATTAAAGCTCACCAGCCTTGTGGCTGTGGAACAGAGGAACTGGGTACTCTGGAGTAATGGCGCTTCATCGAATTCAGTATGAGTTGGAGGGGCGTATGTGATCCAGAACTAACCAACATCAGCACCTGACCTTATGGATGCCCTTGTGGCTGAATTCAGTCAAATCCTCATGCAGTGTTCCATTATCTAGAGTCCTTCTGAGAAGAATCAAGGCAAAAAATTGAGGCAAAGAGGACAAACAAGGCTTGATTTCAGGAACGCTGGACGAGCAAACATGGGCCTGTAGTATCGCTGATGTCGGAACAAAATCTCATGTCTGCAAAATGGTAACTTTACAGGAGAAGGAAAAAACATACTTTCAATGTAAGTCAGCGGAACCAGACATTTTTCCAAGTCGTTTTGGGCCATTTCTTTTGGTCCATTCATCATGAAATCTACATACCATGTAAAGGGGAACAGGCATTTTCAAATTATGCCAAAAACTGAAAAACAACAAAAATAGACATACAAAGTCTTATTCCGACAGCAGCAATATGGTGGTTTTGCTGTTTTTTTTCTAGCAGGGCAGTAAAATAAGTAAATTTAGTCCATCATACAGGGGTTTTAAACTGTGGTTATGAAGGTGAGATATCACCTCTGCTAGCTTACATCAGAAGAGCCATCCATCCATTTTCTAAGCCGCTTCTCCGTCAGGGTCGCAGGGGGGTGCTGGAGCCCAGCAGTCTTCGAGCGGAAGTCAGGATACACCCTGGACAGGTCGCCAGTCCATCGCAGGGCAGACAGACAGACAGACACTCACACCCAGGGGCAATTTAGCATGTCCAATTGGCCTGACTGCATGTCTTTGGACTGTGGGAGGAAACTGGAGAACCCAGAGGAAACCCACGCAGACACAGGGAGAACAAGCAAACTCCACACAGAGAGGACCCTGATCACCCGGCCGGAGAATCGAACCCAGGCCCTCCTCGCTGTGAGGCGACAGCACTACCCACCACGCGACCGTGCCGCCCTCAGAAGAGCCACTGCAGCAAAAAGAGGTTAAACAAGCCATGATCCTGCTGGCAGGCCCAGCGTTTTATTACACACTTCTATAACCTACGAAAAGCTCAATTAGTTTGCATTGAAGTCCCTGTAGTTACTGAATAATTAGCCTTAGCCTTAGCCTAAATATAGTCCTTCCACAGTTTGTGTTTCAAATGTAATTGGCAGTTGGAGTAGAACATGATGTGAAATGACTTTTATACACAGTTTTATATGCTAATGTACTTAAATTGCATTCAGTAAGCAAAGAAAAATCATTATTTTAGTCTCCTCTTCTAGCTTAGTAGACCATGACAAGAACAGACTGCAAATAAACATGAGATAATGGCACAGATATTCCACTTAGAGTGTAACAGAGTTGTTTATAAGTTGTAGCGGCATTTTGAGGAAAAGGGATGCAGCAGCATATAATGTCTCTGTATTCACCCTGACCACTACTGTCATGCCCTTGAGCAAAATAACTCCAACCCCAAATAGCACTACCCTCAAATAACTCCTGATCATGTCACAAAGAATGCAGCGAACGCAGCACGATGTATACTGGAGTAAACTCAGCTAATTAGACTCTCCTTCTCATTAGCACAAATAAACAGGGAAGCCACCTGAGGCTTACACATTACGAATGTAGGAACACCTATGTAATATTATCTTATCCAGTGCTCTCCCCCCCTGCTCCTTTTTTCTCTTTTAAGCAGTCTGCCTTTGAAGGGAAATAACATGCAGTGCAAATGCAGTGCTAATTCTTGTGTTATGTGTGAATGTCACCATGCTATTAAAATGTAGAGGCAAAGGCTGCACGAGTTGAGTGTGGGTGGAAGTTCTACCTGTATGGCTTGTCAAACGTTTGAATGTGAAGTGTCTATTCACATCGGAAATTTAATTAATTAGACTGTGCACACAGAGACAACAGGCCGTTCACGGCCTAATTGCTTGTAGCGAAGGAGTAACATTGTTCCGTGCATCTCTCCGACTGCTATCTAAATCCATTGCAAAATAGAAAAAGCAGTTTAGTATATCACTGTTGTCGGAAGAAAGGCTTATATCTCCATTTTTGATGTTCTCCAGTTTTTGCCATAATTTGAAAATACCTGTCACCAATTTATATTGTATGTAAATTTCATGATGAATGGATTAAAAGAAATGATTTGGGGGGGGTTCTGGTTCCGTTGACTTACATTAAAAGTAAAGTAGGTTTTTTCCTTCTCCTGTAAAGTTATCCATTTGGAGATGGTTTTGGAGATGGTTTTTCTCCAGCAACAGCGATATAGTGACTGTGTAATCCACAAAGTTAATATTTATTCCAGTAGTAAATTGTGAGTTGTTCTCTTTTATTGGACATCCTTTAATGAGCAATGTCCAAAATGACACCCAACATGAGCCGCGAAATGAAGAATTAAGATTTGATTGAGGGAGGAGTATTGAGTTTTCACCAGGGCTGGCTTCAGGAGAAAGCCCACAGGGGAATCTGGGCCAAAAGTCTATTCCTGGTTGACTACAAGATAGATGAGCTGGACTTTGAGTGCTGCAAATGAATCAACCTCCAGTGACCTGCATGTTTTCAGTTTGGCGTGGTAAGCAAGGCCGGGAGCGTGGGGAGAGGGGCCTAGTCATATGACCCTATTGACACTGTTTGTGGTGGGAAAGCCTCTCAGGTCCAATTGTGAGCATGTTTATATTGAGTGGGGTATGGAGAGCTCGACACGACTGCAGGCCATGAAGAACACAAAGCCACTTCAGCAACTGTGTGGTGTAATGAGTCAATGGACTGTCGTTTTAACGCAGAGACATGACGCGTCTATTGGTGTCTACGCTGTGTGTGCGTAGGCCTGCCTTTGTGCGGAACATGCCGCAGTGTAAAGTGGGTGAAGAGGCCTCTCCGTGGGCTCAACACTTAAGCTGCCTTTGAGTTTGAGAGCCAATGACATTAAAATTCACCCAACAGCCTTCAGCACCTAATTCATTTCAAACAACCACCCACTTTTGAGGGAATATAACCATTCTGTCATTTAGGACATGAGGCAGAAAAAAAATTAGACTTCTTTACACTGACTCAAAATGACTCGCTCAGGGTAAACAGGGAAGGAGTCTGGAGTGAAGTGGTCAGGCAGAGCAAATCCAGTCAATGGAACATCTTTATTACTACCCAGACTTAAAGGCTGAAATATTAAAATCCCACCACAGATTACAAAATCAGCCAAGCCCACACAATAAACCTTGCCAGCAGCTCCAATTCAATAGCACTAAACATTCAGTGCCTTTCATAAGCCCAACTCAGAGCCTTGATGAATAGCACAATGCATTTTATGTACCGACACCTCCCCTGACAGCGGTGGCAGTCGCTAATAATCGTTTTGGTCACACTATTAGTGACTTCAGTGTCAAACTATGTGAGGTGGAGCTAGTGGTTAACCCACAGCTGATGGGGTGACTGAAATAGAGCTGCAGCTTTGGAGGCCCAATCTTGCCCGGTGGGCCGAGTTGACAGGAGATTGGCAGCCTGCTGCCATCACCCCAGGCAGCCCCTCACTCCAACAGAGAGACCCAGAGAAATTGTTTAATCTGGGGGGCATACAACAGGGTCATGGCAGAGCACTTTCCACCAGGGCTTCTTTTCTTTTACTTAGCAGCCTAAATACGTCAATGCCAGGTAGGTAAAGAGCATTGCTCACTAATGCATAGGTCTAGACTGGTTTCAGTTTTCATATTGTTGACTCTGAGGTGAATAGAGATCAAGAAAAATTCCAAGACTGGTAGTGTGTCTAGGTTTGTCATTTGACTTCAGAACTCTGAAAAAGAGTGCATAGTTTTTAAATAAAACTAAATGCTAATTTTGTAATCATTGCTTAGCTTTCAAGGCCTACAAACCATACGCTTTCCACTGCAAGTGTTATATTTCCAATTAAAGAATGCAGCAAAATTGAAGTACTTAAAATGTATGTAATTTAAAATGTAACTTCTCAGACCAGAGGTCCCTAATAGGCGGACCGCTGTCCGAGTCTGGACCCAGGTGATGTCCTACGCCGACCTGGACCTGTAACCGAAAACTATAAAGAACTATTTCATTTTGACAGGGTGGTCTTATTTTAATCAATTAACTTTTCTAGCCTTTACGGTACGGTGTAGCGGCCCGGACAAACAAAACAAACAAATCGCATTCGTTGACCAATATCACACGTGGCGCTACTCAGCCAATCAGATCTGTGCATTACGATGAGTGATGCACAGATGGGAGGGACCAGGCGAGAAACAGCTGTCTGAGAAGAAAGTGGGTCAGGGGAAGTTACTTTTCACAGTGTGCTCTAAAAAGAGAAAACTGATAATAAATCTTGAAATTTTCAGCTGTTGACTGCATAAGATATGTTGATATATATGTATATTTGTTGATATACCTTCTAGGCTACTTCAGTATACAGTATATGGCACTGAATCATGATGCAGTTTAGAAATTATGATGTTCCAGACCTTTGCTTGAGGACATTTTCTCTAGCTGGACCTTACTGAATTTTAATTAAATACCTCTGCCTTAGACCAACTAACTGAATGCTTTACCAAAATGAATCACATGAAAAAATGGGTCACTGCCAGTAACCGAGAGCTCCCCTTAAGGAAGATAGGGTTTCAGACTGACAGGAGTTTATCAGCTCTATATCCCATGTGCCATGAATATGTATCTAATGTCCAATGAACAGCCTCCAAACTCTACTTGAGAAGATTTCTGCAGCACTGTATTGGAGCCTGTATTGCATGATGAGCAATTTTAAACAGCCTTACCCTGTATTTAAGGGAATACGCCAACACTATTAGAGAAAACGACACATGTACAGCATAATCAGTGATCATGGAGAATCATCTGGCTGTACTTATAATAGAAAAGGCACTTATAAAAGAAGAGTTTTAACCCTGAGCAGCATATTGGAATTGTTTCTGGTAATCAACTGTGGGCTATAGATGCTGCAGCTACAGATTAGTTTTATTAGTGTTTATTAGTGTATTTAACAGAAAAATTCATTATAGCATATTTAAGTAGATATGGCGATAATAAATCAACCTCACATACTTTTAATACAGTCCCCTCCACATATATTGGCAAACATTAGCAAAACAGGCTGTAAAAACATCTTTATTGCTTTGATCTTTTATCCAAAATGTTAACAAAGATCTAAGCTTTATTTGAAGTACAATGACTGAAAGTAAAAACCTAAATCTTATCAAAATATTCATTTTTCTTAAGTCTGTTTGAGCCACAATTGCCCTTTTGCAAAGATAACAGCTATGAGTCTTCTCCTATAAAGCCTAATAAAGATCACAAGGGAAGGGATCTGAGACCTCATTCCTCCATACAGAATCTCTCCAGATCTTTCAGATTCCGAGGTCCAAGCCTGTGGATTCGCCTCTTCAGCTCATCCCACAGGTTTTCTATCTTAATTCTATGGTAAGCGAACCATTTTTCTGTTGACTACGAGGTGTGCGTTGGATCACTGTGCTGCTGGAAGATGTTTACCTGGTGTGCCAGTATTTGTGAAGGGCACTGTATTCTGCTTTTGTAAGTTCTGCACTCTCAAAGTTTGAAAGAATATGCAAGCCCATAATAAGCACAGCATGCTTTAACATTAACATCCCACACTAGCAAAGACCTTGCCATGTTTGTGCTATTTTCCCTATTGAGCTGTGGAGAATTAATTACATGAGGAGAACAACACAGGACCAAGATTACCCCACACACTACAGATGTCACCCTCCAAAAACCTGCCTATATAGGTTAAACCCTTCAGCTTTTTTCCCAATTGAAGTACACAGCCATAAATAATAATAAAAAACAACAAAACAAGCATTGACTTCTCACTCTTGACACAGCAGAACAGAAGTCAGTCATGAGCCCGTTATATAAAATAAAAGGCACTGTAACAAGGCAATGCCTGAGCACTCTAGAGGATAACAAGCAGATATCAGGAGCAGGTGATTGAAACCGGGCATCACCAGAAAGGCTCAAAAGCTCCCGTGTGCGGCAGGTGGGATGATTCAAACCAGAGAAAATAACATCTCTCTTCCTGTAATCCTCTCAGACTAATAGTGTGGTGCCCCTTGATGGGAAGTTGGCCATGTTTGATGGCTTTGAACCCTGACTGGGACAGTGGAGAAAGCTAAGGACAGGGAGAAGGGTTTAACACTGATAATCTGGACACAGCTTGGCTTACACTGTGCCTGAACAAACCAAGTCTGGCACCTCTCAGAGCAGACTGGGCAGCATTTTTGCTTCCATTCACGTGTTCACATCAATTAAATGTATATGATAATCTGCAAATAACAATTTCATGAAAAATCATGTAAATCATAATCATAGTAGAGGTTGCCTCTGTCAAAGATGGCTAGACTTTGCAGGGAAAATCAATAAATTGGGAGGGCTTACTCTTACAGCCAACCTGTCAAATATCAGCTCATAGAAAAATAACTGTAACATCTGGAAAATTGATAACCCATTTGAAGTAGATTGATGTTGATGATATTCCATTGTCATTATAATCTTAAACTGCAATCTGGCGCAAACTAAAAAGCTGCAAGTGGCTGCAGTAGCTGTGCTGAGAAAAGCAACAAAACTGGCAGCTTACTTCACAATCTGTATAATTATTTTGTGATTATCACCTTGCTACACTACAACGCTTTAGCCCTTGGTGCGCTGGCTTGTCAGAAAAGGTCTGCCACCTGAAGTAGACCTCCTATTCAGCCTAAAGAGTAGACATATGCGATCATTAATTTACTACACTGGTTCTTTGAATTGATATGATTAAAATATATAAAAGTGGTTGCACATGAATAAAATGAGTTACATAAACACAGTAATTGCCAAAAGAAATAAAGTTAAGTGACTGTGTTGATGTAACATTTTCTTCACATGCAACCACTTAACACAAAATCACTGTTTTTCACTGTACAAACTTTGCATGTTTGGATAGTTGGCTTATCAGAAAAAGTCTGCTTCCTGAAGTAGACCTCACGTTCAGCTTAGAAAGCAGACATTTCACTGAATGCAGATGACTTTAAAATGATAATTAAAGTCAAAGTAGACTGGTTTTATTTATTTTTTTTAAGTTAGTTTTTAACATTCCTATGGGCATTATCTCCACTCGAACATGCATCATTTCATCAAATTCTGAAAATACTCGAATGCCAACCTTTCTGTTGACTTTCCCCCCATATTAACTTACTGGCTCTCTCACTATTTAGTGTTCCAGGATCTTATCAATTACAAATGAAGCACTGGGCATAAAGTTGGCTGTTCCATTTTCCCCAAGGACCCCATCAAACAGAGCGCTGTAACAACACAATCGAGCACTTATTTGATCAAAGGGACATTTATTAATACAAAAGAGTTATCAGTTTCACAGACACGATAAACAAATCATGATGTAAACGACATTCTGTCCTCAGTGGGAAACATGATAGGCCTTCGCAAAGTATCTCAAAATACCACGGCATATTGCCATATCAAGCTTTATTTCATCTTGTTTTTGCACATTGTTGTGACATTCTCCGGAATCGCAGACTGTGAATCTTCTCTGTGGAAAAGGGGGATTTTGTCTGCCAGACTGAGATGAAGATTTGAGCATTATAAAACTCCTGCTGGGCATGAGGAGATGCCACAAACATATGAAATAAAAACATGGTAATTTAATCATTTCAGTTTTATTTGTTTTATTTCTTTTTTTTTATTTCACTACAGCGTGTGAACCACTGAAAGTGAACTATACTGTGTGCTATGTCTAAATGTGCATGTAAATAATAGCCACTGTAAATAATTACATTTACAACCATTTATCTTCTTTTAAATGGTTAATCATTTCTTGAAATAGCCCTTTGTGTACTACACCTGAGAGTTTAACTAGACCTCATTATTCCAAATATTTGGTCTTTGGAAGGATCACTACAGCAGTTTTCAAGGTAAGCTCTTTTCAAGACTCACACTGCATTACAGACAATAGCTTTGAGACATTCCCCTGTAAATACAATGCTTTGTAATGCCTTTCTAAGACCTTAGCATGATAAAAATAATACCACTTCAACCATATAACAATGCACACATTCAAATATGGCATGCATTCAGTATCTACTGTAAACTATTTGGAGGAGAAAATATCTATGTTTTGAGACTGCACTGTGTTCTCCTCATCCTTCATCAGCAGTCACTTTTGACCCTACAACCACTGTCGGCTGGATATTTTTGGTTGTTTGACTATTCTGGATTAGTTTAACATAAACAATGGCATCATTTTACAACTTTATTAAGGATGTCCCGATTAGATTTTAGCCTCTCGATCTGATTCTTCAATATTGAGTAACAGCTAATATTGAATCCTATCTACAATTTGTGTTTTCATAGATAATAAAACTGCACAGTTTAGGTAAGATTATATTACTCTGCCATTTACTATTACAGTAAAATCAGTATGTGCATAATGTAACACTATGAACTGATTACTTTTTAGCCTACTTTTTCAGACTGACCATATATAGTGTGCTAAATATTTGCTTACGATCAAATCTGATAGACTGATCTGATGATTTGGCTACAAGTTACTTTAATATCCTGCAGTGAAATCCCTTCAGTTTTGATATGTATGTGTATTATACACCCTGAACTGAAGTTTATTTTATTGGCCTATGTATGGGAAATAACCATCTTATAGGGTCATGAATAGCCTTGATTTCATATTGCTCTAATATGCCACAGCAGCCTGCTCTTCTCTCTCATCTTTGAAGGCCCTAATGTTTCTGCTAACATCAGTCTTACCCCAGAAATGGAACACAGGGCCAGTAAAGAGCAATGTTTCCAGAATAGTTTTCAACCAGTTATAACTTGAGGTTGAGAAACATTGTGTTTATATGCATTGTGCATATTGCTGTAGCAGCAGAAAACAGACTCTATCCATGTGCTCACATTTTATATGCCAGTGTACAAATGAAAGGTGGCAAGTTTAAACCAGATGAAACACAGGCATTGCAGATACTGATGTTTTATAATTAACACGTGAATAATGTTTATGGTGCATCTACGGCAGCAGAGTAAACAGCTAAAGATTTTCTAAGAATCCATGGGAATGCTGATGTAACCTAGAAACATGCGTTTAATGGAATTCAAGGTTTTAGCTTTAACCGACAGGTCACAGGGTTTGTCTTTCAACTATGTACATGTACAACATCAAACCTAATTTGGTAATTCACTGTATGATACAGATGCAGCCAATAGACACTAAACTGAAAAACACCGGAGCGTTTCTTTAAAACAAGTGCTTCTGTGTCCTCTCCCTGCTCTTCATTTCTGTTTAAAATGTAAGATGCATGGACCCCTGCGCTCCCTCAAGTCGCAGACAAAATCAATCTGAGATGTTCTAAAGTGCAGCTTAGTGCTGCAATCCAGCAAAGTGGCCAATGTGAAAGAGGAGAGGAACAAAAAAAAGCAGTCTTTAAACTAGCAGCTGCCACAGATGTCACCCTGCTCCATGGCTGTCAATTGGACCCGTTCCCGAATGGGCCAGAAAAGCCCTCACGTCCGTCCACTGGGCCAAGGCAGGAGGGGGACAGAGTGTCTGGAGAAATGTGTGTGGACGGGGTTCAGCTGGCTTTGGCCGCTGGAGCGCTCCATCCATGCCGGCCAGCTGTGGAGCTGCTGGCAGCTTGGCAGCCCCCGTTTGTCTTATCCAGCCCAGTAACTTCCATTGAAAGAGCTCTCTGAAAAGTAACAACCGATCTATACGAGCCTCTAACCGAGCATTTTCTCCTGAGCTAGCAGTGCATCCAGCAGCACCCCTTTGTTGTGGACTGGAGTCTGAGAGCCGCCTTTCAGTAAATCTGCCTGAGACTTTTAATCAAAGTAAACACCATTGCAGCAATAGATCTAGCAAATCCTTCCCTAAAACCCTTTGGATTAAGCTGCTCACAAAACACCTTGCTCTTCAGTTTAGACTGACATTCAAATGGCCTTTGGACCTGGCACGCCTTCTATGATATGCTTGAGAGGGCAGGTCTTGCTTCGGGACTATACTTGAAACACAACAGCCAGCTGAGAATCACACACACACACACACACACACACACACACAAAGACACAAGCACATGCACACAGGTGCTGAAATATCTCAACATGTCAGCTCTGAATGTATCCTTTTGAATTCGTTGACAAATTGGCAAACACAGCTGAAGAGTTCTTTAGAATCTTGATCCAAAGGCTCACCAAATTTCACCTGGAGAGAAAAGAAAACAACAGGAAATTCGGAGAATTCATGTGGACCTTGTGGATGTCACTGTTTACAGCATATCACAGACAGACTATGCTGCTGTGCTTAGAGCATGATACCACTTTTTCTATTCCAATAACATTACTGAAATCTTCAGGATGGGCTAATACTGATGTTGAGTCTATATATAACGTTTTAGAACATCCCCCATTTTTCCAAAGTCTCTGAAAAAAAGGAAATCGTGGAATTGTTTAGCAAAGTCTCAATGTTTGGCTCATCAAAGTAGCCACAATTTTGTATTAAACTGATGCAAATTGATGTGGTACCCCTTTTGTGTCAGGGTACTGGTCACTCTGTTCAGGTTGCCACCTCTGGATCTGGCTCTTTTCCTTATTTTGCCATCTTAGTAATGGCTTTCTTACTGCCACTTAACCTGTTAAACGTGCCGCTCAAAGGCTTCTCTTCACAGTTGAAACTGAGACTGTTAAGGTGTTGTCTTGCTAGCCAAGCTGTTGACTCTCAAAAAGTTGTCTCTTCATTCTTTTGGGGCTTTGGGTCTGCCAGACGTCTGTTTTCTCCACTTTACAACCAATGCCTTGTTCCCCGAAAAATGCCTTTTTAAAAACTCAATTTACATTACTTTTCAGGTTATTGTTAATTTTTTTAGCATCAAGCAGTTTATCACTTACCTTTGCACTATTCACAAAACCTTAACTGCTTACATCTCAATTAAAAACTGGGAAAATGGGTGTGTTCTAAAACGTTTGACCACTAGTATACATATATTATTTAAAGTTGTAAAATACAATATTTTTGGCATAACCATTTTATTTAACTTGACCATCTAAAAGTACCATAGTCTCACTGCTAAACTGCCTTACAGAGTAACCAACATCATGTATTACACTATTTAAAGCTACACCATATTACTGTTGTCGGAAGAAAATTTCTTATCTCCATTTTTCACGTTTTTCAGTTTTTGACATCATTTAAAAATACCTGTTACCCTTTACATTGTATGTAAATTTCATGAAAAATGGACTAAAAGAAACAGACAAAACTGCGATGGGCTGGCGACCTGTCCAGGGTTTATCCTGCCTTCCGCCCGAAGACTGCTGGGATAGGCTCCAGCACCCCCCCGCGACCCTGACGGAGAAGCGGATTAGAAAATGGATGGATGGATGGATGGAAACAGACAAAAATTACTTGGAAAAAATTCTGGTTCCATTTACTTGCATTAAAAGAAAAGTATGTTTTTTCCTATTCCTGTAAAATGATCATTTTGGAGATACAAGGTTTTGTTCCGACAACAGCGATATGCATTTTGGGGAGTTGCAAACCTTTCTAGTAGAAATGTGTAATTGCAAACAATGTGTGGAGGAACAATTTGTAACATTAGTTGTATTTTGGACCCTTTCCTTGAGTGGATCAATTTGATGATTGAGAGCACGTTGAAAGAGTATTCAAAAAGAATTCAGTCAAAGCTTGATGAAGGTCATGTCTTCCACAGATGATATACTGTTATCATCATGTCTTCTTAGTATAATGTTGCTTTTACATTTGAAAGAAACAACAAACCAAACCTTCTTTTTGAGTCTGCGCATGTGACTGTAACACATAAAGATGCGAGATGTGAATTCTTGTGTGATGGTGGATGGTTACTCGCTGTTCTTATTCATTATCTTATTTCATTAGGCTCCATGTAACTACTGTTGTTTTTATGCAAATCTCTTCATTCTCACATTATCTCATTTTGCGCTATAAACAATTTGGAGAAATTTAAGTTAGATTTGTTACAGGACCAGGTTACATTTGTTCTTTTTTCCCGCTAATATCCAATCCTGTCTTTGCTACTGGTATCAACCCAACACCAGTTCTGGATACTGGATTTTAATTCCTTTCTTGCACTGCAAATTGAACCATTTTTATCTTACAGCGAGGCAAAACACTCTGTAACTTTGTTATTGCCATTCTGTATGTTCTCCAAATGTTGGTACCAATTTCTATTCAGTAATAGTAATCACATTTGCAGAGGATCACTATAGCAGTCTTTTAGAAATCCTGGTCTTTGTTCTAGCAATCTAGACAATATTTGTTGTAACCCAGGCCTATTTTCTGTACAGTCACAACATGGTGTAACATTCAAAGCCCCTGAGGAACATGGAAAAGGCCAGTCTGCCCCTGATAATGCAGGAGTCATAAGCAGTGTAATGTCCACACTCCTCTCATCTCTCTTTCTCCCTCCCAACTCCATAACCTTGCTCACTCCTGCTGCTCAATTCTCTGCCTGTCTCTCTTTCTCTTGCTCTTTTTCTTTCGCTCTGACTGACCTGAGTAGCTTCCCTTTATTGGTGCTGTGGGCCCAAAGTTTGGGCTGTAATTGTGGAACTAAAGCAATTCCCTTTCTCTGGCTACTGGCTTACCTCTCACCACTGTCACACTCTCACCAGCCCAAACTCTCACAGAAGACCAATAACACCTTTAGAGATGATGGATAGTCCTGGAGGAAATTGGGACAGTTGGGGAAATGTACATTATAGGCTGAGAAAAAAGGACCTGTTCTCTCCATGTCTGTTCTTTTTTTCTTTGTCTGTGCATGTGAAAAAGCATGAGGCAGCACTCAAATCTGCACTCGCTGCACCTTGTAGGACATGTTTAAATACTGCATCAAAAAAGGAATCTGAATTATGGCTTCTCTTGTAAAATGGTGTACATAACAATTTGAGCCATCATTACTATTGTCTTTGTTAGCAAACATACAGCTATTTTTGAGGCAGGTGTGGTGTTGTTTTGGCTACGCCTAATTGGGGTTAAGTTTAGGGTGATTGTTTCTCCTTAGCCCAAAATTTAGTTGAAAGATGTAACACTATGACATTTAACACTATGACAGCATGACGTTTAAGTCTCAAATGCAAAATGAACATTATACAGATGAGGATGGCAATAGTAAATAACTCACTTACATCCTCAGAAGAGTTCTCTTTGAATTCTTTCAAAACGCTCACAACCAGATACATTTGCTCAGGGAAGGGGTCTAAAGCACAACCCACACTATAAAATATTCTTCTAAGGTTTCTGACATTATATACTCTTCTTTTGTCCATTTATACAGAAAGTAGTATGCCATACAGTGTCACAGTTTGACGCAAGTGGGTGCCGATTTAGGCATTCGGTTTGCAGAATGTTAAAGTGTGTGGTATAAGCTTCCACTATATATTAGTTACATTAGTCTTGTAACTCACATGCAAAACTAAAGAAGCAAATTTCCGATACCAAACGTCTTGGGTGATCATCTACACTTAAGGCCATTAGTAAATTAGATTTTTCACCAGCCTCTTGCTTTAACCTGAACACCCATGGGCAAAAAACACTATATTGGTGTGATTACTTCAAAAAGAATGATTGCAATGATGTATGCATGATAAATATGTATGTCACAGATGTGTCCAAATTCTTGTAAACATTTTGCAATGCTTAGCTCATCGAGACTCATCCGTAAAGTCCATGGAAAGTTAGTGGATTGGTGTTTTATCAGCACACTGCAGATCTCCAAGCTGTCATGTCAATTTCAAAAAGTATTAGTAAACCATCAGCTTTACAGACAGTGCATCTCAGGGCATATATTACAACAGAGCTCAGCTCTTGTCTGACAGCATGGAGTTGCAAAATAAAGCATAGCAACCTTGAGGAATCGGGTGGCTGAGTTATGCCCCTCCCTGCATCTCCCTCTCCACCTTGTAGAGATAAGCAGAGAAACAATCGAGAAGGCCCATCTCGACAAAACAAGGGGCTCCTGGCCCCATCCGTCTCCCCGGGCAACATAACAGAAGATATTGGAATAATAACTCAGGGATTACCAATATGTCAGTATAGAGTTTCCTCATCTCTTCACACCTCTTCGTCAGCTGGTACAGATCAGCTTCGTACTTCTCAATGGCCAACTAGAGCCAGAGATAAAAGCAGAGCAGGAGTTAGAGGTAAGCTTTCTCATTCTGCTGTTCTCATTCCCTGAGAAGCAGTGCTGGCATGCTGAGTGCTATTGACCTCTAAGGCTGTTATTACTGCCACTTGTTTCCTACTGTCTGGTATCAAAGGAAGCTTTTACAGCGAGTGAATAAATTCTAGCGACACTATCTAGAGGAACTTACACTTTGTCTGGAGAACATGTTGAGAGAACAGCTCTGTAGGGAGTATTACCAGGCAGATTTAAGCAAGATGGCCATTTACAAGTTTTACCATTCCAACCTGTCGCCTGAGCCACTTGCGCTTTTAAAAATAAAAGTATATTAGAGTATTGCCATAGAAGAACCACTTTTGGTAACCGCAAATGATCTTTCAACGAATGGTTCTTTAAACATTTATGTACATGAGAAGAAGAATCTTTTTAAAGTTTAAAGAGCCTCCACATAATTAACGCTTTTCTACAATTGTATGTCTAAACCAAGAACCATTTGTGAACCTATATTTTTGAGTGTAGCTCAGCTGCAGGGTGATTATGCACTGTGCTCATCATTTAGGCAATACTGTTAGGAGGAAAGTGATTGATTCAGCTATCTGGTTAATCTGTTCACTCTGATGGTGATGCTACTGTTTGAGCTGCCACTTTTGTTTTATTGCACAGTATTATAAACTTTTTTACATTTACATACATTTTCTTTCTCCTAGGTTCCACAAAGAATCGCTGATTACATCAATACATTTCTTCAGACTACATTTATCATAACTTACCCAAAGGGACTCTAATGATTACATCAATACATTCCTTAAGTTTTTTTTTTTTACAAAATATTAATTCCTGCAAAAAATGTAGACTTGCCTTCAAATCCTTAGTGAATTTGGAGTGCTGGCTGCCGAGGTTTTTCCCCTTGTATGTTTTCCTGTACTGAATGACCTTCTGTAGCTCATTCTTCACAACTAGAAGGTGACACAAGGTAGTGATCATCTATCTTCTGTGCTCACTGAGGCAGATCCTTCTTTTAAATGGCCTCTTTCTGGAGGCCCCACACAGCCACAATGGAGATCTTACACTGGTGTCAACTATTTGAGCTCATAAACCAAGCCATCTGAGCCCATCACCACAGTGAAAGTTACTATTGCTCATGGTTAAAGCTGACAGCAGCACATCAATCATCGGCCAGCGCAATACTTCTGTGCCTTCATCCACTTATTCAGTGACATTCAAGCAAACAGCAACAAGTTTGTAGCCAGTATGGGGCAACTTTTATGTGTGATATGCATATCCGCACTTTGGGAAATGTTTGCTGCCACTTTACGCAAAGTGCTTCAAAGTGCACCTTTTTTGAAGGGGTTAAGTAACATCTAAAAGGTTGATATCCCATAACCAGAAACACGAAACACTTTATCGAGCACTTTTTTCCCAATGCTTATATCCATGTTCTGAGCTTTTGCATCCTTAGTAAATACTTATAAATAAAATAGTTGCAATACTTACCATCAACCTCAGCTGTTAGGCCTTTAACTGAAGCTAATGGAGAAACCACAGAAACAAACGATCAAAAGGCATTCAAAGCAGCTCCAAAAGCCACTTTCCAATCTTCACTTTTTGATGCAGTTTTTGATTAGCCTACCCCAAGGGACCATCTCAAATTCTGCCAGCTCCCGGAAAAATGTGGCCAAACGGGGCTCATGCAACATGATCTGCTCCACAAGGGCATGCATCAAGGTGAACCTCTTCTCATTCCCACGCAGTTGCGAGATCTATCCGGGGGAGAAGAGAAGGAGAAAACGCCATGAAGTGATGAGGAAGACTTTCGTGCACCTGCACTTCTAGCTGAAGGAAAAAAAAACAAAAAAAACATACACACACACACACACATACATACACACACAAACCACAAGAACAAGTAACATAAACACACGCTCCTTACTTAACACTGCTACTAGAACAGGGGGCACACCAGGGGTGTAGCCACAGGTAGATGTGGGTATTCCTGGGCCTACTCACATCTATCACAGGCCCACCAACACACACACACTCACACCTAGGGGCAATTTAGCATGTCCAGTTGGCCTGACTTTGGATTGTCTTTGGACTTTGGCAAACTCCGCACAGAAAGGACCCTGGTCATCCGGCTGGGAATCGAACCCAGGCCCTTCTTGTGGTGAGCTAACTGCACTGCCATACCACCCTTATAATATGAGCAGATCAGAGGGAAAATATCTTGAAACACAACATGTAGAAGTGCCAACAGGTGTTTTGAAGGTCTTAAAAATGGAGCCCATATGTGCTTTTTCTCGGTAACAATGTAAACGTATTGGCACAGTCGTCATAGGCACTTTTTACTGGGGCCTATAGGAGGCACTAAAAAACAAGGATATTCTAGTTCATCATTCCCACTGCCCCCACCCCAAGTGATGACATGGAATAAATGAAATACAAGATTTCATTAGCACATGCAAGGACCAAACAAACCGAAAACCAATGAAAATGTTTTGCTTAGATTATTGAAAGTTATCCATGAGCTATAGAGAAATTATTTTGCATTTGCCTTTTGCACTGAAGTCTCAAGAATCTATAATATTTTACCAAATATGTCTATGACACGCGGTCCAGTGGGGCACAGTGGGGTCACTGATTTCTCTGCAGTTCTAAGGGTTAAGGTGCTTTTTTTTCTTTGTCACTGTATCATAGCCAATCAAATCACTGCGCTTTCTGCCCAGATCTGCCTAATTTTTTCAGCCCTCCAGTCACTGCTTAGCAGCCACTACAATCCACAATTGCCTCAAGCTTTCGGTTCGTTATCAGTGTGCCAATGTTTCAATTTGACACATCAGCTGCTCTCAAAAGACGGGAAAAAGAGATTCTGTACCTGACAGAGTAGACTATGTTGCTCTCTATTCTTACAAAGCTAAAAAAAGGTCCATGAAAAATTTTCATGCCCACTGTGGCAGTATGCTTTAGCTTAGGATGATTAGGTTTCAAGTTTCTCATGTTGCTTTTGTTTATCTCAGTGGAGTAATATGAACTTTTACGTTATGCTGGTTTCATTGAGCAGAAGCTTTTGTGGTGAGCTGATGCATGCTTTATAGTGTGCATAGTGCATATACAGTCTTACTGTTGTGTTGCTTTTACATGGGGCTGAAGTGTTTGAATGAAAACTGCACTGCTGTCATCAATAGACAGTAGCCTGATGTTATGACACTGCAGGGCAGTGCATCTTACTGGCCTTTCACAGGCCTACACAAAAATTTATTTATTTCTGCCTATTCAACTAGGGCACACCATTTAGGTGAAAACGTAAACAAACACTCTGTTTACGTGCATGTGTTTTTTTAAGTAAGCGGAAAAAAACAAGTTAGTTTTTCCAAGAAAGACAGAACAAGCACATGAATACCCAAGGCCAAAGCCAGAAAGAGATGTGAACATTTAACACCCACGTGCTATTTACCCACAGTACAACTAAAAATGGAACCTTTTTATGCCCTCATAGTTGTACTGAAGCATGCCTCTTTTGTGTAGGCAGGGAAGCACTGTCCACAAGGATCTCCTTGACTTCGTACAGTTACTGCTTAGTTCTGTAGATCTGCAAGGCAACAACACAGCAAAGGCCACAGTAAAGTGGGCCTTGGACTTGGGTGGGTGTGCTTTAAAAGTGACAGCTCAAGGTTGACAGTGAAGTGTGTTTTGGTCGGTCCTACTTGCTTTGAGTCACCACACTTGAATGTGTGCAGTAGTTACCAGCTAAATTTGCTTTTGATTTTCACATGCAGATACTCATCATGACATAAGCAATTTGAATGACTTCATGTAAAGGATTACTGAAGACACAAATCACTTAATTCACTGTAGACCTCTCATGTGTCATTAGACACTTTAAGGACATTAGCATATTCTTTCATTTAATCCTTAAAAGCCTAGAGGAGTGGCTTTCAACGTGTGGACTGTGGCTCCCTGGTGGGCTGCAGTCGTACTGCTAGAAGGCCGAGTTTGTTTGTTTGAATTTTTTTGTAGACATTGATCCAAATGTTATTTTAAATATCACAGAAATTTTTTAAAATAGAACATCATATTTAGGTTGACCTCATTTATTAGCCTTACTTTCAGTACAAGTCAAAGTGAAACATTTCTCTTTTCATTTAGATGGGTCTTTCAAAAAGAAAGATACAGAGGCGGAGTCATCATATGTTAGCCTGAGGAAACCACGAAAACCAAGTATTAACCGAAATGAAGAAAATACAGCAGTGGGTACAAAGCCTTACTGTGCTTCAATCGTTAGGTGAGATCTTCATTACTCCTCACAAAACAGGCAACAATGACATTGTGAGCCACTTACCATTTTGAATAACTAAAAGGAGCATGGAGAGTTTCACCATCTCATTCATCAGCTGGAACTCAATGAGAGCTTTCATTTACAGCTCAGATGTTGGTAACTCAGTTTGAGCCTCGTTTGAGCTGCTTTTGGAGATGCTACCACCATTCATGAAAAAGCAAAAGGCAAATGAATCCTCTTATTGGTGAAAGTTCACAAATAACAGAGTGTCAACAAAATAATGTATTTGTATTATTTAATAAATAATATTATCAATTATGCATGTTTTAATAGATTTACTGCTGTCCAAAAATACTGTATTTAATAATAAATTGTCTTTTTAAGCTTTAAAAACAAACAAATGATGCTCTTAACTAGAAACTAAACAAATATGCATTTAACCTATTGTACTGAGCCAGACCTCTTTTCTCCATTTGTCACGATTGGCCCCTCCCAGTCCTGTCCATGTGTTCGTCTTTTGGTTTAGCCCATGTGCGTTTGTTTTGGTTTAGCCCCCTCCTTTCATGATTCCGCCCCTGATTGTCTCCACCTGTTTTCCACCTGTCCCTCGTTTTCCCTGTGTATTTAAGCCCTGTGTTTGTCGGTCTTTGTTGGTTGTGTTGTTTGTACTAGTCTTTGTACTGTTCTGCTTGTTGGATTCTGGTGTCTGTCATGTCCCCCGATCAATCCGTGTTGGATCTTTGAACCTGGACTGTCTCGACTATGACCCTGGATTTCCCCTTAATAAATCTCTCTTATCTCAGCACGTGTGTCCACCTCCTCGCTCCGCGTCTGCACCTTTCAACTTCTTATATCAGCAGGTCAGCCTGCACTAGGTAGCTGTCAAACAACCTCAGATAACTCACTGAATTAGAAAATCTATCAAATCTTTTTGGCCACAGACACTATTGTGGACAGTTGTGTGGGCTGTGAGTTTTATCGTAACTGTTAAACTGGTCAATTAGTACAGATAATGAAGAATAATGAAAAACTAGTGTAAACCAGGCTATTAGCCCATTTAACTGAAGGGTCAAGGACGTGGAAACCATTTTATTTTCTTGGTTTTTATAACCTCTTGGACCCCCTGAATGTCTCAAAATCATAAATCTTGGGGGTCCCTGAAAATAAACATATGCTGTTTGTTAGGGTAAAAGAGACACTCAAATACAAATTCAGGGAAAGGCCACTGCTTCACTCACAATTAACAAGCTTCTCTCTTCAGTATTCTTAATTAACTAGAGCTGGTCTGCCTCAAAGTGTTGCTGTAGTAAACTGGTTAATGGCTATGGTTAGTTCTTTATAGCGTGATATCTTTGAAAAACTTTACCTATGGCATATTTTTAAATATGAAAACTTTCCCAAAAGACTGGTGGTAAGTGTGAATTTAGGCATTGAGTGTCACAAAAATAAGTAACTGCTGTAATTGTTGACTTCAGTGTCCCGTTCAGACTGAGCCACTGCAAACTGATGGGTAGCCCACTCTTGAATAAAGATCTCGTTTTCCAAATTGCGGCAGTGTCTGACGGTTAAATGTACAAGTGCACGGGAGGCATATGAGACAAATGACTAGTGAAATTTGACAAGATAATGTTGGCTTCTCATTAGAAATTGTATCTTAAAAGTTCAAGCAGTTACATTGAAGTGTATGCATAGGTGCCTTAATGTAACTGTTGCTCCATTTAAGGTGGAAAATTCAAACAAAGCTGTAAATTTAGCATATTGTCGCAGGAAAACAAGTATCTCCAAAATAGTAACTTTACAGGAGAAGGCAAAAACACTCTTACCTTTCAATGTAATTTAATGTAAAGAGATTTTATTCCAAATTTTCAGGCAACATAAAGGACAGCTGGTTTGTTGAAATGATGTAGAAAAATAAAAACCGACAAAAATGGAGATACATGGTTTTCATTGGACAGCGACGATATTTAGCCTAAAGCATCAGCAATGTTCATAATACTATGATGTAAATTTATAGCAACATCATATATTATGTTGATTTTTTTTTCTCAAAGTTTTGAAAATTAATCAATAATCAAACTGATTAGTAATAACCTAATTAGTCACAATTTGAACCAATTTTTTTCCATCTACAAGCTGTTACTCACAATAGTCCATTTGCATGGAAGCTCATTATACACATCCCACTAAAAGTGCCCCTCCAAAATGTCCCTGGACTGTCAATAACTTGCACCTTTTCAGTAAATCTGCCCCATTTTGAGAAAAAATAGTTTAGTGCTTTTGTATATTGTATTTGCTCAACAAAAGATATTTCTGTAGATGTTCTGCTGCCTCTTCACAAGTGGCTCTTAATTGAAGCACAGTGGAGACTCAGCTAATCCTGGACTGTTTCTAGGTTATGTTGTTTACCAATTTAAAGCCCAAAGCCACTCCCAGTGGAGCAGCTCAGTCCGCTTTCACAGAAGCTGGCAGTTTGCTCTGTTTCACTCACTTCCCAGGAGCAGAAGCAAATGTTTGAGGTGTAGTGACAGTTAGGGGTTACACAGAATAGTCCAGTGTTTCTTAAACTGGGGGTCATGACAGATCGTTTTAGGGGTTATACAATGGTTGTCAAAAATAAAAAAGTATGCAAGCATTTATTTTTTGAAAAGATATGATTACATGAAACACGCTATCACATCAGGAGATGGAGAGTTTGATCACCGGCGATGCCCAAGCCATCTATGGCCAGGGGTCCAAATGAGTGCAATTGGCCTTGCTGGGCCTTGGTTGGCCCTCTCTCTACCCCATCACGTAGCGCAATGCTAGCCCTTGTTAGCTAATGTAACAGAACTGGCAGTTAGCGTTTACCTCCAAGCTTGGGAAAAACATCAAGTAAATTACTCAGGCTCTGTCTAGTGTAGTGTAAATAAAATTCAGATTAAACACAATAAAAATGTCAAATTAGCACACAAACCTCTCAAGTAAACTTTATCAAATTCATATCTGGTCTGTAATAGAACAACAGCTACAACATGAAGCATTGAGGCAAGGTTTTTGCTGACCACCTGCTGCTACTGCTGCTTAAAGTCTCTAATTTTAGCAAATCCCAACCTATAATTTATATGACACGCAGTCAACTACTTTTTGGAACATGCTCTCTGGTTAGTAATAGTAAAAATGAATAGTCTTGCAAACCCCTAACACCAGGCAGGCTAATGACAGAGCAGGCTGAGTGGGCTCCATTGCCTCATTAGCCGAGAGGAAGTCTTCTCACATCTGGGGCAAGTGCCTTTAAATCTTGCAGCCAAGGGAGTTGGATTTCCACGGCGCCGGCCGATAAAAATCAATACAAATTACCGCTACGGCCCTAACGACTCAGCCAGGCCTGAAATAATTCCAAAACAAATGCACGCAGCAGAGCTAGCGTGAAGCTAATGAAGGTGGAGAGGGGGTAGGGGGTGCTCGTGGCTAACAAGCTTCCTCATCCTTTTACTCCTAAGAGAAGAAAAGAAACAAAAGAGTTTATGAAGGTGACACATCTGATCTAGGAGAGCTGAACGGATTGTGAGCCCATAACTTCTAAGCTCTGCAGCTCTTTACAGGGAGGGGTGGGGAGGGATGCAAGCAAAGGTGTGTGTTTTTTTGGACAGAACTAGGGATGTGGGAGTCCATTTCTCAAGAGAGCAAGGAAGATGGACAAAGAGGAGAAAGAACCTGAGAGAAAAAGAAAGAGAGAGAGAGAGAACTGATGGTGTATGAATATTACTAGGTTATTAAACCTATTTCTATATTTTTCTTAAAGTATGCTTTAAGTACATTTCATTAATTCAATTTAATTAATTAATGCAAATAAAATTAGAAAGCAATAATCTGTAAATCCATGTTGGCCTGTTTGTACAAAGACAAGAAATTGAAATTTATACACATTTAAAGTGTTCACTTTGAAATTGATGCCTGAAACTCATTCCAAAAGATGTGCACTGTAAATTGTTCAAATAAAATCAGAAACAGATCATACAATCAAAACAAATAAATAGCATCTGCGAAAGGCCTGGTCCTTTGTGAGATGGGTCAGGGCAAAAAAATGCATGAGCAAGTGATTTCACCCAGTACAGTGCATAATATCATCCAAAGATTTAGGGACTCTCTTATGGTACTGTGTTACAAACCAGAATACCAGATTTTTACAAAATCACCATCACCATCTGGAATTCTTTGACAAATGGTTGTCAAGAAACAGTTCATCCCTGCAACCACACTCACAATGGAAGCCACGTGTTACCAACGTCCAGAAACACTGCCAACTTCTCTGGGTTTGAGCTCCTCTGAAATGGACTGGTACACAACGGAAACTTGTAATCTGATGAGTCAACATTTCAGATTGTTTTTGGAAAAATAGAAGGATCATCCAGACTGTCACCAGTGTAAAACTTTGACAACCAGGGTCTGTAATGATATCAGGGTGTATTAGAAGGTAAATTGCATATGTGTGAAGGAAACATTATCGATAAAGAATATATACATATTATGGAGCAAAAATATGCTGCCTTCTAGACAACAATTTTTTTCAGGAATGTCTAGACTTATTTTAACATGACAACGCCAGGCTGAACTTAGATTCTGCATGTATGACAACAGTATGGCTATGCAGCCATATAATCAGAGAATACAGGTGCTAGACAGACCTTCCTGTCTCCCACTTAAATTGTGCAGTACATTATGAAGCACAAAATAAGACAACAAATGCCTCATACAGTTGCACAGCTGAAAAGTTTGCTTTTAAAAACTGAATCAGCTTTTCAGTTCCAAAATGTAAACATGCTGCTTTCGCAACTCTTTTAGGAAGCAAATTTGGAATGTGTATATCTTTTAAAATAAATCAATAAATATATATGTAACAATAAACAAAGTTCATAAGAAAAACCTTTTTTAGTTTACTACGAACAGAACTGACAAAGTTTTTGTTTTTTATTAACATTTTACATATGTCATGAAAATATGCAAGTATATTGCAAGTAAATTCTAACTGAATTATAACTAAATTATATCACATATTATGGTGAGAGAAAATTTCAATTCATAATTCACTTTCTCTAAGTAAAAATGCCCAGAAGTAGTTAGAATAATCTCTTAGAACAGTTTCATAATGATAAATATCAATATGCATGCATATGTTGCATGCAGTTAAAATGCTTTCACTTGCAAGATTACATTTTTTACAGTAAGCAAGCATCAGCGACTCAGACATTTAGAGAGACAGAGCACAAGAGAGCGTTTCTGACCCAGACAGAGACAGAAAATAAGAGGCTGTGAAGAGGGAGCAGGATGGAGATAGACGACATTTTCCCTGTATGCCAATGAGCAGTCTTATTAGCCTTTGGTCCTCTCGGCTCCCCCAAGAGGTCATTGGCAGGCGTCACAGGGTCTTACCTTAGTTAGAGATGAGAGGCGGAATCCCTTGGCCTTTTCTTTGCCCGCGTTCTGGTTGAGGTAATTGCCCATGGCCAGTAGGTACTCCAGCACGCAGACAAACGCTTCGCAGCCCCACAGCTGCTGGCACATGCGGATCTTCTGGTTAATCAGCTGCAAGACAAACAGAGAGGCCAGAGCGTGTCATATCCCTTGAATATAGGTGCCAACACGCCTTCACTGTGGTGATTTCTCACGAGCGCTGCTGTTAATGATGCCTCTCGCACCGGAGCACGCACACAGTTAATGAACAATTAGATGGCTTTCATAATGGAGGGGAAGCAGTGCGAATGTCGTAGCCAGACGTGAAGCGATGGAGGCCTTGAGCAGCGATCGCAGGGAATTAATTTAAATTAAAAGTTTGAAAATGTAAAAGGTGGGATGGCTGTTGCCAGCTGAGAAAAACTTCTGATATTTTTTCCCTCCTTTTTCCCCTCAGTGACAACAGAAGCAAATTCTTACTACAGAACCTGCAGATTGGGACCAGCCTTGAACCAAACCTGTAATATCCATTACCTCTAATTAATTACACTAAATTAGATACACCGCATTCATCCAGGCAGCCTGATTAACATTCATATTTATTCTACAAGTAACAAGCTGATTTCTCTCCCGAGGACAGCTTCCTGCAAACAGGTTGGGGTACTCTAAACCTGCGCTGGAGCTCAGAGCTGCAGCTGTTCATTGGTAATGCCGTTTGCGTCAGTGCTTAGCAGTGGATCTCATGCCCTCTATGCTGTGGAGAGAAAAGGGGAACACTCGCTTGTGATGGAGCCTTCGCACACACACTCACTCAGCCCAGCGTGAGCCACAATCTCCGAAAGACGTGGCATCTGGCCACTAGCTCAGCGTGTGTCCTTCGGCCTTGTGCTCAACAGCTGCCTCACCCAGGAGGCCTTCATTCCATCTGAAACTTTTTCAGAAGTTTACCTCACAAGCTGAGCCATGACAGCTATGGTGGTTTTACAATACATTACGGAATCTAATTCAACTAATAGGCCTTAGGCTCCCAGACAAACACACAAAACAAAATCTTTTTTTTTACTGTTAAAGAACTTAAAGTGTGGCAAGGTTTACACAAATTTACAGAATTAGGCTGGCTTTCCTTGGTAATGTAACTTGCTTGAAACCTTCTTCTTCTTCTTCTTCTTCTTCTTCTTCTTCTTCTTCTTCTTCTTCTTCTTCTGCTTCTTCTTCTTCTTCTTCCGGCTGCTCCCTTTAGGGGTCGCCACAGCGGATCATCTGCCTCCATCTTGCCCTTTCCACTGCCTCCTCTACTTTTACACTAACCATCTCCATGTCCATCTTCACTACATCCATAAACCTTCTCTGAGGTCTACCTCTTCTCCTTCTACCCGGCAGCTCCATCTCCAACATTCTTTGCCCAATATATCCACTATTCCTCCTCAACACGTGTCCAAACCATCTCAACCTGGCCTCTCTGGCTTTATCTCCAAACTGCTCCACCTTCACTGTCCCTCTGATCTGCTCATTTCTAATCTTGTCCATCCTTGTCACTCCCAACGAAAATCTCAGCATCTTCATCTCCGCCACCTCCAGCTCAGCCTCCTGTCTTTTAGACAGAGCCACAGTCTCCAAACCATACATCATAACAGGACGCACTACTGTCTTGTAAACCTTCCCTTTCACTCTTGCTGCTATCCTTCTGTCACACATCAGCCCTGACACCCGTCTCCACCCACTCCATCCTGCCTGCACCCTCTTCTTCACCTCTTTTCTACACTGTCCATTGCTCTGGAAGGTTGACCCAAGATATTTGAAGTCATCCACCTTTACGACCTCTACTCCTTGCATCTTCACCTTTCCACCTGCCTCCCTCTCATTCACACACATGTATTCTGTCTTGTCTCTACTGACCTTCATTCCTCTCCTCTCCAGTGCAAACCTCCACCTCTCCAGATTCTCTTCCACCTGCTCTCTACTCTCACCACAAATTACAATGTCATCTGCAAACATCATGGTCCATGGAGCCTCCTGCCTGACCTCATCTGTCAACCTTTCCATCACCATTGCAAACAAGAAGGGGCTCAAAGCTGATCCCTGATGTAACCCTACCTTCACCTTGAAACCACTTGTCACTCCAACTGCACACCTCACCACTGTCTCACTATCCTCATACATGTCCTGCACCACCCTAACATACTTTTCAGCTACACCTGACTTCCTCATACAGTACCACAGTTCCTCTCTTGGCACCCTATCATATGCCTTCTCTAGATCCACAAAGACACAATGTAGCTCCTTCTGACCTTCTCTGTACTTCTCTACCAACACTCTCAATGCAAAAATTGCATCTGTGGTTCTCTTTCTGGGCATGAAACCAAACTGCTGCTCACTGATCTGAACGTCTCGCCTTAGCCTTGCTTCAACAACTCTTTCCCATACCTTCATGGTGTGGCTCATCAACTTTATACCTCTGTAGTTACTGCAGCTCTGGACATCACCCTTGTTCTTAAAAATGGGGACCAGTACACTGCTTCTCCACTCATCATGCATCCTCTCACTCTCCAGGATTTTGTTAAACAACCTGGTTAAAAAGTCCACTGCCTTCTCTCCTAAACATCTCCATACCTCCACAGGTATGTCATCTGGACCAACTGCCTTTCCATTCTTCATCCTTTTTAAAGCTGCCCTCACTTCCACCTTACTAATTCTCTGGACTTCCTGATCCACTATCTCTCCCCCCATTGTCCTCCACTCTCTCTCGTTTTCCTCATTCATTAGTTCTTCAAAGTACTCCTTCCATCTACTCAACACTCTCTGTTCACTCACTAGTACATTTCCCTCTCTATCCTTTATCAGCCTAACCTGCTGTACATCCTTTCCAGCTCTATCTCTCTGTTTAGCCAAGCGATACAAGTCCTTTACTCCTTCTTTACTGTCCAGCCTTTCATACAGCTCATCATAGGCCTGAGCCTTTGCCTTTGCCACCATTCTTTTCGCTATGTGACTAGCCTCACGGTACTCCTGCCTACTTCCTTCATCTCTCTGGTTATCCCACTTTTTCTTAGCTGCCTTCTTCTTCTGAATACTCTCCTGGACTTCCTCATTCCACCACCAACTTTCCTTGTCTTCTTTCCTCTGACCAGACGAAACACCCAACACATTTTTGCCAGTTTCTCACCACCTTAGCTGTAGTTTCCCAGTCCTCAGGTAGCTCCTCACTGCCCCCAAGGGCCTGTTGCAATGTTTTCCCTGAACTGCCTTCAACCATCCTCCTCCTTCAGCTTCCACCATCTAATCTTTGGCTCTGTCTTCACTCTCTTCCTCTTCTTTTTTTCTAATCTCATTCTACAGACAACCACCCTATGCTGCCTTGCTACACTTTCCTCTGGTACCACTTTACAATCTCCAATCTCCTTTAGGTGGCATCTCCTGCTAAGGATATAATCCACCTGTGTGCACCTCCCTCCACTCTTGTATGTCACCCTGTGTTCTTCCCTCTTCGGAAAATACGTGTTCACCACAGCCATTTCCATTCTCTTTGCAAAATCTACAACCATCTGACCTTCTGCATTTCTGTCTTTCACACCATACATACCCAGCACCTCTTCATCCCCTCTGTTCCCTTCACCAACATGTCCATTGAAGTCTGCACCAATCACTAATCTCTCCTCCCTAGGGACACCATCTACCACTTCATCCATCAACTTGCTTGAAACCTATATTAAACTAAATTGCACTTTGTCATGCAGTCAACGGGGGAATCAGACCTCATATCCCAGAGTGCTCAGGGGGATCACGTGATCTTACTCCGTACCTGTCAGTGATCCCAGTCACATGAGTACTGATCACTTGCACCTGACAAACTTCAGTCCCAGCCTATAGAAGCTGGGACTTTAGTTAGAATCTTTCCGAGGTATTGTTTGATGCAGTGGTCTCTCTACTTTTTGCTTCCTGTGTTTTGACCTTTCACCAAGCTTGACCCAGTTGACTACTGTTTCGCTCTAGTGTACTTTTGCCTGTCTGGACTGTTTTGTGTTGTGAATTCGGACTGAACTTTAACTACGATTTGTGTTTTCTCCCTCCTTGGATTTTCCTGATTACCTGAGATGCATAATGTAAACTGTCCTGCAACTCACTAGAAATTCAGCCGCAACAGTTGCAAGCAACTTTGTCAAACAGCTTTCATAAAACAGCAAATCAAAACAATGGTAGTGCATCACGTGACCATGTTGACCAATAAACTGGGTGTTTTACTTGGTGGTTGAAAAAGAGACCCGCCCTCCTCCGCCCAAAACACACACCCAACCTACTCAAGTTTTTTCAAGTTTCCTGAGTGATAACAACGTGCAAATAAGTTTGTCGAATGCAACAGCTGGTTTAAGTAGAGAGTTAATGCTAGCAGCTGTTTAAATGGTTCCTTGTGACACCATATCTTCTTCTTTGTTAGCATGCTGTTATCGTGACTTACGTAGCCCTCTAATATTTCACAGGGCTCAGATTCAGTTGAAATCCAAAAGATAAATATTATTTCAGAAGGGAGACTAATGCACTCCTCAGTTAACATGGTGCTTCTAGGACAGATTGAGTGAGACTATAATCATAATGCTATATGGTTCACATACACACCACACATTAAATAATCAAATAGAGTATGATAGAATAATATTAGTAATAAAGAAAATTAGACAGATAAAAACAGGCAAAGACAGCTGAAAACAAAGATGTTAAAAATAATGCAAATATGTAAATACCATGCAGATGACTTAATAGTGAGAAATGATAGAATATAAAGGAATACGAGCTGCTAACTTGTCTAACTAGTGGAGTAAGCGAATGTGTTGTGTGCAACTTGTAACTGTCAAGTTGCATGTAACTTGTCTTAGAAACCATGTTAAGCGATGTCTTCTTTTACACCTTTTGTTCAAAAGGGTTTAAATTCAATTTAATCTAAGTTTACTGAGCTCCAAAGCCATTTCTAGCATTTTTAGCATTTGAGATTCTAATGAAAATCTAATCTGTGTGTACAGTTTTAATTAGTCTATTATAGTTTTCCTTTGTGCCTGAGTAATTTATATTATCATATTACAAGGTATTTTGTGAATATAATAAGTGCTTAATGTTACCAGTAATTACTGAATAAAAAGTCAGATTAATAACTGAATAATAAGACTATTATTCCTGAATAATACGACATTTAAAGCATTACTACATTTTGGAGTGTAATAATTCAGCATATTTTATTCTGTCTTTCAATAGAGCCACTCAATTCAATATGCACATGTTATCGAATAATGCATTTCACAGACTAGAGCAAACAAAGTACTCAGTTTATTACTGACTATTTTGCATGAAGTGTAATAAAAATTACACAAACAAGCCCACAATGAGTGCAGACCCACCCTCTTCTTAAAATATTGCTTCAAAATGACCTAAAAATCAAGAGCTGGGAAGAAAAGCCCACTCCATGCACATTAGCTTGTGGCTAGTTGACTATTATAAAATATTGTACTTGTCGCATTTATTATATCAAACCAAATTATTAAATAGTTCACTACTCTCATACTATTATTATAATTATTCATCATAATTTTACTATTATTATTAGTAGCAATTTTGAAGTTGCTCTTATTATTCTTATTATACCTATAAAACCTCTAATAATGCGTTTGAATGTACAGAAAAAGTTTATGCACTGCACAGTTCCTCATCACATGAAACTCCTTCATTTCTTATTCATTCTCCCTCCTTCTTTTGCATTTAATTTTATCCCACTCATCAGCTCTTAAGCACAGCAGCACACTGCACTTCCAAACTCCAGCACCACTGGGGCCGCTGCTTTCTCTCCCGCCACAGAGACACAGCAGGTCACACCTGGAGAGCTCTCTACATTCCCCCAGCTGAGCCGGCCCTATTTTCCAGCCTAGCGCCCTGCCCGTCAGATGGCGGGCAAATCCGCCTTAATGTTGTGGGCTTAAAAAGTCTAGCGTGTCAGACAATCCTGCGGATTTAGAGTCAGCGGTGGAAATAGAAGCCTCAGCTCCATCTTGTTTATGGCACAGCACTTTTTGCAGGGGGCCACATTGCACTCCGCCTACGACTATCAAACCTGCCCTCCACCCCACACGCACACACCTTGGAGAAGAGTTGAAGCTTTTAGACTGTGTGTTTCACATTGTTCCATTTGCTGTTATAGAAGGAAGTAGGAGCACACAGGTGTAAAGGTGATGTCAGTCACATGTCTGTCGACACGTACATCTGCATAAGTTGAGGCAATGTAACAAGAAATGGGAATGGTGATTCAAATATATTACTACCCAAAATCATTTTAGTATTTATTTGTATAGTTGGATATTCAGATAAGATGTGTAGTTGTGCACAGATTTTAAATACATTACCAACTAAGACAAACAATTGAAATTGTATCTCCTGTTGAAGTTGCACTTTTTTTGGAAGTTGGGAGAAATAACATGCTAAACTATGGTGCCCACGTGCTCATGCGAGTAACCCTGTAAAGCCTGAAATAATACTTTAACCCCTTATTACATGCTAAGGCTTATTATTCAGTAATTACATGGACTTCAATGCAAATTGGCTGCGCTATTCTTAGTTTTTAGAAGTGTGTGTAATAAACCTGCCAGTGGGCCCTGGGCAGTTAAGGGGTTAAAAGCCAGAAGGGTGAGGTCAGATTCTGAGTTTTTCGAAATGTGCACAGGCTCAAAAAGAAGGGCCACCGTTAGCTTGGCACTAAAATAAAATTTCATAACACTGGTTAAAAAAAGGCTACCAGGGTAAAATGGCTACTTAGCCGTATACGTTTATGTAGCCTTATATCATCAATTAATACAGGTGTTCAGTCATAATTGCCATTGTTATGACAAAAAGTCTATGAAAGGTCCCTAAAATATGGGTGAATATACTTTGAACATGTGTTCATCCTTGTGTGTTTACCATTAACCATATTAAATACTTCTTGTTGGGAACATGGTATTCAAAAATTATTTGTTTAAAAAGTTGGACGTTCAAACAGCAAATATAGTTCAAATGGCCATTTCTAGTGATGAAACATTGCTTTTTTCACTGGTGTAGAAAAATCAGGCTACTCTGTGTCCTCATGAGAGAGCAGTTTGCTTGCTTTGCTTTCTTTCATTTCCCTCCTCATTGCAGATTTGGAGCTCTCTGAAGGAAGACCACCAATTTCACATTCGCAATCAGCCAACACAGCGCTGATGAGAGCTGACTAGATCCAGTGGTACAGGACACAGCACAAAAACTATGATCGACGGCGGCCCTGTTTTCATTTTCTTATTCAGTGCAATCTGAAATATTTTCTCATAAGGACATTTGAATACTGTTTGTTTAAACAGCAAGAATTTAAAAAAATGTTTCACATGCCTATACCTAATTCTGAGTAGTCTGGAAGGGAGGGTTACCAACACTCCAGGAGACTGTGCCAGGTGCCTGAGCCCCAGACAGAGCCACGAGAGGCGGCATGAGGACAGTACCCAAGCCCCGGAAAACAACAAGAGGTGGCATGAGGACAGTGCCAGAGCCCCAAACGGCAATGAGAGAAACCAAGGGAGGTTGCTGCCCAAGCCCAATCCGCCACTGAGAGCCACAAGACGTGACATGAGGCCAGTGCCTGAGCCCCTGCCTCCTGTTTTGCTGTGGACTCACTGCACTACACCTGATGTTCTACCCTTGCGGCTGTGCTGTAGCAGGGGGCAGTGACACGTAAACAGAGCAACAAGCCCTCTCTTTCCCTCTCACCTCAGGGGTTCACACTGCACTTAACAAGAGCCAGCTGATGCTGTTTTGGCTTTGGTAATGCAGGTGCCTTTAAAAGGAGCAGACACTGAAGAGAAAGGGAGAGACAGACGATCAGCAGAGCAGCAGTGGATGGAGGAGAGTTGAAAAGCTTGTGGTGTGAAAAGACACTATAGAGTAAAAAGCCACTGAAAAGCGGTGGGGTTTGGTTTGGTTGTGCTTGTTTTGTGAAAGAAAATAAAGCACGTGTCTGCTGAAACAGTCCACTCTGCCTCATATGTCCTTCTTCCTCATGGGGTAGTACATGGGGTCTACTGAGATTTTTACTGGTTTTTATTTTAAACAGGCTATTTAATATTTAAAATGGTTTTCATTTATTTCAGATTTACAGCTATAAAAACATTGCAATAGACTGTCCCCCAAGGAAAAACAAGTAATCTGATTTTCTCTTAGGTGAAGCGGACACCACGACAACATCACATTAACTATTACTGATTTGTAACTGAACATAAACTCACAATTGTCCCTAGCTCGTCTGTGCGAGTTCCACTAATAACATCAATGTTCCCAGCCCAACGTCAGTGAGGACACAGAGAGAAAAACAGAGGGACAGAAGGACACATGCAGCTTCTGCTGAAATAACTGTCAATCCCCAGGGCTAGAATGTAAGCCCTCGAATGGCACGCAACTGCTGAGTCAAGTACAATTCCTCCACTGTATATTCGCCATAACCGCAGACAAATCCCCTCCTCACACACTGGTTTTGACACCCGACTTCAGACTTTCATCAACTGTTAGCTTATGGAGTTTCTGAAGACTAATGCCATGTGCTGCCTTCCCATAACCCTGCACTTTCGTCCAATGAAGGGTGTTTTCAGCTAAGTGAGTGCATCCGGTTTCAGAAAACAGTGCATATAATGAGAAAGCAAAAGACCAATGATCACAAAAGACACTCAAATGAAGGCTAACTTCCCAAACAACTGATGAAATTGAAGTGGAATTGGAGGATAAAACTTTTCTCTTTGTCTCCCCGTTCAGCCAGGGAAGGCTATCAAACTGCTTATGGTGCCTTTCTCTCCTCTGGCCCTACCTTACCTTTCTCCCTGTAATAAAAGATCTGAAGGACTCCAAAGAGATTGGCCATTAGAAAAACCCTCACCCAGCTCTAAGTGCAGAATCTTTAGGAGCTAAGCAACTACGCATTAATGCATGACTTTTTTCCCCCCTCCTACAAATCCATTTCATTTATTTCTCCAGGATCCTGCTGTCTGCCAGAATTATCTTTTGCATTAGTGAATGAGCTTTTTATTCTTTCTCTTTGGGTCTCTTTGAGTTTGTTCTTTTTCTTCCTTTTTTTTGCATAGTGTGCCAGGAAGCACCTTCATGAGGCTTTTGCAATGCAATATGGGTTTCCCCTCAGAGCGTACAAGAGGCCCGACTTAGTATGAGACTGTTTTTCCAAGAACAAACTTTTCAATTTCTAGTTATGAGTCCGCTGTCAATCATAATCACCATTGCAATGCACTGTTAACTACAAAACCATTGCTTGTGCACACACACTCACACATCAATTGGCATTCACTTGCATATATTCTCTACTTTTCCATAACTTAATTAATAGAAATAATAATAATTGCATATTTGGAGTTTTTCTTCTACAGAACACTGTCCTCTAGTCTAAATCCTATTAACATACTATCAGTACAAAGCCGCAATCTGCATCTGTATGTGTTTAGTGGGGTGTCACATACAGATTAATGTATTTTTCTTTGTTGGCGGGGGGCTCAGAGGACGCAAGATGATACATGCTGTGAACCGATTACAGTTGGGGTATTATTTTTTTTCTTTGATACAAACACTCAAGCGAAGAACAGCGCTTTTGGATACATGGCATTTCACTGTGCAGGAGCACCTGAGCACCAGCAAACGAGGAGCCTCCTTTGCTGTCCACAACCATCTTTACATGGAAAACTTAATAAGGGAAGCAATATGATAACTTGAAGCAGTCATGATACAAAAAGACCTAATCCCACATGTGACACCAAGAATGGACAGCTTCCAAACATGCAGCGGACAGCACCAGAGTTCGATGGAAGGGAACCCCTGACCATTACCTTAGTCAAGTACAGCATTGATGGAGCAAAAGTCGTAGATCAAACAGTGCCAACATTGCTCAACACAAGGATCATATCACCCGGGCTGAAACATCAAATATGTTCATTTGTGTAGACACTGAATTTGTCAGTTACAGGATCAAGGAAAAAACAAATAACTTACTCTGAAGGGATGTTAACAAATACTGATTTGCATGTCTATTTGGAATGTTAACGTTTTAGTTTTGCTAAAATACTGCAGTAGTATTGTCTAGAATCCTTTTATGTCTTTTAACTCTCCTTTTATGTCTTTTAACTTAATGAGTAACAGCCAGCCTGAGATTTGCTCTTGTCCAGTCTCTTTCTTGGCCACTCTTTTTCTCTTCCTCATATCCTCTGATAATGTCTTTTTCGGTCTCCTCAAAGCCTCTGCCATGATGTCCATACTGGGAATACTGAGCTAGCTTCTTCTCACAGCTAGACCCATAGTTGCTGGTATGTGACATGATGCCACAAAGCATTAGCAGTTCTTGCGAGAGGTCAAGTGCACGCTCCACCAAAGTTACATAATGCCAATTCTCCCTATTGCAAGTCAGGGTACCATCAAATTGATTCAGAAGCTGTTATTATAGGGTAAAATTGATATTGCAAGCCTTTTCTTACAGCTGGAAAATCTTTCAGAAGTACCTGCACTTGCATAAATACAATCTCATCTGTTCTACATTCACAACGTATTCTAATTCATATCTGTTAGCACACATTATCTGTTCATTCCGATTAATGTTTTCAGCTCCTTTGCTAACTAACCTCTGAATTAACAGCAGCCCATAATATTAATTCAGAGACAAGTCTGAAAAAAAGGAGCGTGTGAATACAAAAGAGAAAGAGACAGAGATTGACTGACCGGTTTCAGGTCGTCCATGCTGATGGGCAGTTCTCTGAGGGTCAGCAGCAGGTCCAGCTGACTACTCAGGTATGGGATATTACACAGCTGAGGAGGAAGTGACACACAGTGATTAAAAATTGTCAAACATCTTCATTTTCAATCAACTTCTCACTCTTTGAGAGTGACCAACCTCAGATGTTCCTGTGGGTGTTGTGATGAATAAAGACAGCCATGTGATGCAACAAACATAATTCATTTGGGTCAAAATCATCACAGACCAGCGTTTAACTATGTCACATAAAGGCCTTCCAGTGTGTTTGTGGTGTACTGCATGCTATACCATAATTGCAGTATATGCTACTTTGCCATGTGTAAACTACAGTGAGGGGAAACATTTTTGCATTTTTGTTTCTGTGGTGGAATATATTTCCCATGTAAATATTAATTTCTAGTTTACACAGGTCTTTTGAGTTTGTATTTATTACTCTCTAACATCTCTCCATAAGACTGTTACTCTAACATCTCTTCATAAACAGACCTGTCCTGCTAATCAATTTCTCTCCTTCTCTCTCTCTCTCTCTCTCTCTCTCTCTCTCTCTCTCTCCCTTTATTTGAGCCCTTGAGCGACGTTTGGTCTGAGTCGCCACATGGGAATTACCAGAGCTGCTAGAGTCACCAAAGCTCCATCTACGTTGGCTGATCTGTACTGTTTTGACCACCATAGAGTTTCATGCTGTACAAAGCTGTGCAAACCTCACCTGCATGATCTGACCCTCCTGATACTGCTGCTGCTGCATAAACTCAAACTATCTAATCAACCATTGCTCCAGCTGTTTTTATATTTTATACTAATGCTGTTTGCTATCTGGTGTCGACCAAAGGACAATGGGTTCCTCTTTTTGAGTCTTGGTTCCTCTCAAGGTTTCTTTCTCTTGCTCTTAGGGAGATTTTCCTTGCTGCTGTGGTGGCTTGGACCCGGATTTTTCTGTAAAGCTGCTTTGTGACAACACCTGTTGTAAAAAGCGCCGTATAAATAAACTTTGACTTGACTTTGACTTATAAATATGAACACAAAAGCATAACTAGAATCAAAGATTATGCCACCACAAGTTAATAACAGCTTTGAAAATATCTATTCAGCTTTTGGAGCACTGTGGATCAGTTTTAGCCCATTCCTCTTGGCAATTCTGTAGGGCTACAAGGATCAATCTGTTGAACTTGCAATTTTTAAAATCCTCCATAAATTTACAATGGCTCTAAAGTGGAAGATTGGCTAGGCCATGCAGTGTTCTTGACCATTTTTCAAAAGCATGTTTGAGGTCATTGTCTTGTTGAAATGTCTATGTTCTTCCATTTCATTAAGATTAAATTCTGTTCTAGTACTTCCTGGTACATCGCTCCATTCATGTTTCCTCTGAAACATGAACGTATAATACTCAGTAATACAAAGTACTGTTTGCAGTACAAATAGACTGGGTTTGGTGTTCTTGGGATTGTATGCCCGAGCCTTCTTTCTACAAACATGATGAAGTAAATGACAGCCAATGAGTTCTGTTTTTGTTTCGTCTGATCAGAGTACACTGTTCCAAATAGTTTCTGATTGGACTGAATGCTTAGATTTTAGATGCACATCTATGTGCTTCTTTTATAGCAGAGGAGTTCTGAACGGGGTCACTTTCAAATGGCTGCTAGCTTCTGCCTTACCATACTTATCACTAGTCTGAGAGAAATCTTGCACAGCATTCGTGTCCAGGGATTAATTGCTGTTTCAATTCATTTCTAACTGCACATCATTGAACCTATTTACACACACACCAATCAGGCATAACAATATGACCACATCATTCTCGGCACTGCAGTAACACTGACATGGTGGTGGTGTGTTAGTGTGTGGTGTGCTGGTATGAGTGGATCAGACACAGTAGTGCTGCTGGAGTTTTTAAACACTGTGTTCACTATTAGACACACCTGCATTGTTGGTGCACCCCACAGATGTAAAGCCAAAGATGATTATTCATCTCTTGCTCTACAGTATGAGCTAATCATCCTCTACTCTTTCATTGGTGGTCACTGGACGCTGCCCACAGGATGCTGTTGACTGGATGTTTTTGGTTGGTGGACTATTCTCAGTCCAGCAATGACACTGAGGTGTTTAAAAACTCCAGGAGTAATATAGTAAATAGTCAATAATTTATCTATCGTTTGTTATTATTATTAACACTTTTAACCACATCTTTGTACTCATGAATATGTATTTTTTGTTCATATTTGTAAGTCAACAGACAATACAACTGTGCAAGTTTTAAGTGCATATATGCACTGGAAGTATAAAAAAACAAGAGTGTCAGAATACTTTTTGTCCCTCAAAGTAAATACACATGAAAAATTTCATAAAGTAAATAAAACACTGGATGGCAATTCAGGTGAATGTTTTTGTTTGAGGTAGTTTTTCAGTAAATATGATCGAGAAAACCTTTAAAAAGAAAAAAGCACACCTGAGGTCCATTTGGTCTTAAATTTCCCTAAACACTTCATACAAGAAGTCCAGGCAAGAACACAAATCATAAAGTGTCACATGAAACCTTCTCAGAGATTTTAGGTTAGTGAGGATTTTCTGGGAAGAAAAGAGTACCATTATCGAGCAGCTCTGAATTAAAGGTAATTCACTCAAACTATTACTTTGTAGACTGGTAAAAATTATGAACAAGGCAGATTCATACTGGATTAAAATCATGGATGTTGTCATTTCTCAAATTATAGCACCTCCCCAGGTAAAACTAATCCAGCTTGAACAGAGCTTTAGAATGGTTTTAGATCGCAAGCTCACTGCTAGACAATGTGTCATTTACCTGAACTGACCAATTGCAAATCCCTCTGTAATGCCTTAAATGGCCTGGGCCTACTGGCAGGCCTAAAGTTTTATTGCACACTTATATAATCTAAGAAGAGCCCAACCAGTTTGCACTGAGGTCCCTGCAGTTACTGAATAATGAGCCTCAGTATGTAATAAGCCTGGGATTTTAAAAGGCTAACTGTGGTCCACTCAACACACATACAGTACCAGTCAAAAGTTTGGACACTCTGGAAGATATTTCATTATTTTTAATAATGTCCACATTTTACAACAGTGAAAACATCTAAACCATTATGTCACGCATCCCTCTGGCTCTGAGACACACTACATCTCCAATGACTCCTGACCTTCCCCTTCTTCCCTTTTTGCCTGACCTTTGGATTGTTTGCCTTTTGTGTTATCACCATTTATTACCATTTTGCCTTGTTTTCTCAACCCTACCTTTTGTCCTGACCCTTCGGAATGTTTCTGTTTTTGCACTGGCTGTGTTTCCTGGATTTGACCCACACATGTTTAGTGACCATGAAACTGGATTTTGATTCCATCAGTAAAGCCTTCTTTGATCTTTTTAACCGCAAACGTCTGACTCTTTTTGGCATGTTATAGAATGCTTTGCCAGTTATGCAGACAGCGGACTGGGAGGGTTTTCAGAGGGCTTTGGCTGAACAAGGACAATTGCTTGGCAGACATCAACAAGTTTTGTCAGAAGTCACACACTCGCTTGAGTCGCTAGCCCACCAGCAGTCTGAATAGCAAGCTCACCTAGTAGCAAATGTAAAAGGACTCTCTAGTCAGCTACAGAATATGAGCATTGTGGAAATGAGGTAGCGCCGCCAGCCTATAAACTCAAGCTGAAGCTTCACACACTGTGTTCCCCATGAGTAAGATAAATACATTTGACGGGGATCCTGATAAATGTTATGGGGTTTTTACTCCAATGTTCCGAATTTTTTGAAAAATCCACAGTAAGCTCTGATCAAGCTAAGATTGCCTTCCTTGTTTCTCATTTGGCTGACCGAGCCTTAGAATGGGCAGCAGCCAGCTGGTCTCACATACATGACCTTTTGTACACCCAATTTATCAAAAAATTTAAAACTGTTAAAACACGGTCAGTGGGGAGTTACTTTTGAAATTTTGCCAGGGTAATCGCTCTGTATTTGAGGATTCCCTCAAGTTCCATACAGTAGCTGCTAGTAGTGGATGGAATGAAGCTGTTCTTTTAGTCATGTTCCGTCAAGGACTTAATACTGAGATTTTGAACGCACTAGCTTGTAGAGATGATAACTTGACTCTGGATCAACTCATCACCCTTTCTATTCGATTGGATCACCTACTAAACAACCACAACAAACCTAAGACTGAAGCTACTGCCAGAAGAAAGACCAGAGTAAGAATACCCCAAGCACCTGTGGTATAGAAAGAATCAGAGTAACCCATGCAGTGTGAGTCATTCCACTTATCTCAAGAAGAGAGACTCGGTCACCTGAGAAACAACTTGTGTCTGTACTCTGGTAATGCTGGTCATCACCTTCGTGAAAGCAATGTGGTGAGAGTTCTCACAAAGGGGTTGGTTTCCAAATCTTTCCTTTTGGCAGTAACTGCATGCTCTCCTACCAATTTTTTTGTAGTTTCAGGTTTCATAGATTCCGGTGCCAAAGGAAACTTTATTCATTTAAGTCTGGTGGAATAACTACAGATTCAAGTGGAAACCCTGAAAACATTGCTAAGGGTAGCTGCCTTGCACAGAGGACATGTAGGCACTGGAACCATCTCTAAGATGGCTAAACCCATTCATCTGGAAACAAAGAACTTCTGCCCTTCTTAGTTGTTGAACATTCTGAATTCAAACTAATTTTAGGGCTCCCTTGGTTTGAGAAGCATAACCCCACAATTTCATGGTCTGAACATAAAATATTGAAATGGTCTGACTTTAAGACATGCATTACTCATCCTTCAATTCCTGTCCTGTCCACTTCTGTTGAGTCCCTATGCTGATAGCACAATTCACATTCTCTCTGAATACTCAGACCTCAAAGAGGTTTTTAGCAAGAGTAATGCCACTAAGCTGCCACTACCACCCTATGATTGTGCATTAGATGTTGTAGAGAATCCTGTGTTGCCCAAGTTATGAGTACATCCGTTAACCGAAGAGGAAGAAAAGGCCCTAGACAAATATATTCAAGAGACATTTGAACAGGGATTTATTTGACCCTCAATGTCCCCTATATACTTCATAAAGGAAAAATATGGCAGTTTATGTCCATGTATTGATTACAGAGACCTTAATCAAATTACTAAGACATACCCTTATCCACTTCCCCTAGTGACAGTGGCCTTTGAACAGCTGAAAGGAGCCCAATGTTTCACCAAACTGGACCCCAGGAATGCTTATAACTTGATCAGAATCAAAGAATGAGATAAATGGAAAACTGCTTTTGTGACCACTACGGGGCACTATGAATAATTGGTTAATTTCAGCCTCTCTAACACCCCCTCTGCTTTTCAGGCCTTCATTAATGAGGTACTCAGAAACATGCTCAGAGACATTGTTTTCTGCCCAGACAAAGAGTCCCATATAAAGCATGTTCACACTGTCCTGAAATGTCTTCTGGAATATAACTTATTCGTCAAGGTTGAAAAATGCGTGTTTCACATCCAATCTGTGTCCTTTTTAGGGTGTTTTATCAGTTCACGAGGTCTTATTATGGATGATCAAAAGGTAGAGGCAGTGGTCCAGTGGCCAACTCCATCCTCAGTCAAAGAATTACAAAGATTCCTGGGATTTGCAAATTTCAATATGTGCACTAAAGCAGACGTATTATCTACAATGTACCAAAGTGATGACCTAATTTCCACTCAGTTTACATCTGAACATATTCTCCCCCCTGAGGTCTTGTTCTCATCTATTCGTTGGGAGATTGATGAGGCTATTGAAAAGGCATTAGCCAATATCGCCATTAGCCAATATAGCCAATAGTGCCTTATCAGTGCCCCCCACAAAAGACTTATGTACCAGATTAGTTCCGTACTCAACTCATCACTTAGGCTCACTTGTCACTCACTTCTGGCCACCCTCGGGAGACACAAACCCATCAGCTTCTTTCCCATCAATATTGGTGGGAATCAATGAACAAGGACATGCATTCCTTCATCGCTTTATGCTCATCATGCTCTCACTGTAAAACCCCAGAGACATTACCTGATTACCTCAAAATATTCCCTTTACCCATTACTGAAAGACCCTGGTTTCATATAGCTGTAGATTTTGTAACTGACCAACCCAAATCCCAAGGTTTTGCCACCATCTTGACAGTCATTGACTGCTTCTCCAGGGGAGTTCGTTTTGTACCTTTTGACTCGATTCCAAGTGCCTTCCAGACTGCAGGGGCTTTGTTTAATCACGTCTTTCTAATTTTTGGCATACCAGAGGACACTGCTGCCGATAGAGGTCTTTAATTCACATCAGAGGTTTAGGCTGCATTTTTTAACTTATTGGTGCTTCCATAAGTCTTACTTCTGGCTGTCACCCACAGTCTAATGGCCAATGTAAAAGAATGAGCAAAGAATTAGGAAAAATTCTTGATATTATTCTGTCATGACAATCCCACAGTCTGGTCTCATTTTTTTACCCTGGGCTGAAATAGCACAGAACTCCCTAACCAGTTCAACTACAGGTAAGACTCCCTTTCAGTGTATCCTTGGATACCAACCACTGGACAGGTTCTTCAACAGATGTACCTGCAGTAGATGAATGGTTGCAGAGGAGTGAGAGAGTTTGGGAGGAAGCTCACCAAGGCATTGAGGCGATACTACAAAGGCACAAGGAACAAGCGGATCATCACAGGAATTAAACCCCTGTGTTCCAAGCCGGGGACAGAGGGTGATAAGCTACCAAAGACTTCAGATGTACAGAGGGAAGTAGGAAACTCCAAACCAAATACATTGGGCCTTTTAAGGTGTTGAAAAGAGTTAATGAAATCACTTTTAGATTAGATTTACCCCCTCATTTTAGAGTCTCACTTTTATTTCATGTGTCTCTCTTTAAACCTTTCATTGCAGAGCCTTTGGACGAGGCTGACACCAGGCGTCACGCCATAGGCTGTTGGACTCCTGGAGACGTGGATGTCACATCCAGTACTTGGTGGACTGGGAGGAATACAGCCCCGAGGAGCAGTGCTGGGTCTCAGCATATGACGTTTTGAATCCTGGTCTCATTGCAGACTTCCACAGTCAACATCCTTGACAAGTCTGCTCCTCACCCTAGGGGTTGTCCATTGAAAGTACTCCCAAGTTCACTCCGCCATAATTAATATTTTACTACTTTTACTTTCAATACTTAAGGACATTTGAAGGCAAATACTTTTGTACTTTTACTCAAGTTGAGGTCCAGAGTACTTCTACTTTTACTGGATTAATATTTTACCTTGGGTATCTCTACTTTAACTGAAGTACATGATTTGTGTACTTCCTCCACCTCTGCATATATACATACAGAATTGATAAATATATACTGTGTGGTGCCTACGACCAAAGCACAACAGCACATACATTCTAATACATATGCATAGCACGCCTTGAGTGCATTACTGTGAGTATAACAGAATTCAATTCAAACAGATTTAAAAAAATGTTAAAAAATGTCGCAAAGTAATACATTTATGCCTAAGGGCTGGTCTGAAAGGAATCACTGTGTATATTAAACTCAGAATACTCAATCACCAAAACCAACTTTCGGACAGTGGTCTGGTGATCAGAAACTAGCCATAAATGAAAAGCTGCAGAACCAATGAACTCAAACTCACTAAAAAGTTTGTGCAAAGAAAAGAGAGCGCAGTTAGTGGAGGCAAACTGATGGAAACTAAGACAAATGTTAGAGACTACGGCATAATGTATGCCATGTACAAACCTAAGTGTATATATGTTTGATTTTTAACTAATCTGTTTAAATAAGCTCAAATATGACACAGATTAATGTCTTGGCAGTAACATCTTGTTGTGCAGTGGAATATTATTGTTTTTCTATGATTAGATCTTAAATTGAATTAAATTTCAATCTGAAAATTGTGCAGCAAGGTTTTACTTTTAAAAGTTTAAAACGGTCTATTAAATGGCCTTTTCCATGTATTGCTTGGAAACACCATTCAGCCAGACTTCAGACTTCAGTGATACATTAGTGATACATGTCATATGCATTATAAATTATGAATAAACAAAAAGCCAGAAGAGTTGATGACCTAGTTACAATCATATAGTGATCATATAGCGATACTCATCATGAGAAATTTTGCAATTGTGTAGCATAAGAAAACAAGTTACTGACTTATAGAATACTAACAGTAGGCGAGACTGGGGACAGTTACAAGAAGTCTTATTCTTCTTATTCTTGATGGCACAGTTCAGTTAGAACCTCCCCTCACCAGGAAGATGGAAGACACTTTCAACATTTGCTGCAGCATTTATTGAAAAAAACACTTGAACTAGTAAAAGTAGTGAAAAGTGAATGAACTACCTTTTTTACATACTGTCCTAAGGACTGTCCTTAATCAAAACTTACTGAGTTGAATAAACAAAGTATGTTTTATTTTAATTTAATTTTGGGTTCAGCATAGGCACAATTAATCAATTTTATTGCTTACAACAAACAAAACAGGCAAATATAAGACCATGAGAGGTTAATGATAAACAAAATAATTCCCAAAGTAACTTGTTTGTAATTTCTTCTATGTGTGTGTGTGTGATTGGGGATGTCATACAGTGAAAACATTATCTAAAAGTAAAAACTGAATTCTATAAGAGTAAGGAGGAGGGTTACTAACACAGGGGTTCCCCTCAATTCTTTTGGAATGAGCCTTAAATATAATGAATGATGAGGGTAGGACAGTCAGGGAAGTGATAAATATTACTAAATACATAAATATAACTATAATATTATTGTACAAATAAATATTACAATGATGTTGTGAAGCAATGCATATTTTCAGATTAATGTGCTTATTGACACAAAAAGCAAAAGTTAATTAGTGAAATTTAATGTTTAACATTTTTAACCATCCCTGATCCATGCTGCAGTTGTCCCCAAGGTTGGGTCAGTTGCAACATATGACTTCTTCCATTCAAATACATTTTGTGGATGTCTTACATAATCATCTTTACACTGAATGCTTAATTAGCAGACAGATGTAAGTTTAACATATAAAAATATGGTTAGCCTAGTCCAAATTATCTCTGAATAACTGAGAGAAATACATAAAGTGTTGCAACTGTCCCCAGTCTCCCCTACCAGTTTAATAACAGAAAAAGAGCTTGGCTTCTCTTTCTGTGTTATATAGTAAATTTTATGCTTTTTTATCAAGCTAAATCAGTAGCAAGCAGTGCCAGTTCTTGGGAGCAGGATATACATTACATTACATTACATTACATTTAGCAGACGCTTTTATCCAAAGCGACTTACAAATAATGTGGTACATAGAACAAACATAGTCAAACCATTGAAGTGTTTGTGACGTTTGTGGTATTCCTTTAAAAGTTAATGCTTGTTTCAAGCATTCAGAAAATAAATAAGGTATGCCAGCATGTTTACTGACAGGCATAGCACTTTGTTGTACGTGGCATGACATTCCTGCTCCAACTGAGCCTTTACCTTAACTGTAACTTGTAGATTCAAGTGAGCTTATACAGTATTTTATTAGTTGACTGGGGAGTGGATCAGTAGCTGCTGCCAGGCATTTCCACACATACGTAAAACTGTTGTGTTCATTTAGTATATGTCAGTATGAAATATTGGACAGATATGCATAATAAATAGATAAAACATGGTTTAAAAAAGCATCACAGTATAGTTCTAATTGTTCCTATGTGGATGGATGGATGGATGGATGATTTATCACTATTTATATAATCTTATAAACAAATTTAAAGTATTTAAGGCTTAGTCTTTAGATCAAAGTGACTATGATTGTGTAAAAGTTTTCACAATACTAAATTAGTACAGCAGTAGACTTTGCTCAGGTAGGATGCAAGCTTTTCTTGATATTTAAGGTGCGACACAAAAGCAATCCACGTATAAACATCTTTCATGCACAAAGTACTTTACCCCCATAATACTATGTACATGCTATAATACTCGTGCTTTTTGCAGTTTGAAATTCTAGTTTAAATTTACTTTGTTATACTGTATAGTTGTTAACGAGTACATTTTTTCATAGCAAGTTTTTGTTTGAGTACTAGTTGAAAATAAGTAGCTGCATAAACTGCATAGTAACAAATGGACGTCAGCCTATAGTAACATGATTTCATTTTAGGAATTTATTTTTACCAGTTGTATTTATTTCCATCTGTTCATTTTTAAATAGTATATTTACACTGTATACATTTTAATTTTGCTAGTGAACTACCATTCCTAATTGTTTGCAAATGTCAGATGTTAAATGCCTTTAAGTCCTGTGATAGATAGATAGATAGACAGACACTTTATTGATTCCGAAGGAAATTTGATGTCATAATACTGCAATATTTTTGCCATGTCGACCACCCTTAGCTAAGTGCTGCCCAACTTTTGACAGGTACTGTATACAAAAATCTTTGTACAGTAAAGCTGACTTCTAGTCATTCTGCAGACCATTTCAGGCCATACATGAGCAAGTGGCACACAAAGCCCTGCCATCTGACTGAGAGAAGTGTCACTGTGTTTCCTTGAGCACAGAAGGGGTGTAAAGACAACGTGCTGGATATCGTCCAAAGCAGTCCCAGCTGCTGCCCATTCTGTCCAATCAGTGTGTGTGAGAGTAAGACAAGTTAATGGGCCTCTGACATGTGATAGCGTGGCTAAAACATGATGCTTTCTGTTATGCATACCAAGGAAAAAGCAGCAAAAAAAGCAATGAATTATGTCTACATTATTTTTTTTTGGTCATTGCCACAACATTCACACTCCTAAATGTTCAACCAACATGTCTTACCTCCAGCATGTACTGATCAACCAAGTGCAGTTCACTCACATCTCCTTTATATGACCTATACATTTCTTTATCATCTGCAGTTGGCACATACCTGATAAAAAATAAAAACATACAAAACATGTAATAGAAGCTACTCATAGGAGACAATTTGACTTTGTGACTTAGCATCACTGAATTCATTACTGACTTTCAATGGATTACCAGTCATGATGAACTGATGACTATTAAATCCTTCCTTTAAATTCTTTGTTATGCAGTAATCTAGTCCTTGTTTGGCTGTTCTATGAGTATAAAAAGCCCTCAAACAGTTTTTACACAGTATATTTAAATGATTAAGACGAACTGTTTGGATGGTGTTTTAAAAGTGGATGTAGGCCATGTTAGTTCATCATTAACAGCGCTGAAAATAATGCATACAGTTCGATACATTTAGAAATCCTTAAGTTTGATACAATTGCAAGTCAGAGATATGGGAATTAAAAATGACTTGAAATCTTCCCATTTCTGCCTTAAATTATTCATGAATGCAGCATCAAAATGGGAACTTGAAAGCGCCAGCAAAATGTTAATCTGTTTGTGCCCCTTACAATGAAGCCACATTAGGGTGATATCAGTGGTGCCTAACTGGATGATATCAAAGCTTCTTACTGGTGCCCAAACTGATGTGAGGACAACACAGATACAGTGCCATGAAAAAGTATTTTCCCTGAGATTTTCTCTATTTTTGCATATTTGTCAACCCAAATATTTTTAGAACCTCATACAAAATATAAGACAAAGAGAACATGAGGAAGCATAAACATGGTTTCAACTGCCCCTGAATTTAGTAACTGTGCCACCTTTAGCACAACCAAAACCAAATGCATCATATAACAGTGTGGAAGAATTGTGGTCCACTATTCTTTGTCTAACTGCTTTAATTCAGCAACACTGGAGGGCTTTTGAACATTAACGGTCCATTTTACATCCTGTCACAGTATCAGTGGGTTTCATGGCATGACTTTGACTAAGCTTGACTTTGGATAAAAGCGTCTGCTAAATGTAATGTAATGTAATGTAATGTAAAGCCACTCCAAAACCTTTTTTTTTCTATTGAGCCATTTAGAGGTGAACTTGAGATTGTTGTCTTCATCCATAAACAAACTGTGCTTGAGCTTTAGATCACAGACTAATGGCAGGACATTCACCTGCACACTCTCAGAAAAAAAGGCATGAAACTGTCACTGGAGAAGTACCCATCTTGTCCCTGGCGTGGTACCCTCAAAGTTAAATCTCAGTACCTTTAGTCAGGAAATATAACTGTGCCATAAAGGCTCCTGAGTGGCGCAACCGTCTAAGCGTTGGCCCTATCATCAGGAGATTGTGAGTTCAATCCCTGGTGATGCTACAGCCATCCGTAGCCGGGAGTCCAAGAGAGCACAGTTGGCCTCGCTCTCTCTGGGTGGGTAGGATGGCCCCCCTTCTCCTCCCATCACTCAACGAGATGCTACTCAGTGCAGGCATCTGTTAGCTGACGTAACAGAATTGGCAGTTGGCGCTTTCCTTTGAGCGCGTTCTGCTGACCCGTGATGTTGCGTAAGCGGCAGTTTGAAAAGAAGCAGTGGTTCGTTTCACAGGCAAGCCTTCACAGGCTTCACCCTCCTAGCATCATGTGATTGGGGGAGTGCTAACTAGCGGGTGGAATTGGAGACTAAATTGGGGAGAAAATCGGGTAAAAGTAAATTGGGGTAAAAAATAAATGAATAAAATAATAGCTGTGCCATAAAATCCATTTAAATGATATTTTCTAAGTTGCATTGTCTCCACACACCCTGCCTCATCTCCAGGCTTTTTATTTCATTGTTCTGTTTTAAAACATTTGGTTATGAAAATGTACAAATACATACTTTTCACTAGAACAAACTTATTTAAGATACACACTTGGACCATTTTCATTGTTTGCACCTTAATAAGCAAAAATGTACCTGCACAGTACATTTATTTCTAAAGGTGCAGGATTTTTGGACAGAGAGCAAAATTAAGAGTTCTGTCAATAATGGCAAATCACCTAGGCCCTGAAGGCACTTTTCTGCAAATGTGTGATGGGCCTTTATGGCCATCATAGTTAAAAGTAGTTTTTGCCTTGCAACTCTCCCATGAAAGTCTCTTACCAATGGTGGAATATGGTGAATTTGTAATGGTGCAATTAGTGAATGCTGGCCTCATCTGAATTGAGCAATCCCTATAGTTCCTTAAGTATTCTTCTTGGAGTCTTTTATGACTGGATAAGTCGTCGCTGCGCTCTTGGAAGCAATTTTGGTTGGCTGGCCATTTCTGCCGAGATTCACCACTGTTCCAAGTTTTCTCCATTTGGAGATAATGGCTCTCGTCATTTGCCGGAGTGCCAGAGCCTTAGCAATGGCCTTGTAACACCTTTCCAGACTGATATATTTCACTTCTTTTCTCTCATCTCTAATGGAATTTCTTTTGAAATTAAATGGTAAAATATAGTGTGTATAATGTAGGTCTAGTTTGTTAAAAGCTTTTAGACAGCTTCATGTTTAAGTGATGTTTAGATTCATCAAGACTGGCAGTACTCAAGCCTGAGTGGGTCTGGTTTAATTGATCCCAGTTATCCACTAAATTTGTTTCATTGGTTGATTGAGTAACTAAGGGAGCAGTTCCTTTTTCACACAGGTCCAGCTGCTGTTAGATAACATTTTCCTTTAACAAATGAAATGATCAAAATGTAGATTTAAAGAAATCATTGTGTGTTTACTGTTGTGGACTGTGTCTGTTCTGTCATTGTGTTTTTTACATGCATTTTACATGCAGGTCTATCACTTCCTTTTGGTTAAATCTATGCCAATATTAATACGTAATCATTTCTACAGCTGTTCATTTGTTATTCAGTTATTATCATTTACCTTGAAGTTCAAATGTTTTTGTCAGCTACAGTGTGTAGGATTTTATATACCATTTATATGAATTTCCACTTCATGTAAATTCAATAGAAAATGAAGCATTCTCATCCTGTAGAGAGAGCCTCTTTTCTTTGAAAGCTGTGATCAACTATCCAGCGGCATCTTCAGCTTTGCTCTAATCTAACATGTTTGCAATAGAAAGTGAACCGATATGTTCCGAATGTGAAAGTGGACTGTGCAGATGCCAAAAAGGTGTCTAGAGGATGTCGTCAGCCCTTGTTAGAGACGGTCTTTGCTGGTAGAACCCGCTTTCATTCAGCGAGGCGCTTTTTTCTCTCTGCTCTTCTGACATATCTCCCCTCTCTCTTTCTTTCCCTCTCATGCTACAGTGATTTCCAGTGGCCCGAGGAATGGCGGAATGATTAAAAGCCAAGTAGTGCTGATGGCCCAAGTCAGCTTGAATAAAGCGCTAGGGCCGTTGATGCTTCAGCCTGTTTCTTGCTTTTGTACCCCGTATGAACCCAGCCTTCTACCAAATGGACTCCATCTTAGAGCCGTGTGTTCCAAAGCCAAACCAAAGCCGTTAACTATTTCATGAGCCATGGGACGCACCTTTGGAAAGTCTTGGAAAGACTATAGTCGCCAGCCATTAATATTGCAGCCCTATGTTGCGCGCACATCTATCAGGATTGCGTTCCTGAGGAACACGCAAAGCAACATTAAAATATACATCACGTTCAGTTCATCAGGTAGAAACCTAGAGGCCCGTACATTAGAGTGCAGTTTTCTTTCTAGCAGGTAATTCTCCCAAAACCTCTTTGAGGATGTTTCTTGAAGACAACCAACTGCAAAGTGGAAAGAGACATTTATTCCAGCTTTCAGGCCAACATCCCCCAGGGCAACTCAGTAGTGTCCATCTCCTCAAATACCAGCTAATAAAAGTTTTATGTCGGAGCCACTTTGGTAAAAGGCCCTGGCATGTGTTCTTTATCATTAGCATTAAAGAAAGGCAGGCGCTTGTTTTACCTTTTCACCGACTTGAACTGCCAGTGACTTGGCTCGGTCTCAGCGGGCTCCACTAAGATCACTTACTTGTCTGGGACTGTATTAATGTTCAAACGATGTGTCCTTAGAAATGCCTGCACTGCTCTAACATTCATACACCATACGAAACGCCCAATTATGTCCTCCTATGTGTGAAACTATGGGCAATGTTAAAAACAACAGCAACATCAAAATAAATTGGTTAAATGAAGGGTTCAGTCAATAATACTGATGTTACTTACACTGAATAAAAGCAAATACCCAGCGATTAGCATTAAGAAAGTGGCAAGATGCTGACTGGTAGCTACTAGCTTCCATTTGTTGTTAGCAACAACAGCACATGACCTTGATTTATTCCTTTAATCAGACAGATAGTCAGTCATGAAAGCTGGAGTAGGTGATTTTGTAGAAACCAGGAGTGTAAGTAAGCTAGTTTTTGAAAAAAATCCAAAAATAATTCCTCCTCCTCACTTTCAGCCCTCTCTCCAAAGCCACTCCCCCACAACATGTCATTTTCATCAGTCCACCATCAAATGACAAATAATGATTTTTTTCTTTTTGTTGTCAGATCATTTGACTATTGCTATAAGGAATCAGTAAATTAGTCTTTCAAGAAATTTAACAAAAAATGTTTCTAAAATAAACCACCTACTTCACCTTTAACTGTTTTTATAACATCACGCAGATATATCAATAGTCAGATTCAAGAATTTGTCAGGTTATAGTACAAACCAACCACCAGCTCTTTAACCTACTTGAGTAAACATGAATCCCTTCCCTTTGACAGTATCGCTACAAAGGGAATTAGAATCAGATATTTACAGCTGCCCAAGTAACAATGTTTGATGTATTTACGAGATTCTGCCTCTTATAGACAGAAGTGGACACTTCACATTTCTCAGCGAAAAAAATATGTACAGTACTGTACAAAAGTCGCTGAGCACAATTAATTTATTTAATTTCCAGTGAAAACAACCATTAAGTACAAGTAAGTGATTTTTCAAAGCAAGTAAAACAACTTACCATATATTTAACAGAAACCTACACCGAAGCCTCAGCAGTGTGTCCACCCTTTGCCTTTACTTGCTTTCAGTTTTTCAAAGCTGCAGGGACACATTTCCACCACTGCAAAGTTCAGTTTTAGAAGTCGGTTGCATTCAATGCTTTATCACAATCCAAGTAATCCCAAACACATTAAGTGAATCTAATTTTCTGAGAAATATCTCCTGATAAAATGAAATACTTCTAATTTAATGGCAGTTTCAACTGGAAATTAGATAAATACAATGATTTGCATTTTTGCACATTTTACTTCACTGTATCAACCAAATACTGCACACCATGTCTGTACTGGTTGCTACCTCAGTGACTGCTATGCTCATATATGCTATGCTACATGCTAAGCTGCCAATATCCCATAGTATGTTACATGTCCACATACTCTCAGGACCAGTCATTCATATGTATTGTACTGTATTGCCTGCACTGTGTATATTGTATTGTGTTGCACCTGTGTTCCTGTATTGCGCCATGGTCCTGGAGGAATGTTGGTTCGTTTCACTGTGTACTTGTAAATAGCTGAAATGACAATAAAGCCTGACTTGATTTGACTTGGTTTCTGACTTTTGCACAGTGTTGTAGACTGCAAATGTTCTATATATAGTTCTATAATATATATATATATATATATATATATATATATATATATATATATATATATATATATTATAGATATTGCTATATTTTTTATTTTAAGATCCTGTTGCACATAGGTCTGAATAATAAGGCAGCAATGACTGATCAGCACACCAATGCTGGTCCTTGACAAGTGACAAGAAGCCATGTTGGGAAAAAGATCTGACAGAGAACTATGTACACAATTGAATTTAAACAGCTTGTCCAACCATACTGAATAATATTTACATTTACTATTTAGTTCTCTTGTGTTTTATTGGGATGGAATTGTTAAAACAAAAACAGGGTATTGTTATCGAGGTAATCTGCTACAATAGAGCAAAAATGCCCAATTTCTCTGCTGCAAGTTTTCCAGACTGCAAAAGGTTGAGAAATAAAAAGAATTACACCGAAAAAATCTGCACAATTAAATTGCTTAGTTGTAAATAAAGTCATTCAGAATTGCGTAATGTGAAAGGCCTAATTAAGATGGTCACAGTGGTGGTGAAAGAAACCAGAGTTTAATGCCTCTAAAAGCTCCCACACAGGAAGTTATTACAAATAATGGTCACAAATATGCTACCTGATGCCTGACATATCATTTCATAATAGTTTATATGTAAAAGTTTGACCTAAAACATATTTTTAAAAAACATTTGTGGTGGTACATCCAGGGTGTTTTCAGATTAACTGTTATTTTGGCATTTTCTACATTATACATAAAAACACAGAAGACATGTACAGGTTCACTGGTCATTTTGAATAGTAAGTAAAAGGACTATATTTGTGTTGTTAGCACTGCAACCCCTGTAATGTGATTACAACAAGCCATTTCACATCAAACCACTTTGAATTTTACACCTCAATGACTGAATTTTGTAGAAAGCTTGAAAAATCCTTCACAAGTTGTAAAATTATATTTTTAAAATGTCAAAAGCTCAACTGCTATTGTGTCAGAGAATGTATTTTTTAGATCTCAAACATCTTTGAGTCAGTAAGTGGTAAATTAAAAAAATTATAAACAAATAAATAATGTACTACTCTATTGTACTTTAATTAGTATAGATTTTGCACCACATTACTACAGTTACTTCTTTGGATCCAGGTTTGGCTGATTGGCCAGATGTAGGTCTGTTATTATACACTGTTCGAAATAAAGGTTCTGCGCAGGTACATTTTTCATTCATCAATGTATGAACAATGCAAATGTACCCTCAAAAGTACAGCAGTGGCTTTAACTTCCAGTACAATACCTTAAATAGATTTCTCCACGTGAAAATATACATTCATTCATCCATTCTCCAAGGCGCTTCTCCCTCAGGGTCGCGAGGGGGTGCTGAAGCCTATCCCAGCGGTCATTGGGCAGAAGGCAGGATACACCCTGGACAGGCCGCCAGTCCATCGCAGGACAGACAGACAGACATACACAATCACACCCAGGGGCAATGTCCAATTGGCCTGACTGCATGTCTTTGGACTGTGGGAGGAAACCGGAGAACCCGGAGGAAACCCATGCAGACACGGGGAGAACATGCAAACTCCACACAGAGAGGACCCCGGTCGCCTGGCCGGGGAATCGAACCCAGGCCCTCCTTGCTGTGGCCGCTACCCACCACTAAACACACGACAGGCTGATCCAACTTTGATGTAATGTCCTTAAAACAAGTCAAAATGAGGCTCAGTATTGTGTGTGGCCTCCACATGCCTGTATGACCTCCCTACAATGCCTGGGCATGCTCCTGATAAAGTGTCGGATGGTCTCCTGAGGGATCTCCTCTCAGACCTGGACTAAAGCATCCGCCAACTCCTGGACAGTCTGTGGTGCAACGTGGCGCTGGTGGATGGAGCGAGACATGATGTCCCAGATGTGCTCAATAGGATTCAGGTCTGGGGAACGGGCGGGCCAGTCCATAGCTTCAATGCCTTCATCTTGCAGGAACTGCTGACACTCCAGCCACATGAGGTCTAGCATTGTCCTGCATTAGGAGGAACCCAGGGCCAACCGCACCAGCATATGGTCTCACAAGGGGTCTGAGGATCTCATCTCGGTACCTAATAGCAGTCAGGCTGCCTCTGGCGAGCACATGGAGGGCTGTGCGGCCCTCCAAAGAAATGCCACCCCACACCATTACTGACCCACTGCCAAACCGGTCATGCTGAAGGATGTTGCAGGCAGCAGATCGCTCTCCACAGCGTCTCCAGACTCTGTCACGTCTGTCACATGTGCCCAGTGTGAACCTGCTTTCATCTGTGAAGAGCACAAGGCGCCAGTGGCGAATTTGCCAATCCTGGTGTTCTCTGGCAAATGCCAAGCATCCTGCACGGTGTTGGGCTGTGAGCACAACCCCCATCTGTGGACGTCAGGCCCTCATACCATCCTCATGGAGTTGGTTTCTAACCGTTTGTGCAGACACATGCACATTTGTGGCCTGCTGGAGGTCATTTTGCAGGGCTCTGGCAGTGCTCCTCCTGTTTCTCCTTGCACAGAGGCGGTGGTAGCGGTCCTGCTGCTGGGCTGTTGCCCTCCTACGGCCTCCTCCACGTCTCCTGGTGTACTGGCCTGTCTCCTGGTAGCGCCTCCAGCCTCTGGACACTACGCTGACAGACACAGCAAACCTTCTTGCCACAGCTCGCATTGATGTGCCATCCTGGATGAGCTGCACTACCTGAGCCACTTGTGTGGGTTGTAGAGTCCGTCTCATGCTACCACGAGTGTGAAAGCACCACCAACATTCAAAAGTGACCAAAACATCAGCCAGAAATTAATGTTGCTTCCTAAGTGGACAGTTTGATTTCACAGAAGTTTGATTTACTTGGAGTAATATTGTGTTGTTTAAGTGTTCCCTTTATTTTTTTGAGCTGTGTATATTTCTACCTTTTCATAACCTAATGTTCTAAATCAGTCCAATAAAATAAAAAGCCTGGAGACGAAATGGGGTGTGTGGAGTCAATGCAACTTACAAAATAAAATTTTAAAGGATGATAGTACAATTATGCTTCCTGACTAAAGGTACTGAGATGTACCCTTGAGGGTACCACACCAGTGACAAGATGGGTACTGCCCCACTGACACTTTCATGCATTTTCTCTGAGAGTGTACAAATAAATATGCATTGTGAGCAGTGGTTAATTTTTGTACCTCCTGAGAGAAGTAATGTGTTCATCGGAGAGGCCCCCATCTCCCTCATTAACAATGAATAGTTTGTCCTTGAGCTCCTTTGGCTGCACCGGGAAACTTTTGAGAAAAATATCTGTGAAAAGGGCAGAAGAAAGAAAAAATTAGTTTTTCACAGACACACACACACACCTTCACTCACTCACGCACACAGAGGCACGTACACTCGCACACATTCAGAAGCACATGAAAGCATCTCTCCTGACAGGAAATCTTCCTACCTGCAATGTAAAAAAAAACTCCAAATGCATTCTGAAGACAAAAAACCTTAATTACCTCTCCACACAAGCCTTAGGGGCCTTACCTGCACACTGATTTGCATTGTACCAAATCTGAATTGATGAGAATTTTGTTTTACCTAATAACCTCGATGTGTGAGACTCAGAGACAGGCCATGAATATTCTGAGCCGTGGTGCCATTTGGGCGAATGAAGTAAAGCGCTCATTACTGCAACATATTCATGCTTCGCCCAAGCGCCACTGGGTTCAAGGGTACAGCGGATAAAGACAGAGCAAACCTCGATTTTTTCCTCGTTTCTAATGAAGAGGTCTGCCAAACATGGAAAAAAAAGCTTTAAACCCTGCATGAGCACAAAGACCAATCATGGCGTCTCTCTTTATGTAACATCTTTGTATTTGTGCACCAGGCCAAGCAAGGAGCCAAGTGGGGCCAATCAGAGAGCAACTGCAGAGCACAATCCTCAGCCTTGCACTAAAATTGAGACAAAAAAAGGAAACACTACACTGACCTCCACAAAAAAATCTCCATCAGAAGCTGAGGTTTAGAAATATAATGCTCCCAAAGGAAGCGTAGCCAGAAACAATTTGAGAAAAATGCTCAGAACCTGTATTCGTCTGACTGCTGCATTACAGCAGGTTAAAAATGCACCATTAGAGCAAGAAGATGCTGCTTGCACTCAAACGTCTGAATTCACTCATGCAAAGTAACCTTAATGCAATGCTAGCACTTCCTCATTCCACAAAGGAACACAGCACACAAATGATTTTTTGATCAAATCCAAAGATGTTTTCAAATTGGAAAGCGTCGCGGTAAACCAAGCAGTAGGCTTCTTGCTGCTTCTATCAACCAGACGTTCAAGAAAAATGTTCCTTTTCCTATTATGAAGAGCCACCTTCAGCCCGTACCCTATTTCAAATAGAAATACATCTGTGCCCTTTTCAAAGAGCTGGTCCACCTCACTCCAGTTTCATTTTGCCAATTAAAAAAAGGAGAATAATGTTATGGAATTCACAAAATGGGTCCTACGGATGGAAAATGCTTCAGCTATTGTCGGAGCAGAGGAGGAAAGTGTTTTATTTAGGCATTCTGAAGGAGCAGTACTTCAGCATCTCTAAATCCTTTAGTGAAGCACTAGCACGTAATTCCCTCCCGGGGGGGTTGATCTCGGCCTTTTATGTGACACTTTTGTTCAGAGGGAAATTATACACCGCTCACCTTATTTCCTTAGTGTGTGATTGCACTTCAGCACTGCTGAGAGCTGTTCATGTTTTCTGCTCATGACTCAACCGCTGCAGTACCACCTGAACTTGGACCCACGTCAAACTTTCACAACCACAGCAGTGCTTCAAAATGAAGGATTTCAGTTCCAGACTGTCCTGCTCTGTTGCTTAGCATATGCATTGCAGCAATGGAGCGTGCAAGAAATACATTCCATCCTGCCCATCACTACTTATCAAATCACATTACAAAGACAGTTCGATGAGTGTTACTTCCCTTCAAAGAGGCATTTCCGGAAGAAAATAGGTCTTAAGTGACTTCCCTTTTAAGCCTTTTAAGCTCAGAGCTTATAAACCCACATGCATGCTGCTACAGCGCTTATTAGAGAGATTTGTAGGACCTACAACTGCTAAATTCCTAAGAGAGCTAATACATGCTGGAGATGTAGCAGGATATAAAATGGTTGACTGGCTTCAGTGAGAGCTTATTTCACCTTAAACTGGTCTCTAGCCAGGATGACAGGGCTGAAAAAAAGAAAGTTAACTTCCCTGAAACTACCACTGTCCTGAGAGTTGAAAAACAATCCAAAGGAAATAGGATGCCTAAAATTTGCTAATACCACCATCTGCATATTCTTCACATCGCCATCTGTGTCAGTTCAAAACATTAAGCTGTGCTGCGTACAGTAAGCCTCCAGGAATAAAGTTGCACACTATTTACCTGAGTCCACTATGAATTAGGCATCAAAACCTGTTAATAAGTCATTATTGAGCTTAAACTCAATAACTGAGTCTGTCCCTGTCTTGGGTTGCAGCTTTAATATTTTGCCTTGAACAGAATTCCAAATAGGTGACAGGATGGGCAATTTGAATGCTAGCTAGTTCACTGTAGTCACAAGGAAAAACATGCTAGCATTAATTAGCATGATTTATCATTCATCGGGGGTTACTTAGGGCTTTGTCCAAAACTATGCACTACTCACGAGTGGCACCCTTGCAGTCACATAATGGACTGTAATAGTAAGTGTACAAACAATATAACCTAGCAGATGTGAAATACCCACAATGCACTGAGTCTCAAGACTCATGTTCCAACTTCTCAGAGGACAGCCTAGTCGCAAGGTGATGAACAAACCTGACGTTAGCTTATAAAACTGTATATGAATTACTTTCTGTTCGACATATTAACATTCCATCCTGCTCCTGATTTTCCATAAAAACAAGTGGTTCAACTTCTGTCGTGCTGCTAGAATGAAACTAAAACAGTGTAGCTGAGTTGGGAACAAGGTAGTTCAAAACACAGTAAGATGCCAATCTCTGGGCATGATACAAATACCCATAGCAGACCAATGCCAACCACACAAACTGTTGTTAATCTCATTGACAGGTAATCCCCTAACGTAGTTCACTTCATAAGCGAGTTGAAAGATGTGAATGGGTTTGTTTAATCTCTCAGTTTGACACTTCACACAGTGTGAATCTCTCAAGCTCCCTCTCCCTCTCACTCACACTTTCCACATGGTCAGACATGACCAGCTGAGCTATTACTGATAAACATGTGAGGTTCATCCGAGGAGAATTATCAACATGGCCGAGCTCAGGAGTCCTCCTCCTTCTCTCCTTCTCGTGTCAGCTTGGGCTGGGAGATGGATTGCCCGGGGGTTGCCCTGGGCCCTGCTTGCCTGCTCCCGTACCTTGTCAGAGGGCAGGCAGAGCACGCTTGGGACGGATTCCATGGCTGACAAACAGGCCAGCAAGGGCACCATGCATTTTTCATGCCGCTTCCCTAATTGTACCGCCTGCACCGTCACACTTTTTTTTCGCAACACTAAGGCTGAGGCGTCGAGGCTCACACTCTCACTGTCACACTGCAGAAATGTGGGCTGAGGTTAACACCCTCTAACTCCACTGCTTCCTCTGCTGCCAATGGCCTCTACGGGGAACTCCACCCAATTTTTCGAATCCTGTATTATGCAGAGTTTGAGATCTAAGCAAAGTCACTCAGGATTGTGAAACGGTGTATTGTAAAGAAACTTCAGGATTTAAATTCTTTATAGTGGTGATGATAAGAACCAGGGGTCTGCATACAGTCCAAATATAGTCATTTAAAAAAAAAAAAAAAACCATCATCTTTAAATGTAGTGTTTATAATGGTAAAATAGGGGTAATTGTATGTTTTCTTTAGGTACTGTTTTGCCTCACTATGCCCTGCACGTGCCTCTCTGACAATAATGTGCTTTAAAAATATATTTTAGGCCAAAACCTCTTTGTCAAACTCTCAACACTATTATACAGCAATGTCTCAAGTATCAGGCAACATATCTGTAACCATTTCATGTAATGATTTTGAACAATTCTGATAGAACGGCAAATTTCCACTCTGAAAGACTTTATTTACATCTTAACAACTTAATTATGCAGAAATAATGAAATATCAGTGGAATTCACTTTTAAAGTGCGTGGCAGTTTACTGGGAGCTACATTAGGCTGTATTGTAGCTACCCAAGTCCACAACTGACTAAAGACTGACAACAGAGAAGAATAAGCTAAAGCTAATTCTTCTGAAGATTTCATTTCACTCTCCTGTTTTGATCTGGGTGATCCTGTAAGAAAAAGCTTCAACTAGCCAATAGTTCTCTCTGGTCTTGATCCAGGTGATCCTCTAAGAAAGAGCTTCAATCAGCTTATTCTTCTCTCTGGTCTTGATCCAGGCAAAGGAAGCTAATTGTGTTTAGCCTCTTAAAGTGAAACAACACTTAGGTGTCTTGCTCAAGGACACCTCAGTCAGAGCCGGCAGCACAAGACTGAGGTGTCCTTGAGTAAGAAACCTAACCCCCAACTGCTCCCCAGGCGCTGCGGATTGGGCTGCCCACCACTCTGGGCAAGTGTGCTCACTGCCCCCTAGTGTGTGTGTGCTCACTAGAGTGTATGTGGTGTTTCACTTCACAGATGGGTTAAAGGCGGAGGTGAAATATCCCCGTTGTGGGACTAATAAGGGTCACTTAATCTTAACACATTAAAGAACGCTCATTCACAACGTGTGAGCAGATCTTCATATTGCTCAGTGGTGTAACTCTTGACTGTGAATTGATGTATATTCTTGCTGAAAGCAGAGACAGTGGGTTGGGTACAGCTGTCCCCAGACCCCAAAACAAATCTTTGAATTCAGAGAGCACAGCTCAACGTGAGGATCCAACAAACGAGCAGACTGTGCTTGTTACTCCAGTCAGCGAGATGCTCGATAGCAGGAAATCCATGTTCTCTTAGTTCAATAACAGTAGTCAGAGTCCTACTTTATACTGCAGTAAGCTTCTTCTTGGGCTCTCCAAAATAATACCAGAAGCACAATGGCAGTGTGGTGTCACAGACAATGATATAGTCAATCCATCATTTATGAGTGATCAAAGGGAGTGACGCATTCACAAATTCACAAAGGGGAGAAACCTTCCACCTTCCTAGATATATCAGCTTCTTTCATGCTACAATACTTCAAATGGGTTTCAGCAATATAATAATATAAAGAAACAGAGGTAACCCTTTTAATATTGCAGTGTTGTTTGTCATAACATGCTTTTTTCCCAATTGCATTCTTTTTAAAAACAAGTGATAATATGCTGCCATCTGGTGGCAGCCATAAGAGCTGTTATCTACAGTTTGATTTACAACCCCAATTCCAATGAAGTTGGGACGTTGTGTAAAACATAAATAAAAACAGAATACAATGATTTGCAAATCCTTTTCAACCTGTATTCAATTGAATACACTACAAAGACAAGATATTTAATGTTCAAATGAATAAACTTTGTTGTTTTTCGCAAATATTCACTCATTTTGAATTTGATGCCTGCAACACGTTCCAAAGAAGTTGGGACAGGGGCAACAAAAGACTGGGAAAGTTGAGGAATGCTCAAAAAACATCTGTTTGGAACATTCCACAGGTGAACAGATTCATTGGAAACAGGTGAGTGTCATGATTGGGTATAAAGGGAGCATCCCTGAAAGGCCCAGTCATTCACAAGCAAGGACGGGGCGAGGTTCACCACTTTGTGAACAACTGCGTGAGCAAATAGTTCAACAGTTTAAGAATAACGTTTCTCAACGCACATTTCATCATCTACAGTCCATAATATCAAAAGATTCAGAGAATCTGGAGAAATCTCTGCAAGTAAGCGGTAAGGCAGAAAACCAACATTGAATGCCCGTGACCTTCGATCCCTCAGGCGGCACTGCATTAAAAACCGACATCATTCTGTAACGGATATTATCACATGGGCTCAGGAACACTTCAGAAAACCACTGTCAGTGAACACAGTTCGTCGCTCCATCTACAAGTGCAAGTTAAAACTCGGCCATGCAAACCGAAAGCCATATATCACCAACATCGTCCCTGCTTATTTCAGCAAGACAATGCCAAGCCACATTCTGCACGTGTTACAACAGCGTGGCTTCGTAGTAAAAGAGTGCGGGTACTAAACTGGCCTGCCTGCAGTCCAGACCTGTCTCCCATTGAAAATGTGTGGCACATTATGAAGCGCAAAATACGACAACAGAGACCCTGGACTGTTGAGCAACTGAAGTTGTACATCAAGCAAGAATGGGAAAGAATTCCATCTACAAAGCTTCAACAATTAGTGTCCTCAGTTCCCAAACGCTTTTTGAGAGTTGTTAAAAGGAAAGGTGATGTAACACAGTGGTAAACATGCTCCTGTCCCAACTTCTTTGGAATGTGTTGCAGGCATCAAATTCAAAATGAGTGAATATTTGCAAAAAACAATAAAGTTTATCTGTTTGAACATTAAATATCTTGTCTTTGTAGTGTATTCAAATGAATATAGGTTGAAAAGGATTTGCAAATCATCATATTCTGTTTTTATTTATGTTTTACACAACGTCCCAACTTCATTGGAATTGGGGTTGTATAAACCCTGGCTGGAAAAAATAAACCGGAAAATCTGTTTTAAACATTGTGATTATGACTTTGAATAACTCAAGTTATTTGACACCTATTTCAAAGACAGACCAAAGCTTTAATACACCTTCACAAGCATGCAGCATGTGCATCTACTAAAGTGTATACTCAAGTAAGCCACTACTGAGAGGTAGTAGACTTCAGTATATAATCATTCCAATCTAAAACCTCCAGTCGAAGCAGAGTGCACAATAATCGATCATGCAGGCTGCACAAGGCTTACAGCGTTCAATTTTATGTTGATTACAAACCAGCTCTAAACCAAAAGGTACAGCCAAAGAAAGAAATGGACTGAGCAGTTCACATCTGCAGTTGCAGGCATTGTAATCAGAAAAACAGTCAAGTAGATCTCAAACTCTTTAATCTGCTGTCTTGCTGTGCTTAGTCTGTCTCGATGATTTGATGTAAAGTAATCTAATGAGATCTGATGTTATTCACAGTGGGGTTTCAATATCCTGCTCTGCTGTTGCTTTAGACCTAATCCTTCCATGGAGATCAATAACAGAGCGACGTGGTTTGATTGCTTCTGCAAGACACACAGATACTCACCTTTCTTATAATTAAGTGTCAGGTTTTCCCTACCAAATCAGAAAACAAAGCAAGCCATCCTTAATTCCTGGGTAATACAACTAACGTGCACATTATTTGATCTAAGCAGAATGGTAGGTAGATATATACCCAGACCTCTAGTAGGTGCATCTATCAAAGTAGGTAGGTGTAGCCTTACTCTAGAATATAGCAGTTATACATTATATTTCACACTCACTGGTCACTTTATTAGGCACCTTTCTTGTCTATTTTATCATGTTCAATTACCATATAGCTACACAAAATAATTCTACTAATACAGATCTGCTTCTCTGCATAACTTGTTAGTCCCCCAAAAATCAATGTTAAGGACCTCACAGGACCACTACTGAGCAGGTATTATTTGGAAGTAGTTGGGAGTGACACTGACATGGTAATAGATGTGTATGTATTGCAGAGTGGACCACTACACAGGCTTGTTACTGAACTTATTGACACACTTATGTGCTGAAAACAAGCTTCCCTTCCAAAAATATCCAACAAATGACATTCTGTGGCCACTAATGAAGGACAAAACCAGTGTTTCCAAGTGTATGTTTACATCTGTAGTTTGGTTCTCTAGGTCTGGACCAAAGCAAGAAAAGATACATTATTGCATTTCATTTCTGGTTCACTTTGCTTTCACTGACATTTCTTAATATCCATTCTATTATTACCTATTCAGAGCACAGGAACATATGACAAAACACAACCACATGTATCAATGTCAGAAATTCATATGTTGCAGGTTCCAAAAAAAGGTATCTAGAAAAGAGAGGACAGGTTAATTCTGTTTGGTCCATTAGACGTCTTGGTTCATTTTGTATTCACTATTTAAACGAACTGCAGGCAAACCCAGTGTTGGTCTGAAATCAGCTTCAGAATGACAACCTCAAGGGATCTCGGAAGACCTGCTAGTGTTCTCATTTAATTTCTTTTTTTAAAAAAACTGCTAAGTAAGAACACTCCCCTAACCTTGGCCTTGAGGACTAAGAACACAGCATGGTTTCAAGTATTCTTTGATTCAATACACAGCTGATCGAGCTCATCAACTGATTATGGGCCCTTCATTCCTCTCAAGGTTTCTTCTTCTTACTCTTAGTTTAAGAGGAGTTTATCCTTGCCACTGCTGCCGCTCATGGGGGCTTGGACACAGATTTTTCTATAAAGCTGCTTTGCAACAAAACCTGTTGTAAAAAGTGAAATATAAAAAAACCTTGACTTGACTTGACCCCTTCATGAGCTGGATAAGGTGGGTTAGTGAAACTGTGCGGTGCTGTGGGCAACCAGGTGCAACATTAAGAAATACTGGAGTAAAGGATGACAAACTGTACAGCAATCAATGTGTTTTTAACTTCAGATGTACAACATGGACCACCAAGGAAATGTGTCTAATATACTGGGCATTAAAAACATTAAAACTCCAGCAACACTGATGTGTGTGATCCACTTGTACCAGCACACCACACACTAACAGGCAATTAACAGGTCAGGGTTCTCTGTTCAGCTCTGTTGTGGTCCTGTGGAGGCCCTGACCACTGAACAACACAGAAAAGACAGACTAACTAATTAAAGAGAGGAACAATACGTAACAGAAGATCTATAAAGTGCACCTGGTAACATATTAAGTGGACCTAATGAAATGAACAAAGATTTTAAATACAATGTTTACCTAAAAAGTGGCCAGTGAGTGTATTAAGCTATATATATATATATATATATATATATATATATATATATATATATATAAATAAATATATAAACATGCATTGATTTATATCTATGTGATTCATTTATAATCATACATATTCATCACCAACACCATTTTTGTAGGTACATACACATAGTTTTCCCCAGCATCTTCTAGCCCTTCATCAAAGCTCAGTTTCTAACCTCAAGAGTCTCTCTTAGTTGAATATTGTGGGTGATGGGCCACTCTCAACCTAGTAGGGATACTGACAAATGTAAAAATGCCACCAACACCACTGTACACCAGCACTATGAACATCATCATTCCACTACTATGCCAGTGTCACTGCTGTGTTAATAGAATAGACTAACACCCAAATGATATCTGGTCAAGAGCAGTCCTGTGGTCAGTAAATAACCTGCTGAATAAATGGGGTAGAATGTGGCTGACTGTGTTATTAAGAAAACCTCAAGCATCAAGGAAACATGTTTACATGTTTGAGTTTTCTCAGCTGCTTTTGTAGTCAATCAATTCAGTTTAACAACTGAGATTTGATTGTTCATCTAACATCTACCTGCCAAAAGATCATTAAATTGTTTTTTAAAAGAAAACATACACTATGTTACATTTACAGCATTTGACAGACAATCTTTCAAGAATGACTTACATTATAATCATGTTACAAACCTAGCTAATGTAGCATTAGGAGCAATATAATATCAATCATATTATAAAGTTGGTGAGAGTCTAAGTGAGAAATTATAGATAACGTAGCACTGGTGTCTTGTCCAAGGCCTCCTGGTTCTTTCCTAAGTAGACAATCAATCACCAGTCTGCTACATGGAGGGCAGCAGTGTTACCAACTACAACATACTGACTGTAATGTAATGACCAGAAGAGTAAACTGGGGGTTGGTACTTTGCTTGGCAAGAACATCATGCTGGATCAGTAAGTCTCTCTGGAAATTCTCTAAATGCTACATTAGCTTACCTCTGTAAAATGACCGGACTTTAAGTCATTCTGGATAAAGGTGTCTGCCAAATGTCGTAAATGCAATGTAGGATTAATTTCCCCTTTACTGGCAACAGAAGACAAACAAACAAATCTAAGTTGGTTAAACAAATCATGCTTAGTAAGCATCTGTTGAGAAAAGTGGAAATTATTTAGTTCACAGATGTTGATGTCAACAATTAATCGTATAATTTTTTATTGTGTACACTCACTTAGTGAAGCTGTAAGGTAGGTGCACCTCACAAAGTGATCAGTGAGTGAGGAACAAAGTAGAAGCTTCTAATAAAGAAGATGGAAAGTGTATATTTCTATCTTTACAACATAGTTTACTATAGCTCTATTGACAGGTCTATGTGGTTATAACTCAAAGCAAGTCCAATACTCACTGAAGTTGTGCGCAATTTTCGCACTCAGCATGATTTCGACATGATTGCTTGACTCCAAGTTAGAAATGTTGGCCAAGTCTTTGACTCCAAATTGCTCATACAAACGTGAGGTGTCGATTTCAATTTCTCTAGGGCTCCCCCGTGCCCAGACTGACTTTGCAATCTGTAAGAGCAGCAGAAAGAGTCAATATCATCATTTTCCTCACAGGACCCTGCAATAAATAAACCTCTCTAATAATACTATGGTCATGAATGATCTAATCACAGTTCACACTCTCTGCCTCGAATATATGAGTTCAGGGAGCACACAAAAGGAAAAGCTGGTGAGAGTCTAAGTGAAAAAAATAAAAATGCAATGTTTCTTTCATTGTAAATGAACCTGTATGCTCTTTTAAGGATTGTGAATATGTCTGAATGTACTTTAAATAGACGTAATCTCGCTCAGATCTTGCAAATAATGAGGTTTTAGATAATAGAGTTCGGTAACATAACCAAAAATCTTAATGGATTTTTCCTCCTTAAGAATTATTTTGCTAACTTTGATTACAAATGATGTCACAAGTTAACAACTAGACTTTTTCCCTCCATTTGAGCAAGTAAAAGGTACACATCGCCACCTAGTGTACCAAAGTAGCAATTAACTGAATATCAAGACATATCAAGCATTGAAACATACATCACAACACAACATATGGTACCTTGTCTTGAGCAATAAGGTCCCAATGAAAGGCCCTTGTCCTCATTATTTGGGATTTTGTCTTCTTCTTGGGCAGTGGAGGTGGCAAAGGAGGTGGAGGGGTCGGGGCAGCAGAAAACATTAGTGATTGGATGGACTCAAGCTGTGGTATTGGAGCTAGCCTGCTCTCTGGAAATGTTACTGGGGATTTCTCTTGCATAGGTGGTGGCTTTAACTCAGGCACCTGCTCTAGCTCCATGGAAGGTTTATTCACTGGTTCTAGTGCTGGTGCTGGGACTGGAATAGGCACAGCAACAGCTCCAGATTTGGACAGAAACCGAGGAAATGGCTGCGGCGGCACTAAGAGAGGCGCATGGTTGTTCTGCATCTTGCCTGTCTCAGGTCCTCTCTCATGTGTAGACTGGTTTTCTTTGATGACTTTCGTAATATCAGAGAGTTTTTGGGCTTCTTTGAGGTCTTCATACATGTTTTCACACTGGGACCTGCGTTTCCAGTCCATGCATTGCCTGTTGATGGCTTTGACCCAGGCATCCCGCTCATTCCTAACATCCTCTGTGCTTTGTTCATCCAGTGGAACCCGCAAGCTAGCAAAGATAACAGTTAAGTTGAGTTATAGTCATCCAAGTTCAAATACAACTCATTATTTTACCATTATGTTCTTTAAAAAAATTTGTCCAACAGTTAAAAATGGTTCTTTAAAGGTGCCATAGCATGGAAAAGTATATTTATTTTGCCATAGTGAAATAAGGAGAGCTTGGCACAGTGAACCTCAAACACTTTCATCTCCTCCTTTAAATAGAAATCCTTGCATTTGTAAAATAAGGTGGTAAAACTGGCCAATTCCAAAATCCTAAACTGCTATGCAATAGTCTTGATTCATTAAGATTTACACCCCTAAACATTACATACACCAGCACATGTTAATGACAGCAGAGCACCAGCAATGAAAATGACAGACTATTTGCAGAAATTGTACTGTTCCAGGCTGTGAAGGGGATGTCAGCACTTTTCATACTCTTCCCGAGGAACCAAACTGACACTAGGCACAAATGATGTTCATCTTTAAACGTGGCTGAAGTTGGTTTCCTATTCACAAGCTTCTTAATTGAATGTTCCATTCCACCTTACATATTACAGCTTGTACAGGTGGCAGAACGTAATTGTGGCACAATTTAAGGTGGAATGGAAAATTCACACACAAGCTGGCGAGTAAAAAACCAACTTCAGTGTCTGCATCTTTACCAAGATTCTGAACAGCTTTATTTCAAAGTTGTTAGTGTTTTCTGCACATTTCACTCCGGACAGTTTCTCTAACCTTGGACTTTATCGAGAAGGTTTTGTTCAGAGTTTGACACTGTAGAAACTGAAGGGCAGTTCCAAATGTATTAGCATTGCAACCCACAATCCCAACTGTAACCTGTAATTAGCAGCCATGCTGTGTGACTTTATCCACTTTTTAATGGTTGAAGCCGAATCCTCTTAAAATGAAAGTTTCACAGAGAGCTAACAACTGTTGGATGAGAAGGTCTGGCTCGCAGTCTCCACTCTAATTGATCCCAAAGGTGTTCTATCGGGTTGAGGTCAGGACTCTGTGCAGGCCAGTCAAGTTCTTCCACACCAAACTCACTCATCCATGTCTTTATGGACCTTGCTTTGTGCACTGGTGCGCAGTCATGTTGGAACAGGAGGGGGCCATCCCCAAACTATTCCCACAAAGTTGGGAGCATAAAATGATCCAAAATCTCTTGGTCTGCTGAAGCATTAAGAGTTCCTTTCACTGGAACTAAGGGGCCGAGCGCAAATCCTGAAAAACAACCCCACACCATAATCCCCCCTCCACCAAACTTTACACTTGGCACAATGCAGTCAGATGGAGAAGCGTGATTGGTCACTCCAGAGAACACGCCTCCACTGCTCTAGAGTCCAGTGGCGGCACTTTATACCACTGCATTCAACGCATTGTATTGATGACGTAAGGCTTGGATGCAGCTGCTCAGCCATGTAAACCCATTCCATGAAGCTCTCTACGATGTTCTTGAGCTAACCTGAAGGCCATATGAAGGTTGGAGGTCTGTAGCAATCGACTGTGTAGAAAGTTGCCAACCTCCGCGCACTATGCACCTCAGCATCCACTGACCACACTCTGTCATTTCACTTGGCCGACCTCTTTGTGGCTGAGTTGCTGTCGTTCCCAATTGCTTCCACTTTGTTATAATACCACTGACAGTTGACTGTGGAATATTTAGTAGTAAGGACTTGTGTTGCACAGGTGGCATCCTATCACTGTACCACACTGGAATTCACTGAGCTCCTGAGAGCGAGCCATTCTTTCACAAATGTTTGTAGAAGCAGTCTGCCGGCCTAGGTGCTTGGTTTTATACACCTCTGGCCATGGAAGTGATTGGAATACCTGAATTCAATGATTTGGATGGGTGAGTGAATACTTTTGGAAATATAGTGTATCAGTCTACAAAAAAAGAAAAAACTCACTGAAATTCATCCTGGTTGGTGAGAATTATAAAGGTGTCACATGTGCAAGGTGTCTCTGCGCTTGCATTGCCATCTGATAGGTGAATAATGACTGGTTGGCTAAGAGTAACTGGCACATCTGCACTATCTGAGACTGGTCGAAAGCCTGTGGGCAGCAGAAGCAGCTGACCTGTGTAGAGATGAGCCTCATACCTGGTAAAAGGAATGACATTAACTTAAAATGACAACAATGCACAGTGAGCTTCCTACTAACTATAAAATCACATGCGCCCTCCAGCGTAAACCAGTAAAATCCAAACAGGTAGCTAGTTTTCTTACATGGACTGGAGTATGAAAGGTACATTTTAAACCATTAACAGTTTTATGTACTACATCATATTCTTTTTTCAAAAAAGTGAAAAACCAGTTTTAGATGATATGGGCCCTTTGAAAGGAAAATCAAACTTTCACATTTTTCCTTAAACGAACTATAGTCAATCAGCAAGATCTTGGACATTATTATATTATTTCTGTACTTTAGCACTGCAGCTACAGGGTAATAATTAATGGAAGCCTAAACTGTGCCTTTATTCAAATTGCATGCCTGAAAATAGTTCAAGGTCCTAGGTAATCCGAAACTGGTTTAATTGGTTAGGTAATCTCAAATAGACATACTTATGTGGTTCCTGACACAGAAGTGGATGAAATTTAGGCTTCAAGACAGCTACAACTATTTTCAGCTATTCAACAAATTTGTTCATTGTTTAAATGTAATTGTGCCACATAAGTCTATTTGAAACTGGTTAGCGAATCAGCATGGCTTGGGCAAGTATGTGATTATTTCAGCATGCAGTTTGCACAATGTGTAACAAAGGTGTTCATTTGCTTCCATTATGTTAGCCTTGTTCCTCTAGTGTACGAATAGTAAAGTCAAGTCCAAAGACTTCAAGCATGTTTTAGCTGATCAGCAATATTTGGTTTAAGGGTAAAATGTGTTACGTTTTTGGCCAATCTACCACTTTAAACATACTACATATATCCATACTTTTTCCATTTGCACGATGCTAGCCCTCCCCTCTGCAGAAGCAACAGACCCTCATGGAGCTTCGTTGGGGAAGCAGGTGGCTTGCTGGGTTCCTCATGTATGTCTACGGGATGGACGTTCCTGTAGATGATTTGATTTATCAGCTCCAGAATCTAGAGGGAAGAGAACAATTTGAATGTGAATGATAGGTATGAGGAACTTGCTTACGGAACCTGAATACACTCATTCCCTGTGTATTCCTATTAGAGGAGGATACTACAAAAATGTGTCAAAATTAATGATGAATATTGGTTGGCTGTCTTCTATTTTATTTTAAAAAATGAAAATGATGTATCACCAATGATGTAACACCAATCCCAGTTCCTGGGAGCCTCTTACTCTCCACAATTTAGCATATTCCCTAATCTAACCTCAGCTAATCATCAGGCCCTTTGTGTGCTGGGTCAGATGCACTGGAAATAAAACTAGCATAACCAGGTTGTGGTGTTTTCAACAACTACCAAAAGTGTCAGAGAATTCTGTCTCACTTTCTGCTTGTCCTCTGGAGACATGGCCTCCAGCTCGTAATCATGGCGACCCTTGAAAGACACTGAGAACTTGGTCCCTGCGGCATCATGGCAGTTTGTCACCTCCATAAAGGGAAACTGCCTCTTCACAATGCCTTTAACAATGCTGCATACCATCTTAGTGTTGAAATCAATCTGAGGAGAGACACATGTAAGTATTTCCTGAAGGATGGTTTCAAATGCTTCAACAAACACAGCGATTAAGCTATAAGATTCCCGAAATACCAGCTCCACTGTCCATCTAGTATTAGTACTAGTGTTTTTTCCTTGTTTTATTTAACAAAGAATGGTTTTCAAAAGCCCATATAATGGAAAACGGAACTCCTGTGTTTCCTGTAGTATACAGACATTGCTAAAGTTAAAAAATAAACAATCTATATATGGACACTAAGCTGCAAAAACAGCCTGTTTTGAATTCACTGTTTCTGTGATGTCACAAAAACCGACACTTTCACATATATCTGCCTATTCAGCCAACAGTAGTTTAGCTTCGCCTATTCATGCAGCAGTAATCAGGAGTAATAAGATACAAAACAGGGCAAATAATCAGAACAGAGATCTGTTTTAAAGGCACAATAAGAAAAACAGTCTGTTGATTTCCAAGGGATAAAGAGAGGTGGACAAATGGTCATGTAAAAGCGAATTATGACAAAATGTAAGATATGTGGTCTTTAAATGAAAAGACCATTTTCAAGTCAAGACTCTTTATTTCTAACTTGTGTTGCTTTTTCTATCTTACTAAAACTATTTCTCACTTTATGGGACTATTACACCTCAGAACTAAAATGATTCAAATGTAATTGTTATATCTATGTTCTTGTACCTGGATCACTCGTTTTTGCCATCTGTAAGAGCTGAATTTGTACACACTAAAGTTGTACAGTGAGGCTTGCTTCTCCTGGAAGAGAAGAACAAATGAACAAATGACACAATAACATATTTTGCATTGCATTTTCTTTAAAAAAAAGAAAGAAAGAAAGAAAGAAAGAAAGAAAACTGTCATGTTGTCTATAATGCCTGCCTGTGATTGGCCAGACAATTCCCTTGAAATGTTGAGCTGCAAGTTTCTTTGTTTCCTCATAGGAACCATGCCAACCCTACCACAAAGTTCCAGGAATGGTACCATCAATGACATATGACTAACACAATACACAGCAAAAACCAAGAATGCAGCCTTCCTTGAGAATTCATCAGGCAAACAAGAGTTTCTTGAGAACAGCACTTTGATTTATTGTAAAAGAATAAATCTGACAATAAACTGATAATAAACTGACAATAATAATAACTGTATATGGACCTGTATCATTTAGCATAGTTCTGCTTAAAATTAGCTACAAATGTCACTACCAAGACAGTCAGTATCTGAATATTTAGTACAGTGTCAGAAGTGTTATGATTGTTTTAGTAGTGACAAAATGGAATGTTCAATCATTTGTTTTAATAAAATAAACATAATTAAAGAAAAAGGTCACTAAAAGCAAAAAGTCCAAGTCAGCTAAAGTCCAAAATGTATTTTGATCTCTTTGAGCCAGTTTGGTAAAATGATTCATATAGAATGGACCTTAAAACCCTCCTCAGCTGCTGCTCAATACAGTTTAGTGTTTATCCTGCTTCATCACATCTGCTTCAGCTCAGCAGTCGACTATCAAGTCAAATCAAGTGTCAACAAAACAAAAATTGTGAAGACTTTGAATATGAGAGGTTTTTTTTCTATTAAACAAAAAAGGCAAGGCTCTTCCACTTCACCTCAAAATCAAAACTTTTCTGCAGCAGCTGCAGCTGGTCCCTCCTGGCCATGTCCAAAGCGTCATCAATGCTCAGCTGTCCGTTCTTCACCTTGTGCATAATATTCAGTTGCATCTCATTGCTGAGCTACAAAATGAACAGCAGGGCATTATGGGGACTGCAAAAGCTATTTAGCACACAGTGCAAACATTCAATACAATCATATGAAGTACTCTGTGTCTGATTTATGGAACTTTTGTACTTTTGTACTGGTAAGAAGATGAGATTTGAGTGGCTTTCACACGTGAAATCAAGCGCCAACCCCCCAGCACCTCACTTATATATATATATTTTACAGGAAACACTTCCTAATTCATACAGATGTTTCAGTAGAGAGGCAGCAAAATGACAGCATTCAGCAGCTCGTGAGCCAATGGCTGTGTTCGTATGCAGAATTTAAGGTTCAACTGTGAGTGCACTTCTCCCTCTACTGACCAAAATTTACAGACTTAAAATTACTGAAGAGAATATTATGGGATTTTTAACTATTAAGGGGGTAGAACTTCTTGTGTGATTTTTCTTAACGTAACATATTTCCATGCAGTATTATTGAAGTGTATGAGGTGTTTCTACAATAGCTTTTTGTGGGTAGTAGTATAAAACAAGAACACACTGCAATGTCTTTAAATGGAACATCACAGCATTTGTTTACACCAATATCTCCACCTCTGTCATGCATGCAAAGCAAGTACAACCACTTTAGTAATGGATTGCCATGTGCACAGATTATTAGTATCACTATTATCTATTTTTGTTCTTATTATTGGTATTATGAATGATACTGACAATAGATTTGGTTAGTTAACAGCAAGTCAAGCAAATGTTTTCAGGATGTTAAACTATTATGCTCAAATTTACATACATTAATTCCAGATGTGAGTTTGTTTGTACAGACGTGGCAAAAATGTAAGTAATGAACAACAAAACTATGGGGAAAATCCACATGTGCTCAGCTTTGATTGTATGCAACTTTGAGGAATAAGTGATACGAATATTGAAACCTTCAGTATCAGTCTATATTGTTTTCTTTTAAAACTACTAAGCTTTAAAATGAGCTGTTGTTACTGAAGCACTTCACTTTAGATCATCTAAGAATCTAAAAGTACGCTATCATGCTCAAACTACTCAAACACAATACTACCCTGATGGAAGAAATACAGGGATATCATGACATCATGCGATACGTGAATGTGTGCTATTTCAGGCTACTTTTTTTACAGCATTTAACCACATTCATTCATTGTTTTCACTTCCAATATGCAATTCAGCATTTTCTGCTGTTCCCAGCCTGATACCAGTATTGGCTCAGCGACATCTCTACCTCGCATGTAAACTAGAGATGGTTTTATGCACCGCACTGCAAAGGTCTAACAGGTGAGCAAAAATACAAGGAAGTGGTTTGTGGACAAAATGGATGCATAAAGAAGAAGAGGGAAACTTCTGTAAGCTATTGTTCATGTATATCCCACCCAAACAGTCCGCCCAGTGATATGCTCCCAAGTACTCTTCAAAAAACTATAACAGGCAGTGATGATCACAGATGGCGTTCGGTTTGATTTGTTACACTTTACATGTCCCTGTTTCACTAAAATGAAGCAACATCAGATTAAATTTTGAATAAATTAATACTCATATGTAATGCTACACACCTTAAATCACAGCAGCACTGTGGCTACAAGTAGACAAACAAAGCTGAAATCAGGTTACATCCAAACAACTGATTACACGTCCAGGTTTTCTTGTGCAATTTGGAGTAAAATACACTGTCTGATCAGGAGAATACTACAAAAGACAAAGTTGTGCACTCCAACCTGTAAGTACTACAGACAACCTACTGATATTGATGCGTTTAAAGCCAGGGTCTGGCTTGCTCTGGCTGAAGTGAGGAATGAACCCCATGCTGAAGCGCCGTAAAGCGTACCTGAGGCAAGTCCATCGCCTTTCTGCTCTCCATGCTTCTGGAGCTCTGCTGGCTACGTGACAACAGCATCAGTGAAAGGGCGTCCAAGCAAGAGCACAGCAACCCACTGTCTGCTTCCACAAACTTCGTCAAAATGAGCAGAGGAGAAAAGGAAGCAAGGTGTGCTGTGGGCTTTAAAGCTCGCAGTGCCGACGTCACGAGAGGGGGAGAGACGAGGTTTTGCCTCTGCAAAGTCTCCTGCGTTTAAAATGACTCGGCGCCACTTCACTGGAGACTGGACTAAACCTCGGAAACCTTTCAAAACAGCTCAATAAGCTGTACCCATTTGTCGCTTTGAAGTAAAGAGAATAAAGTGAGGTGTTTAGGGTTGTAGGCTCCTGTGTGTAGTAACGCGGTAAGAACGCTGCTAGCGTTAGCTGACCGACCTGCTTCATCAGTTTCAGAAACAAATACCGACACAGCGTCGCCCGCAGCTCCGGTCAGAAGAACTGCCTCCTCCAAAGCGCCTGATTACCTCCATTAGCTCAGTGTTACTCCATAAGAGCCTCTGAGTAACTGCGTGGTGGTGTCCTCAGGCGCCAAGTGAAGCTAAATAATCTAATTAAACCTACATACGGTGTCCTAATGTCTTACAGTCCCAGCAAACACAAGAGTCAAATATGTGTATGGAACTAAACTTGAGTGCAACATTGAACATCCAGCGGAGACTGAATGAAAAAAATAAGATATAAATATAAAACACGACTTAAAATAGTTACACCAGATAACTAATGGGCTAGCAAATGGCAGGTGGTTCCGCTCGCTAGCTTTGAGTTAGCTTTAGCTTGCTAGGTTTCTCTGACTGTGTGGACGGACAAGAGACGTGGCCTTGTGGTTGGTCAGGACAATATTAAAGGGTTAGCCAAGATCAGAATTGCCCAGTTTACATGGAGAGGAGAGATACATGGTAAAATATACTGGTTATTTATTGGTCTTTGGAACATTATTTAAAGAGTATAGGGGTGTGTGTGGGGGGGGGGGGGGGGGGTAATCAGTAGATCCCTACTTAGTAAGCTTTTGGTTTAGAAGGATTTCGTGAATTGTCATATGTCGACAAAACCTGTATACATCGTTCAGAATTGGTAGTGCCTTCATAGATGTGCGTCACCCAAGTCATGTACACTAATGCACCCCCATGCCATCATGGATGCTGGCTTTTGAGCTGTGTGCTGAGAATGAGCTGGGTGGTCTTTAGCCCAGAGGATGCAGTGTCCATAATTCCAACATTTCCAGTCCATAATTGAACATTTGGATTTGTCAGACCACAGAACACTTCTCCACTTTGCCTTAATACATCTTAAATGAACCCGGTGGGATTTCTGGATCTTGTTTATATACGGTTTCTTCTTTGCATGGTTTTAGTTTTAGCTTGTGTTTGTGGATGCAGTGACGAACAGCTTTCACAGAGAATGGCTTTCTGAAGTGTTCCTGAGGCCATGCAATGATTTCCACTACAGAATCATTCGTCTGTTTTTAATGTAGTGCCGCCAGAGGACCTGAAGATCACAGACATCTAATATTGGTTTTCAGCCATTTCTCTTTCAGATTTCTCTAGATTCTCTAAATCTTTTAAAGATATTAAGTACAGTAGATGATGATGTTCTCATAGACTCCTAGATATTCCTAATATCAATATTACTGCTGATAATATTAGTAGTATAATCACTTGTAGGTAGTTTGACCAGAGGAGGATGGGTCCCCCCTGGTGAGCCTGGTTCCTCCCAAGGTTTCTTCCTCAGTTCTGAGGGAGTTTTTCCTTGCCACTGCTTGCCCACTGGGGGGTTTCTGTATATTCTGTACATTCTTTCAGTCCTGTGGAAACTTTGTCATTTCTGAAATCCTGTAAAGTCCTCGAGGTCTTTGCTATTGTATGTTACATGTTACTCTTGGATTATTGCACTATTTGTACATGCAGTCTTCCACAGTGGTGAACCCCTCCTCAACTTTACTTCTGGAAGACTCAGCCTCTCTGAGCTGCTCTTTTTCTACCCGTACATGTTAGTGACCTGTTGCTAATTAAAAACCATGTGTTTTTTAGCATTATATAGTATATATTTTTCAAAAACAATAAATGTTCAACGTGTTGTCTTTGTACTATTTTCAATTAAATATAGGGTTCAAATGATTTGCACTTCATTGCATTTTTTATTTGCATTTTACACAGTGTCCCAACCTTTTGGAAACGGGGTATCCATGCACCTTTCAAACTGCACCAAAACTGAAATCAAAAATCAAAATGAAAACCTATATAAAAACAGAAACGGAATATTTCAAAACTATAATAACCCTGATCCAGATTCTCTAATGTGTTTCAAGAAATAAAAAAAAAATCTGAAATGTATTCAAATCCTTACTTTTCTGTATTCTATTTCAGGCCCAAGGCCCACTGTAGGGGTTATTTGCTTTTGAATGTCATGCAATGAATTCATTTTGACACTGTGGGGCGATAGTGAGCACAGGTGTATAGGCTATATTGCCGAGATTGGGCCAACTTTGAATGTTTAGGTGAACACTGGGATACCACACAGTTTTTAGCAGTTTAGAAAAATGGCAGTGGAAAGTTTTCTTACTTGCTCAAGCTGTGAAATAAAACCATTTATTGTGCTCAACAAGCCTTTCATATTATTTTGTAAGTTTGAGGAAGACAAGTGTCCTTATATTCACTAATGGACTTCTCAGTGAAACATGGTATCAGGGAGGGTCTCTGAGCTAATTTTTTTCACTCGATGATAGGTTGGGGTGGTGGAAGGAAGTTGGAACAAAATATTATTGTTTAATATTTTCCCTTCCTGTTGGCACACTCCGATGATGTTTTATAGACAAACATAAGTTATTACGTTTCATTCAGATGAGAAACAAGAACTTTGTCTTTTAAAGGGTAAGATATACCAAATTGTGCTTAGTGGACAACAATTTTGATTTCAGGTTCATTTTAAAGAGGCTCTTCTTGTGACTGAGCCTTTAAGACTGATGTAAATGATCTCTACTCTGCTTCAGTCCAGACTGAAGCCCCCCCAAGTAGGAGGGCAAATAAGGCCCCCATATGCTCAGAAATGGCCCTGTTTGACAGCAGTATAATTTCAACTGCAAATACATAATACAAATTCTCAGAACAAATGAACAAATAATGAAGTAAGGTTGTAAATTTAGTCTTATCCATTAGAAGGCGCAGTTGCGCAAAGTACTTAGTAAAACCAAGCCAGGAAGAGTGTCCAAGCAAACTACAGATTATGAATGAAAAAGAAAAGTCAGTTTATAATAGGCCAACGTTTCAACCACTGTCCAGAAACAAATAGTGCAATAAACCAGTAGTGTAATATTCATTAATATATATTCAAATAAAAAAAAGAAATAATGATTTTTCTCATAAATACTAGACAGTGAGTGGAGTGTGTACAGAGTGTGTATTTGAACTGGAATAATGACTATAAGTGTACAATGTCTGATTTGAGTGAACCATATTCAAACCTTAATTCCAAAAGGTTTTTTTTTTATGTGAAAACATTTTATCCTTTATTTAAACAAAAGGATAGGATTTTTAATGTTTCATCTTATGAAAGGGACATATGGGCTGGTCATGGGCTGGAGGTTAGGGATCCAGCCTTGTGACCGGAAGGTTACCGGTTCAATCCCCAGAGCCGACAGCACATGACTGAGGTGTCCTTGACCAAGGCACCTAACCCCCAACTGCTCTGCGCTGCGCTGCGGATTGGGCTGCCCACCGCTCCGGGCAAGTGTGCTCACTGCCCCCTAGTGTTTGTGTGCTCACTAGTGTGTATGTGGTGTTTCACTTCACGGATGGGTTAAATGCAGAGGTGAAATTTCACAATTTGTGGGACTAATAAGGGTCTCTTAATTTAATCAAAATGCCTTCTTTGTTTTAAACAATGAACTACAACTGAATGGACTGACCTTTCAGACCTTCTAAGATGATGATGGGGCCAACGCTTAGATCGCGAGTTCGATCCCTGGTGATGCTACAGCCATCCGTGAAGTCCAAGAGAGCACAATTGGCCTCGCTCTCTGGGTGGGTGGGATGCCCGCCTTCTCCCTTCATCACTCAGCATGATGCTAGTCAGTGCAGGCATCTGTTAGCTGACATAACTAGTCTGGCAGATGGCACTTTCCTCGCTTTCCAATGATGCTGAGCTGCATTTGAGAAGATAATGCAGCTTTCTTCATGGGTCTTGGTGAAACAACAATGGAGGCCCTGTAGGGTTGCACAGCTGAAGATGTGAGTCAAGGAAGAATGGCAAACTATTTGCATCAACTGCCGTTTCATGACTGTATGTACTGGAGTGTCTTTATTCCCCAGTTGATTAAATGTTGTTAAAAGTAAAGGTGATGTTAGATAGTGGTATAATTCCTGGAACATGTTGCAGGTATCAAATTTATAATCAGTGTATACTTGCAAGATACATTTTGATATATTTATATTATTTAGAATATGTTCTTGTATTTATTTATTTATTTAGGCATTTTACATATTCTCCCAACCTGTGGAATTTAGGTTTATAGGAATCATAGCCCTTTACATATAGTCTGCACATCTCAAGGGACCAGAAATATGGGAATATGGTCTAGATATGGCATTTGTGCCTGGAGTGATACATCAAAATGCTTTAGACCCAAAACATCCTACTACAACTTATAACTCTGATTCCCAGTCCTGCTCCTGGAGCACTTAAGCATTCCTCTCTGGACTTGGGAAGTGAGTTGGGTTCTTCAGTTTGAGACCTTCAGCAGCACACCATGGACACTATGGACTACTGCTTCAGCCATCTGAACCAGAAAAAACTAATCTATGATTTAGAGAGTCTTCATAGACTCTCCTTCACATTCTGTAAGATCTGTGCAAGGTCCACCGAGAGAAGTCACCAGGGTCGCTGAGGAAGAAGGAGTAGCTCCAAGTAACTGGTAACACTTCAGCATAGTTAGACCTTTTTGCATATTAGAGTTGATACAGTGCCACCTGGACGTTAATGACAAAAGTTTGGGTTATTCCAGGATTCATGAAACATCAATAAAATTCAAGGAAAACCCTTACCAGGAAAATCATCTTCAAGTACTGAAAGGGAGGGTGTAATACTTGGTCATTTTTCCTTCGAAGTTTTAGAAAAAACACCGGTTTTATTTCCATTTGGAAGTGAAACAGATACTTGCTGATGACATTACTTTCTGTAAGTTCCTGTTATATTTGGGAAGTCAGATCATGTCTGGTGCTTGTGCTTTTTCCTTTGTTCTTTGTCCTTTGTCCTTTTCAAATTCAGTGTAGTCCCAGTGATGTACATTTGTCTGGTTAATTAATTAACAGAGGCAGTTACAAAGCATCAGTTTAGTGCAAACTGTTGTTTGCACTAGGAGAGCATTTTGACCACTCAGGTATGCCCCTAAAACTACTGATGTGTACAGCCGGTTTGAACTTCCTCAGGCTAGGGGATTTCCTACTACTTCTTGAAATCTGACAGCAAATTGTCCTGGCTTTAGCATTTGTAGAACAGTCTACTGGAAACACCAACAAAAAGGGATTCACCCGGTGTATATTTGTTCAATTATCCAATTCAAGTCTTAAGAAATGGATGAGTATCTTTTCACTACAGAACATAAGCTCCCCAGGCCTGCTTCCCCACATCAACATTTTAGCTTTTATTTGATCATTTTACCCACTTTACTGAAACAAAGATCCATCCATCCCATCCATCCATTTTCTAAGCCGCTTCTCCGTCAGTGTCGCGGGGGGGTGCTGGAGCCTATCCCAGCAGTCTTCGCGCAGAAGGCAGGATACACCCTGGACAGGTCGCCAGTCCATCGCAGGGCTGAAACAAAGATGTGCCCCAAAATAATTTTAGAACAATAAATCATTATTTACTCATAATAAGTCAACATTTTAATATAGTAAGCCATTATCGAAAGAGAGTAATACAAAATTTGAAAACCATGATTGAATGCCCATGACCATCATTCCCCCTGACAGCACTGCATTAAAAACTGGCATAATTTTGTCATGGATACCACTACATGCTCAGGAATACTCTGACAAACAATTGTCAGTAAACACCGTCTATCACTGTACTCACAAATGAAAAGTTAAGACTATACAATGCACAGCAGGAGCTATATGTCAAGGAAATATCTTCACTGGGCTCAAACTCTTCTAAACTGGACTGATGCTCAGTGGAAACCTTTATTGTGGTCTGATGAGTCAAACTTTCAGATTATTTAGGCAATAATGGACATTTTCTTCTCTGAGGCAAAGAAGAAATGGACCACCCAAGCTCTTACCAACATAAAGTTCAGAAGCCGGAATCTGTCATGATATGGGGTGTGTTAGTGTCCATGGCACAAAGTAGAAAAATAAAGAATAAAACATAGACCATTTTTCTCCCTTGTGAAAGGGCCTCTGTAATACACATACATAGCTAGCTAGGTATGTGAAAGCTTAGACCAATACCTCTTTGTCACAACATAATTCCCCTGTTCAGGCACAAATACTACTTTTGTAGTTCTGTTTTTTTTAAGCTGTGCAATGTGACATACCTCAGACCTGTGTGTACTCTACCCACCCACCCCAACCAACCTCAAAAAAGGAAGGAAAAAAGAAAAAGAACTTCCTTGATGAAAAGGTAATGCATGTAAGGCATCACATGAAGGTCAGCAGAATCAGTGAGATCTGGGGTGGGAGGCCAGCTCCCACACAGATTTCTGCCGCAAGTGTGCAGATAGTGAAAGCCTGGGCTACGTCAGTGCGGGTGAACGCCAGAGCAGAGAAACTGCGGGATAAAGGAGAGCTGCTGGGAAATAGTCGTGTTGGTGCGCCGTGTTTTCTGAGAGGGAAAGGAAACCCCCTTCACGCAGCAGCCAGAGGGGCGCACCATAAAGGCGTGAACAACAAACGGAATACAAAACAGAAACATTCTGCTTCACAGACAGTCAGAGCTTTCGTGGCTAGTGGAGTTTCTTCACCTGCACTCGTAGTTTTTGGCCTAAAACTATCAAAGATGAGAGCAATCTCCATTATTCTTTTGGTAAGTATCGTTAAATGTCCCTGCTGTGGATGTGCTGTTTGATTTGCGCAGTAAACGAAGACTACGCGACTAGACGAAGAGCGCTGTATTATACTGATAAAATCCGTGCTGTTATTGTATTATATAGAAAATGACATGTATTTAAGAGTATAATGCGTTTCGTATCCATTTTTCATTCGTATCATTCGTTATTTGGCATTAACGACGCCTGTCATTTTAAACTTTCACTTTCGTTAGCTCGTACATGCTATGCTGAATAATAGAGCTAACCGTCTTGTTTTGCGCAGATATTTCAGACTAAGGTTTTTAGACCTCAGTCAGTGTTAAACGAGGCTTGAGTTGCTTTTCTATTCGCCAGCTTCTTGTTCGAATGTTCCCGTTCCACCTTAAATGGTGCAGCAGTTCCACTCTGGCACCACCACCTCGGGCATTTAAGGTGGAACGGAGAAAATCCAACAGGAAGCAGGCGAACAGGTAGCTTAGCTAATTTCAGCTTCGTCAGTGTTAACGAGTTTTTGGTCGTTTTTAAGCAGGGCCGTTTTCGTGTAAGTTTCGTGAGAGAGTGAGGGTGAGAGAGAGAGAGAGAGAGAGAGAGAGAGAGAGAGAGAGAGAGAGAGAGAGAGTTTTGGGGACTTTCCGTAGGCTCTGGGCTGAACGTCTGTTTTTCTTTGCTTTGTTCGCTGATGTAACTTTCACTCTATGTCAATCCCTCCAGGTCTTCCCTGTTCTGGTGTACTCCTGTGACGAGCGAGAGTATCTTAAAGATGGTCTTTGCTGCAAGATGTGTGGCCCAGGTATGATAAGACCTCACAGAGCAGTTCCAGTAAGATCTACTTTAATTAATGGAATTCTCCATCAGAAAAACATTGTTTACAGCAGGGCGGCCAAACTCAACCACTAAACAGCCATAAATCTCAGCAATCCCTGGGCCTGCTGTGTCATTTTGTTTTTATTTGACATATTATTATCACCCCAACTGGCCTTCTCTCATTCACAATATGCCAAAACTACATTGGCAAAAAATAGCCACTGAATTATCGAATGATCCAAAAATAATTTCTAAAAATAAAAACAAATTGTTTTATGACCGCTGGGATAGGCTCCAGCAGCCCCCCCCCCCCCCCCCCCCTTGTGCCTTCTGTTTGACACATGGGCTCTACAACATACTGAATGAGTGAAGTCAGGCAGACTGTTCTGTATTTGAATTCAGCTTAATGTGTCTTAAGTTTATTTGACAGCTCTTGGACTGAACTGAATTATTCAAGCTATTACTGAATGTAGCACCTTGTGTTTTGTTTTGCAGTGGATTTTGGATGTGCCCTTGTTCTACAGACAAAAAAAATCATTAATGTTCTCTGTGACTGTGTTGCAGGTTCAAGAATGAAGCAGAATACAGACTGCATGGATCCACATTGTCAGTCATGTGAAACTGGACAATACCAGGATGGTTTCACTAAGGACACCAAATGCAAACAGCAACCTTACTGCGACCCTAGTGAGTTTATATTCCTGGACAAATTTGGTCTATTTATGTAAAATGCAAAGGTACCAATCAATGTCCTCACACTAGAGGTCAGAGCCACATAGCTACAGGACAATTCTTTCTTCATAATTTACCAATACCTATACTACCATACTAAACAAAGACTACTAGTGCTAGACCTTCAGTTTGGAGCATCAATGTAAAACCACCTTTGAGACAGTGCTAATTTCTGTTAACACCCCTATGGGAATCTAGTTGTATGATAGACTTAAGCTATTAGTAATTCACACAACTTTTTTGGCCCTTCTAGGCTGAACACGGACATATGGGGCTTCAAGAAATTTCCCATATTTTATTTAAAGCTTAACATATATTAACATGTATTTCACTTTGTATGTAGCAGTTTTACTGTGACTGCTTCAGTAAAGTGTCCTGACTTAGAGCTACAGTTACTGTTCAATTTCTGACATCTCACTGAAAACAGGTTAGACAGCGGCTCATACTTATAGTGAGTGACATATCAAGTTCTTCATGGAAGTGGTCCCATTTGTTGGAAATCACACTGTGACTACGTGAATCCCTCTGTCAATTCCTAATTATGTTGGGGAATGTTTCAAAATGTCTGTAGTTCAATCACTGAGATGTGAACAAAGTCATTCAGAGTGCTGTACTGTAGAGAGACTTGTTGACTCGGGTGTCTTTACAATAGTAATATTATAAAGCTGGTAAAGATAAAGGCGTTTTATTTAGTATCTATTATGATTACTGAGCCAGCATGTTTCTTTATATGTAATGTTAGAAATGTTAATGATGGCAAAATAAATGTAAATCCGGATGGATTTCACACCAAATTATATTTCAAAAATATCATGAAAGACTCAGACATCTTGCATTTTTATCTGAAGCCATTTCATTTAATAACTTTCTGGGAGGAAGTTTTCAGTGGTATTAAACACTCTGGACATCTGATTCTGAGTCCGATTTCCTCAAGAAAATTACATTTAATTATGTAGAATTTTTTAAAATGTGAATTCATTTTTAATCTGACAGCTTGGCTGTATCTGCCTAAATACCTTGACCAATAAAATCCTGATTGGACAGTTTACTGTTAGGCCTTACAATAAGCATGAGTCTTTTAAACAAAAACTAACCAAAAAATCACAGATATATAGTTTTTTATTTCACAGAAATCATCAGCCTGTCTCCGAAGTCTGAGGGCTCCCCACTGTACTATATGTACCACTTATTCCATTTTGTGCTCTAGCAAAAAAGCCCAGCCTGACTGAACATGCTAAAAAGGCCAATTGCTAATTAGCATGACATTTTCATGATGCTAATCGGTGGTAATTCTTTTTAGTCACTGTTAGCAACGTTACCGTGAGCATGACCAAACCATATCTTTAATTTCCACTAGGTCTGTTTTAGTGTTGACTGAATTTGCACACAGTTTCTACTAGTGTTATGTGGTAATAGTGTAATGATCTCCTGTGTTTTGCACATTTTTATTTCAGCTCTACCCCTCTTGTCCTTTTCTTCTTTGAACAGATCTATTTTTTCAGAATCAAACTAATCCAAGTAAGACCGAGCGCACTCAATGTCAGTGTATGCCTGACCATCACTGCCCCACTCCAGAATGCATTGCATGTCAGAGAAACACAGTGTGCCAAAAAGGGGAAAAAGTCAAGGAGATTGGTAAGTACATTGCATATTCAGATGAATGAGAAAAAGAAACAGGATACACGCAAAAATGCAAAGCAATGCACTTTGTAGCTGTGGGCATTATAGTTATTTTCAAAGTTTTGAATTATTTCAGTACAATTATTCATTTTTAGTGAATCGTTTACCAAACCATTGCATTAGGTCTGTGACAGTAACCAGTACATTCATAGTCATTGCATATGGGAATACACAATTTGTAGCCACACTCTAGCACAAAGTGACACGGCAGCAGAACGACAGTTGATAAATTGAGTTGAAATTTTCTCAGCTTTGTGCCAGTGAACTATGATGCAGTGAAGACTTAATCTAAATTACTGACTCAAACAGAGTCATTTTATTAAAACAAATAATTAAGCATTACATTTTGTCATTGGTAAAAAAAATCATAACACTGTAAGCTATACAGAATGTTTTAGTAGTGACAGTTGTAACTAATTTTGAGAATAACTTGCCAGCACATGACTAGCAGACTAGCAGCTTTGAACAGCTGCACACAAAGAAAAACAATATTTTCATTCAAACACAAAGGTTTACTTAATTGCAGAAAATATGTTTTGGTAATAACAATTCATAACATTAAACACAGAATTTCATGATTTGTGACATTTGTTTTTGACATAATTTGAATATGCCTGTTGCACTTTACATTGTGCGTAAATTTCATAAAGAATGGGTCAAAAGAAACATTACCATTACCATTTTGGAGATACAAGGTTTTCTTCTGACAAGTGATATGGAATATGTACAGTGAGGAAAATAAGTATTTGAACACCCTGCAACTTTGCAAGTTCTCCCACTTAGAAATCATGGATGGAAATTTTCATCTTAGGTGCATGTCCACTGGGAGAGACATAATCTAAAAAAAAATCTGGAAATCACAATGTATGATTTTTTAATCATTTATTTTTGTGTTACTGCTGCAAATAAGTATTTGAACACCTGTCAATCAGCAAAAATTCTGGCCCTCAAAGACCTGTTAGTCCACCTCCACTCCACTTATTATTCTAAATTAGAAGCAGGTCGTTAGCTGCATAGTGACACCTGTCCACCCCACACAATCAGTATGACTCCAACTACTAACATGGCTAAGACCAAAGAGCTGTCCAAAGACACCAGAGACAAAATTGTAGACCTCCACAAGGCTGGAAAGGGCTACGGGGCAATTGCCAAGCAGCTTGGTGAAAAAAGATCAACTGTTAAAGCAATTATTAGAAAATGGAAGAAGCTAAACATGACTGTCAATCTCCCTCGGACTGGGGCTCCACGCAAGATCTCACCTTGTGACGTATCAATGATCCTAAGAAAGGTGAGGAATCAGCCCAGAACTACACGGGAGAGCTGCCACTACTGTTTCCAAGATTACTGTGGGTAATACACTGAGACGTCATAGTTTAAAGTCATGCATGGCACGGAAGGTTCCCCTGCTTAAATCAGCACACGTCCAGGCCCGTCTTTTGTTTGCCCATGACCATTTGGATGATCCAGAGGAGACATGGGAGAAGGTTCTGTGGTCAGATTAGACCAAAATAGAACTTTTTGGTCTTAATTCCACTCGCTGTGTTTGGAGGACGAAGAATGATGAGTAACATCCCAAACACACCATCCCTACTGTGAAGCATGGGGGTGGAAGCATCATGCTTTGGGGGTGTTTTTCTGCACATGGGACAGGACGACTGCACTGTATTAAGGAGAGGATGACCGGGGCCATGTATTGTGAGATTTTTGGGGAACAACCTCCTTCCCTCAGTTAGAGCATTGAAGATGTGTCATGGCTGGGTCTTCCAACATGACAATGACCCAAAGCACACAGCCAGGATAACCAAGGAGTGGCTCCATAAGAAGCATATCAAGGTTCTGGAGTGGCCTAGCCAGTCTCCAGACCTAAACCCTATAGAAAATCTTTGGAGGGAGCTCAAACTCCGTGTTTCTCAGCAACAGTCCAGAAACCTGGCTGACCTGGAGAACATCTATGTGGAGGAATGGGCCAAAATCCCCGCTGCAGTGTGTGTAAACCTGGTGAAAAACTACAGGAAACGTTTGACCTCTGTAATTGCAAACAAAGGCTACTGTACCAAATATGAACATTGATGTTCACAGGTGTTCAAATACTTATTTGCAGCAGTAACACACAAATAAATTATTTTAAAAATCATACATTGTGATTTCCGGATTTTATTTTTTTAGATTATGTCTCTCCCAGTGGACATGCACCTAAGATGAAAATTTCAGACCCCTCCATGATTTCTAAGTGGGAGAACTTGCAAAGTCACAGGGTGTTCAAATACTTATTTTCCTCACTGTACATGTAAGTGGAATATTGCTGTCTGGCTATGGTTTGCTCAAGTAAATCAACAAGTCAACAAAGCGTTTCTTTAAATTGGTGTTGAAAGAATTTTTATCGTCACTGTGGGCTGCAGTAACTTGATTAAAATCACTGAGCCTGGGCCTGAGTTCACAGTTTTATTAGAGCTGAACAGGGCAAGTGAACTTGCTACACAACCACCAGGCCATCACTCATCCAAAAGCACTTCCTTAATAATCTCTTACTCTCATAGTAAAGTTAGCATAGCCTTTTAACAAAAAACAAAAAAATCTAAAACAAAATTTTTTAAAGGTGATGTAATGACATTATAATGTAGTTTACCTAATACTTACAAAAAACAAAAGCTATTGTGTATTATTTACTTGCCAGTTCACTGAGTAGATTTTGGTTGCACTCCTGCAACTATTTTAGGCGTTATTTGACAAACAAGAATATTTGGAGCTCCAACAGGTTGTTAATTTATACACTGAATAAAACTCTTGAGTAGGTTGTGTCCCTTGAGTCATTTAGTTGCCATGAACAAACCTGTGCAGTTATAATATGTGTCACATAGGCTAAGTAAGCTAAGCTAATATGTAAGCCACGATACATAGGTATGAACTTGTCTTCAACACATCTTCAAAAATATGGGAGTGAATCAGTTCAGGCCAAATATTTGTTAAACAATGAATCATTCACAAATGAATCATCACTAGATGACTGGCCTTGCTGAATGCGTGTAAGCTTGAGACTCAATGGCACTCTTATATATAGCAAAGGCATTCTCAATCTCACAACACTGATATTGTTTTCAACATCGTCTGAACATTCTTTTTGTTTATTAAAGGCAAAATGCAACTCAATACAACTCATCGCAATACAATCATATTTTTTTAGCTTTAGTCACCATGTTGCGCTTGAGTGTTGCATATAACATCAGACATGAATCTTTTTCAGTTTTGAATTAAGCGTATAAATGAATTTGACTTCCCTGAACTTTAAATAGTGAAAGACTACCAAAATAAGTGTTCTGATCATTCTTTACCAACTGTCTAATAATGCTGATACACAGATTTATCAGATTAGTCAAGTTGGACACAAGCAGAGTGGTGTATCTTACAATACAAGTATCTGATTGCTAATGCTGATGTGATTTGTTCTTACAGGCACCCAGTTTTCCGACACAAAGTGTGAGCCCTGTCCTAATGGAACATTTTCCACTGAACCCTCCGCCAGAACCTGCTCACCGTGGAAAGAGTATGTCCTTAGTCTTTGTTTTACCTTTCTGTGTAATTGCCATTAATCTGTGCAAAAGTGTGGACACCCACCATTAAAGCGCATGTGTTGTTGTTGTTGATAGTATCAGAGAAAATACATTAACACTTCAGTGAACTTCTGCAAATTTTAGTGCACAATTTATTTATTATTTGTGAACTAAAATATGAAATGTGACATTACTTTTATACAGGCCATGTTTTATGTTTTATTTTTGCCAATATGTTTAATTCTCAACAAATTCATTAATGATTTCAAACACTGCTGTGTTAGCAGTGTCCAAATACTGTGCTCAAACGGTGCCTGCTATTTTTATATGGTCATATCATCAACGGCCGAGAGTTATCACAAAAGCCAATATTCCTCTCTGATCTTCCCCATACTGTAGGTGTTCCTCAGGAACCGTTGAAAGTGTGCCAGGCTCTTCCACATCTGATCGGATCTGTGGTAAGTACAGACCTATACCATTCAAAGGAATCCCTTACCAGAATATGTATGTCACGTTGTGAGAGCACGTCAGGGCAAGTACTGTTGGCTAGTACAGTAACCCACTCAGGAAGTGAAACCTGAGAGTGCGTGGAACAAAGCACATGGCTGTCAAGTCACCGATCTAGTATCACTTCTTTTAAGACATTTATAGACATAACTGAGTTGTCAGTTGGACTGTCCTGCAGACATATGGCCAAAATTGTTATCATACCTTTTTTGTCTATAATTCCACATCAATAGTTACTGTTATTTTTAATGCTCAGTTGGAAGTAGTAGTTTGAAGCCTGAAGAAAAGAAAATACTTAATCTTTTGATGGCTTTAAGTTACTTTCCTGCATACTCCTACATAACTGCAACACAGAGAACAGCAGCCTGTACAGAAAAACCTGGCTGAGAAAACCCAAAAGAAAAATATATTGTTTAAAAAACTCCCAAAAAAGTCCCAAGACCCTAGCGATCACAAACACAGCCACACGTTTGCTGTCATGAAATGGCAACAAATATTTGCAACAGTTTAGTCAAACGGGCATTGTGAATGGGGCTCGAGTCTGTTGTCTGCACAAAAAGAGAAAGTGACCCTCACTCCACAAACCCAAAACCATGAGAGCGTTTTCCCAGAAGTATGTTTATATGACGGCTCTCCCTTCATGAATGCCCTCTGCTATTGTGAGTAAAAGGCTAGACTTCTCACACCATATATCAAGTTAGGAGAATATCACCACAAATACACCAGAGTAGTATTGATTTATCTTTTACTGCTAACGCCAGACTGAGGAGCAAAAAGGTGTAATTATTTTCTAGAAAATACCCCAAATGCATTTTTTTAATACTGAATGTGTGCTGTTCAGTGTGAGCAATAAAATCATCAGTAAACCTTCCCACTGTAAATAATGAATCAGATGACCTGTGGTCTCTTTCTGGGCTCCCCCAGAAGTTTACTCTTGATTTAGCTTGTTTCAGTTTGAGAGATGTAGCCACCTAATGTAATGTATAAATATTTATGTGTGGACAGGCTTCAGGAAATCACAGTGCTTCCTATTCTTTTCTTGCAGAATATCATTCTAATGTAAGACTGGGTTTATATATTTTCGTTGGACTCGCGCTCTTCATTATCCTCAGTCTTGCAGTGTTCTGCATCTACAAAAAAGGTAATATACATACAGTATTAGTGTGTTTATTGTGTATTTCAGACACCATTTATACATGCTGAGAACTTAACAGTTGCAATACGTTGCTATTAATATACTTTAATATATATTTTTCATCATGTTTTATGGATTTAAAAGTGAAAAGAAGTTAACATGTCTTCTACCAAGATCACACTTCTGTGTAAAACTCAAATAAGATGCCAATGTTAAGCTCAGCAGATAAATGGAAATGATGTGCTAAAATTAGCAGAAAATGCCATATTTAAGTTCCCTGTAAAGGATGTGTTAACATATTCTCACTTTTGCATACGACTGTGGATGTAATTTCATTTGATCTAATGTCTAGGCACTGTGCAGAATTTATATACGTGTGAAAGCTTTAATTATCTGTGACATTTTTTCATTTGATGTTGTTAATTTTAAACTTTCAGGAAGAACAGGATCTGCATGTCTAGAGGAAAAGGTAACCAAATTTCTTCCTCCTCCTGCTCTTTAATGTACATGACATAAGCCATTGATCTGGGATTATTTGCTCATCTGTGTCTTTTATACCTCCCTGTTGCTCCTCTAGATACAGCAGCACTGTCCTCCTTTGTTCCACAATAAGCCTCAACCTGCTGAAGAAAAAATAGCTATAAACTTTGAACAGCCGACCTTGGAGCATACCAATGAACCAGAGGAGGACAATGAACAAGATGACCATTTTAAGCACGGTCTGTCCGCAAACGGCCTGCCCATTGATCAGGATCATAGCAAAATATCTATTCTTTCTCAGCCTGAAACAGTAAGAAGCTCAGAAGGAAGCTATTCAGACCATCTTTAAGATACACATGAGATTGTGAGAGAAGAAAACTTTTCAACAGCGTCTTTGAGTGCATTACTTGGTCACATGTTAGTATGCTGCTTGTCGGGGACATGGAGCAGTTGACATTTGCTATTAGAAATACAGTTCTTAGGAGTAGCTGTAACTTTTAAATCATTTCCATAGAAAACAGTTTCACCATACTGAGCAAAACGCAGAACCCTGATGACTCAAAGTACATATTTAAGAAGCACCTGCCCCACTGGCTTTTACGATAGGCAGCTAGGTTTCAAATCAACAGGTTTCCTGTTGTTTTACTATGTTAAGGGAGAATGTATTGAAATTATTGTCTAAGGTAATTGACCACATGATACAGAAGCAGATAGAGATTAGGTAGAAAACGCTGGAGTATTCATTTAAAACGGAATTGTTCACAGTGGTGATGAGAGGAACCAGACATCCAAAGCATTTAATGCAACTTAAAGCTCCCTCACAAAAAAATGAATACATGGAATGGTTATGAATACACTGCCTGATACTAGTTCTGACATAGGATTTTGGCCTAAATTGTACTTTTTTAAACATTCATGGCAGAGAAGTACATGCAGGGTGCTTTGAGTATTTTTCCAGATTGACCACTTTTTTATCCTGTGGCAAATCGTGACTATTAGCAGTAGGCTTTCAATTCGGGCCATAGATGTCAAAACAAAGTCAGACCAAGAGGAACAAAACACCCCGACCACAATACTAATTTCTGCCAGCATCCCTATTGGAGCTGGAATTATCGTTTGTTAGCGCTAAGATCACAAATTATCATGTAATTAGCATGAACATTCTAGATAAAACAGACAGTTAAAACTTTTAATTCCATGTTTCACATGAAGACATATCAGCATGTATTTTAACTTGTAGCAGTAACTCGTGCAGAAGCAGCTGCCGTTGTTTTCCGTTTCTAACTGTTGAACCTGTTCACAGTCAGTGACGTATGTAGGACTCCCAGAGGACATAGTGAGGGTTTTTTTTTTTTTTTCGCTAAATTGGCCCCGCCCATTGGAAATCAAAAGCTGATTGGTTGATTCCTCTGTCACTTTGCAGGGCTAGCTTAACAATATCCTGCTAGAGAGCACAGTGGGGAAACAGTTCCTGGACTTGTTTCCACCCAATATGTAACAACATAGCAAGAGTAGTACTGTAACACAGGCACAGTGTAGGCTCACTGGTAGTTGAGGCAGCAAATAAAATGTCTATATTTGCAATGTAGATATCACAGCCCCTGGTTCCTGTCACCACCACTGTAAAGAGTTTCTCTACAATGAACTATTCAAGATCAAACCACCCTGAAGAACTTTACAGTTTACAGTTGAATTATTGAATCAGGCATACATTTTGAACGCTATGTAATATATTTTGAAATATAAGTAATTCCATGCAGCCACACCATGTTCATTCATTTTGTCAGCTGTTTCGATGGTACGGTGTCCAGTTAAGGTGACCTCTGCATGTTCTAAACCCCGGCTGCTCATGATACAGAGTGTTATTTTATTCTACTCTAATTTTCAGCTGATTTGTATATTGTAAATGGCTTGTTCTGGTGTGGCTTATGAGAGCTGTTGCACTACTTTCTGTAGCTCATCAGTTGAGTATTCTTATAATATAATTCTTGTGTCTACAGTATTGTGCAAAAAACAACTACATGCAATAAGAATTGTTTGTTTTTAAAGAAACGCTTATTGATATCCTTGTTAGTACACATATCTGATTGCATGAATTGGTTAAATAAGTTAGTTGCTAGCCGTATTTGCGTAGTACCTTACGTTCCAAATATCTAACCTGTTTGCCGTGTTCATTTGTAAATATATTGTTTTATACATCACTGTCTGTTTTAATATTTTTAATCCAGCATGAATGTAGGAACGTAAAGTGAAATAAATATTTAAAAAGAACTGATATGATTCCCAGTCACTTTTATTGAGCCAGGTCTAAAACTCCAACTCTTTCCATTAAAGCAAGTGAGCCTGTGTTACAAGAATGCATTTTAGAGGCGCAACGCTGCAGCAGTCTGTTTCCTCTTTCCATGATGTGTATTGTCCTCTGGCACAGTGAGACAACTGACACATAGTCGATCGTGTGAAACTTTGTTTAGAGTAAAGTGCCTCATGTGTATTGGGGCTGGGCAGTTGTGCAGTAAGTCCATTAGAGGGCGATGTTGCTGGATAAAAATCAGGCCAAAGAGCTGTTGGGGACTCCTGAGTGTCCCTGACAATGTAAATTCCTCTCAGAGCTTGAGGAACTCTTGAACCACAGATGAATTTAACTGCACAAACATAGAAGAAGAGTATAGAGTATCTCTATACATTACAAGTTAATTATTATATTATTAACTGCCATCATTTGATTCAATAAAACTATACAGTGTAGACTGAAGTACTATAAAGCTAGACATAATGTGTTGTTTTTATGTTTTTATTCAATAATCCAAGTTTTTTTGAGTTATTAAATGATAAATGGTATCTTGTAATTATTATTTATAGAAATTCCTTGATTGGTTTTCTGTCATGTTAACTGTATTATAACTTCAATGTTTTACAGCTTTCTTAGTCATTAAACCATTATTTTTTACAGCTTCTTATCGGTTGTAAACTGTAAAATAGTAGCATCATCATAGAAATGTTTTTATATTATTGAAAACAGTTACTCCAACTTTTTGAACAGAAAGTAATATTTAATACAGAATAATATTTTTTAAACAACACTTTGGTTTGAACATTTTAGGCCCATCACTTAAAACACTTATGTTTATTTAATAATGCTAAAAAAAGTTTGTGCTGAAAAACAAAATTGATATATTCAAATAAATTCCCAGTATAATTTACAAGTACATGGAAACATATGGCATCATTGCAGTGATGTACCTCAAGGTTATAGCAACTTTTGATGCAATACATGGTGCAGTTATGCAGCATATTTAGCTGCATCTTTGTTTATTACAGGGTACAACACAGTCATGTGCAAAAGTTTGAGGGCCCTATTAATTTTAGGTAATTTCTGGTCATTTTCCATTATATTTTAGTGGACGTACACATGCTCTACAGAAAAACACACTTCTGCACATTTTAATGCACTCTCACTGTTTGTTTGCTGAATTAAAAATATTAGAAAATAATAATAATAATAATAATAAATATGAAATTGTATGATAAAATTAGCAGAAAAATCCCATATTTCAGTGTGTTCTAACTGATTTTCACTTAGAAAATTAACAAAACATGTCATTTGACCAGCGGTGTTTAAACCATTGCATATGACTGTATATAAACCACAATGACACAGCTGCCTGAGCGAATGATTAGAGTAGCCACTTTGAGTAAAGCATATGAACATATGTCGGGATCAGCCAGGCTCTAATATGACATACTTGCGACAGATTGCGCCTCAGAATTTCCCACCATTGTGTGACACCTTGGTGAGGCCCACAAAAGGGCCCCAGCCCTCTGCCGGTCATGTTTAGACTGGGATTACACCTCATTTGGGCCACCTGTAAGAAGCGGACTCCGGAGGAGGATTACTGGTCCCAGTGTGTTTGTAGTGGATGAGCGCTGAGGGGGTCCGTGCATTTCAGACGCACATTTTTAGCACCCAGGAGTTTTCTCATTATCCCTGGATTAACAGGCCATAGCCCTTTGAATTTACATGGAGAGACCTGAATAACTAGCATGGGATGGGTCTCTTTTCACTATCACCCCCCCCCCCCCCCTCCTTTTAAAGTCCCCCTTTACCCTGGTAAAAGGAGATAGAAAAACACAGTTCTGTCCTCCTGGGGCTTAATCCCGTTGATGTGCATATGTGTATGTGTTCAAGGCCACCTTTATCTTTTAACAACCATTACATAAGATGACCTAGTAATCAATGTCACGAAAATCAGTTGAATATTTTTTACTTTTTTGTACATGTACATATAATCAGTGACAGAAATACAGGCCTACTATCTCATTTTGGACCACAGTTGGCCTACTAAAGTGACAATTCTGACTTTTTTTTACATGAATGTGTCATGGGCATAACTCTTAACACCCCTTTGATATTAAATTTAGAAGCTGCCTTTGAGGAAAAATGGGATATAAGACGCAACTGGCCTTCGGTGGTCTGTCACATCGTCACGGTGGATTTAGCCAAGACAATGGTGTTAATTATCACCCCACAAGACGGAGCAGTTTGTGCTCTTTAATCCGCGCTGGCCTGCATTGTTTTAACAGATCAGTGCTAGATATGCAAATCCCTTAATGGCAGGGGCTTCCCAGATAACACGACAGCTGAAATCCTCAAAGGGGAATGGAGCACTTTAAAAAGGCAGTTTGCTCAATGTTAAAAAACCCTATGAATTGTTCTTCAAGAATTCAAATTGTTTCATCTGGCTAGAAAGCATTTTTCAAAGAACTGCTATGAATGATGAGCCACCATGATTCAACTTCATCATAAAACTTATAAAATGTCATTTATTTCAATATGAAACATACATTTAGTCTGCACACTTGTATGCCTTATAATAATAGACTTATACTCTTAATAAAGCCAAATTTCTTGATGCCCTTTATTGTTAAACACCTAGGATTTCCATATCATTTCTTGTCCTAGCATGACCAGTAGTCCGTTTTGGTTTTCAATTTTCAAGTGTTTTATTTTAGCAAAAAATAATTCAACATACTCATGTAAAAGCATTTATAATTTACAATGTGTACAACAAAATAGAATTTACACCTATTTACAACATACATCTCCAACTCCTTTGGTTTGTGAACCAGGTATTTGGATAGAAGCATCACTGTAAACTTCATCACCAGCACAGTTCATGTCCATTCGCTGGAATTGACGGCTCAAAGTGCAAAAAAATGAAAAAGAAAAACAGTCCTGCATGGATTAACAGTGCAATCGACTCTGTTGTAGGAAGTCCTGCGCAGAGTATCCAGCAGGTAAATAGCCACTCCTTGATGCCCAGTTTGCCCACCACTGGCCAAAGTCTGGCCCATTGCTGGGATATACTTTGACGTCAGTGGACTTCACCACTGGTTCTGAAGTTGCCGTTTCTGCCAGGGACCAAATTTTGGGTTTCTGGACCTCAACACTGTCTTTACACTGCTCGTTGGCTGATACGCACTCTTCCTTGCTCTTCTTCTCAGCCACAGTGCTGGAAGTGTCTCTCAGGCTCGGTTCCTCTGGCTTGGAACTTTCTTCATCTCCAACGCAATCGCCCTCCACATCCACAACCTGAGGCTCAATTTCAGCTTCATCTTCCGAACATGGCTCTTTCTGTGGAGAAGAACCTTCTTCCTCGCTTTCGCCCTCCTCCTCCTCCTCATCACTCTTGCCCTTGCACGCCCAGCTCACTCTGTTCTCCTTCTTGAGTCTCCTCCTGGCATTAGCGAACCATGTGGAGACCTGGGTCAGGCTCATTTTGGTGACGATGGCCAGCATGATCTTCTCGCCCTTGGTGGGATAGGGGTTCTTCAGGTGCTCGCTCAGCCAGGCCTTCAGAGCTCCAGTGCTCTCCCTGCTGGCCGCCTTGGCCACCCGGCTGGGGTCGTGAGCAGCCACCGCAGGCCGGTACTGGGGGTAGTATGGCGCAGCCCGAGCCAGGAGAGCCTGGGGGTACGGTGCAGCGGCCTTCAGGTCATATGAGCCAGCCTGAAACAATAAAGGATGAACATTAGCACTGATGTCAAGCAGGGATTAAAAAAATGCAGTAAATTCAAAGACAAAACTGAGGTAAAAAAGCTTTGAATCTGCATTTACAACTACAGTTTAACATTTTTAATTCAGTTGAAGGCAACCAGGTTGCTTATTTAAATTTGTAAGGCAAACAAACGAAAGCAACGAAGTTAGTGAAAAACATCAGAGCACCATCTTTCTGCTACTTTCGTTTTAGACTGTATAAATAAGAGCTCCAGAGCAGCAGTGCAGGCTAACTCACCATGTGCGCTATGTGTCCAGGGTGAGGCAGCGGGATGAAGCTGTAGCCGCCCACGGGAGGGAAATGGCCGGGCAGCAGGGGCTGGTAGCCCGCGGCCAAAGGAAAAGTCCTGTCCAGGAAAAAGTTCCCGAATCCTGTAGCTGAGGCAGGCATGTTCACAGTCCGAGTGAAGCGGCTCTGCCTGACCTCCGGGCTTTATAGTTGGAGCGTGTTGGTGGGCGTGGCTAGACGGTCCTGATTGACAGGAGAGCTCAAACGCTCTAAATCCCTTCAAAGGAGAGGCGAGCTGCTTCTAGCAGGCGTGAAAGGGCGGGTAATAAGGCTGATGTGCAGATGAGGAAAGTGCTGGGGTTTTTGAAGGAGGATGATGACGATTAATGCACCTACAGATCTAAATCTGAGCTCTTTTTTTCTTCAAACTTTAAAAAACTCGCTCCATATGGTTCCAAAGTAGACTATTGGTTTTTTTACACATTACAGTGCTTAATACAGCTTTCCACGATCAGCGTAGCGCCCAGTCTGTGAAGACTTTAATTGCCTTATAAAGGGACTTTTACGCTGTAAATAAATAAATTAATCAATATCATTCGAAATAATACATGTGATATAATTATAAGCAAAAGCATACAAAATAAAGCAGGCATGTTGCACATGTTTTTGCTAAATTAAATTAATTTTAGACGTTTAAAAATTTTTTTAATAAAGTCTGTGCTGCTACATGAAGAGAAGAGGGCCAAGCCCAAACGGTAATCTCGCACATTAATCAGAATCCACTTCTTCAGCCATGCTGAGTGTGTTTTGTGTGTGTGTGTGTGTGTGTGTGTGTAAACGGGACGATCATCATTACAAGCGATTAGCTGGATTTCATTAGCAGCGCTGTGTCAGGTCTGTCTCCAGCTTTTGCTACAGTCGCTCACATCTGCAGGAGTTAACACCTCCTCACAGTTTCATCTGAAACCGCCATTTACACAGGAAAAAGCACCACATTCGCCCTCCTTACTGAATAAACGCACTGTTTACATCCACACTGACTTTAGGCTGTGTAAATGTTATTCGTTTATATCCTTCATAAATGTCCACTTCTGTCATTTTTCCGTGTGATAACTGCATACAGGCCCACTCAGACACGTCTGTCCCATGCTAAGGTCAAAACTCAACGCTCATCGTCTACAGAGAACACACATTTTAATGCACAGTTACTGTTTAGGAGTATTTGGGAAAAGGGTGGATGTGCTATGTGAAAAAGGTTATGGCGCATTTTATATTGTATATTATTTTATTATTATTTTCGTATGTTCAATTTTTCCAGTATGTTTAAAAAAACAGAAACTGCACTGAAACATGAAAAATGAGTGTTCCTTGTAACTTATGCATATGACAGTACTACTGAATATTTTGGTAAAACCTTACCTGATTATGTAGTCAAAACAGTTGATTTTATTGTCATGAATAATAATAAAAATAAGAAGAAAAAGGAAAAAGAGTATTAGTAATGATTAGTGATCATCCTACTTCTGCTATTTCTTCATATAATTGCTAGTAGTAGTAGTAGTAGTAGTAGTAGTAGTATTAGTAGTAGTAGTTGTAGTAGTAGTAGTAGTAATAGCCTTAATAGTTTCAGTATCTGTTGTTTAAATGCTTCATTTTGTTCAGTGAAAGTCTCTTTATTAAAGGGCAATATGTAAAGACAGCAAAAAATCAAACAATGCTTTACTTGTTTATTAACTTCTGAAAGTAATGAACTGTGTAGAACCATAAACCACAAACTTCATGACCTAAAAAAACTGCCACAAGACCCATTAACAGTGACTCTATGTAGCAGCAGTACAGATGTCACACATGTATCAGAGTATAAATCAAAGCTGTGGAGTTTTCTAAGGGGCCAGTCCTGTTTGAGTTGCTGTAATGAAATGAATCTGAGGGAGGCAGGTGGGGACTAATGGATATGATAATGCACCATAACACATGCTAATGACTGCAGCAGAATTCCTCAACATACATACGAATACCTTTACTCCCCTAGCCTGGGGGACAAGAGCACAACAAACAGGCCAAATACAGCGATTTACAATGGACCAGTAGACCTTTTACTGCAAAACAAGGACCTGAAGGTGGATTCTGAAACTAAATTCATGTTTTTAGGTTTGGTCTCCATACTTTTGCACAAAGTTCAGTAAGACGTGAAGTTTATCTACATGTTCTGAATATTTTAAAGAAATGGATTTTGACTTCATCTCGTTGAACTTAGGTTCATTATTCAGTTAGCAATACTGAGGCATTATTCAGGATTCTGAGTTATTCTGTAAGTGGTATGAATTACAATGAAACTAATATGTAATCTGCGTAGTAAGTAGGAGTGAAACTGATGTGTAGATCCACATACATGCACTTTACGTTTACAGGGTTAATACAAAGCTATTGCTTAAGACAAAGTGTGACATTATGAAGTACTCAACGTAAAGCTTAGTTAAGGCTGTGCAGCTGAAAAGGCCAGAGAGAGAATTACGGAGAACTATGTGAGAAATGGAATTTTCTGGGTAGGGTTCTGGCCCCTTGGGCCAAGAACAAATTTACTCAACTTGTACAATGGCCTGAACAGAGAGCAAAGCTCAGGGCTTACGTTCCATCTCTGCAGATAAACAGCTCTGGGCAATAGCCATTGTGTCCATCACACACAGACTCTGTTTTCTTTCCTTCCTCCTGGCCCAGATTGCACACAATGCAGGTGTTTTACATGCTCTGGCAGGTCCAGTTAACACCGTTTGCTCATAGGATGTCACTCGTTTGCAAAGAGAGCTGCGCAAAAAGGCAAGCAACATTCCACAATGGCCTGTATCAGAAACACATCAGATAAAGAGATGGAGGGTCCCAACTGTATTCATTAACTGCACAATCCTCCGACAAACAGTGTTCTCACGTTTCTATCAAAGTGTCATTTCATAATAGAAAACAAAGAAATAAAATAAAAGTGATCACCATATCTGCAAAAGACTTCATTAACGGAGCAGTCCCTCTTTCATGAGGTGCTTTTTAAATTTATTTTAACAGGGACAAAACACATTAATCAACATCATTATTATTTTATAATCTCTCATTTTTCATCTGCAGTTTCCCACATGTTTGATAATAAAACTATTTTGTGCACTATTTTCCCAACACAAGCAATAATAAAGAAACGGTCCTCAAGTATAACAGACTCATTGAATTAATTGCCATTTGATAAGATATGCAAATGTACCCCAAACAGTATTGCTGCAATATGTAGCTCTTTTGGAAAGCTGCCAGGTCAAGCTGAGGGGCCAAGCCTCAGTATGTATGGCCTAATGAGCTGATAATGACAATGGCCAAAAGGTGTGACTTCATTTAGTGGGCCTTGCATACCACCGAGCCAACAAAAGGCCTGAGTACATCATTAGAATAGACTGTAGTCAGGGGCTGAATCAGATCTGTTAACAAAAGCTTGAAAGGAATCAAGAGAAAGCATTTAACACCTTCTTCATGTTAGTTTTTCTTTCTGAGTAAGTGCCCTTTTTCCCCCTCTTGAGCTTATGAGAGGAAGCCAATAGCAGCCATTTATCGCTTTGGGTCCGAAAAGGAAATATAGCAAATCCTGTGCAATTGTCTTCCACTTTAGTGTATGTGTAGTGAATGGCTGCATCTGAATAGATGTGGCTGTTTTTTACTTTATGTCTCAATCACAGCTACATGATAATAAGGGAAATGTCTGCTTCACACCTCTGGAAATGTCCTTTTATTCTCCTCTAGTCGTCTTTTTGTGCTAACTGCCCTGTTATGCTATACATAAGCTTGATACACTGAAAACTAATCAAACTAGCATGCTTATCTATAGAATCTATCTGTTGTAAAGAAATGTCAGATTAAGTAACTAATCAAACTGATAAAACCTTGCATACAGAAAACCATTGTTTTGCTTGGGCCCCTGAGCCTTCAGTGGAAACACTAATGGGATTTGCCAAGGGCCCCCAGTCCCAAATGGAGGGCTGTTAGCATAGCGTGAATGTTATCAAGCTGTCCCACCCCTTCGCTATCAACTCCCCCCCTCCACCTCCGTCCCATCTTTTGTCGTTTTCCCTTATCAGCCCCACTCCATCGCTCCCTCTAACAGAGCAAGCGACTGCCAATGGGAGGATGTCTTTGTTGGGGGGCTGAGCGGGTACCACCCCCTGCTCTCTCTCCCGGGTGGGATTTGATTGACGGCCCCTGCGTGGGGTGAGTGACAGGTGGTGTTCGTTAGCCTGCGACAAACACTGGGCCAGAGATGAGGTCTGGCTCATGGGTGAAGTCCCTGGTGGCATATGTGGGTGCAGGGGAGGGCCACAATGAAGCCTGGCTCACCTGAAGACTACAACAGTGATGTTTAACGTAAGAAGACGGCTTCAACAGCTTGGCTCAGCTGATCCAAACACTGGTTACCGAATAGTCCAAGTAGGCCTAGAATGTAGACTGAGAAAATGGAAAAAGAACAATCTATACTGAAAAAAATATGTATTGCATCCCGTTGATTCAAACGTATACATGATTTCTTCTGGAATAAAGCATATTACTTTGACTTATAGCCAAAGCCAGTAAACCAGGTAATACTTTGGTGAAAATTATTTGTAAGGCTACATGAATATCTGAAACTGAATATAAATATCTATTAAGGTTTTTTCAGTCATAATGAAAGGCTTATGTAGGTCTCATATAGTTCTGTGGATGTTTAAAGTGAAACATAAAATCATTTGATGTAATGTTTTACTTATATGGAAATGATGTACACGTTCGTTAAATTCAAGTTAAATTCAAAGCATCACATTTTTTCAGTGTAGAAAACTATTAGATCTCCATAAGTAACGCTGAACTGGACTTGATCAACTTTAACGCCCTACCTTGTGTATTTAAGAATTACAATTGTGGGTCCACAACTCAACTCCTTGCTCTCATAACCGCATACTAAGACATCCGTTTCATAGTAGTGGCATAATAGTTATCACTTAAATGCCCACACACAGATCCATGCTTCCATTCCTTACTTCTACGACTTAAAGGAAATTAAAGAGTTAATAAAAGGCTAGTTTCCAAGCAGTTGAATCCCTCCAACCCCACACTTTTGTTTATATGTAGCTACAGACACTCATCTGTCACATGACAGTACTCCTCTAGGCAACACAAAGCTTTCTTTAGCACTGTTTCTAATATGCCACATAGCATCGCTAAACCCTTAACTCACTTGGATGAGACCACTAAGTTCTAGCCTGAGAGTTTGCTGAAGCCTGGCTAGCATATCATCTAGCCAAATGTTTCACTAGCTGTGGATGTCACATGGCACAGCTGGGGTTTGAACCTGGATCACAATACTGCATTTCCTGGATGCTCTTACTGGAAATGTTATGGGTTTGAAATTACACCATTTGTTGAAGGTAATGTCATATAACACAGCATCCTGGCTAACTGTGTCGCCTGCTTCAGATGTCATATGGCACAGCTAGAGCTTAAACCTGGGTCTGAATTATACATTTACCGGGTGTTCATGTAGGTAACATGTTATTATTTGATTTATAAAATCATGCCATCCAGTACTGGATGCTTTCTATATCGAGATCAGGATGCTGATCTGTTCATCTAAAGTTTGTAGATTTCTTTTTTGCAGTTAGCATTTTTAGATAAGCATTCACATCCCAACCTCTTCTGTGATTCAACAATTAACTAGTTTCTAAATCCTAAGTATTTTCAAAAGTATGTTAATAAATATGTCAAATATGATTTTAAGCTCATTTAGACTTTGTCATGATATATAGATTTTTTCAACAATGTACCCTAGCATAAATGCTAACATTAGCCTAGCATTTATGATATTTTCAGATGAAAATGTGTTACAAATTCAATGTTAAAGACATAAATCATGGTGCAAAGTGTCCGTCACACAGATGTTGGAGAGTAAAGGGCAAGTGCTTATGTTTGTCATTAACAAATGTACTTTTATGCAGTCATTTTCTCCCAGCTAGGCCTTACAATCAGTACCTGGGGTGCTTGTAAAGCATCTGTGACGTGACATCTACATTTCGGGCCATTTGTAAAACAAAGGCTACAAGGAAGCTGGAGGCCTTGGACTGCAAGGTTTCAACCTCCCCTCCTCCGCACCACAATAGCAAGCTCTGGACTGCCGCAGGGGGAGTCGCCCTCAGATGGAAATGAGCAACCAAACCAACAATGTAGCGCCTAATCTCTTCAGAGGACCAGGAATCAGTTACACAGCAGTGCGGACCGGCTTACCATTGAAAACACTGGCCCCCACCAAACACCATTCCTGTGAGCACACACACACCCTGACCCCCCTCACATGTAGCCGCAGGATCCCCTTACACATGGGCCAGATACAAGCTAGCCCCCCTACACCACAACAACAGAAGGGGTTGGAATAAGTGGGGTGTAGGGGGGGCTAGGCCCCTCAAAGCACAGGATTAGAGCTAATGTGCCCTCCCTGGGTTCTAATCTCTTCAGAGAGGGGACTTTGTTTGAGGGCTGGAAGGCAGTCAGATAAGTATCTATTACAGAAACTCCTTCTTATCTTGCAACACCCCCCGACCAACGCCCTTCAAAAAACGAGGCACAAAACCCTTTGCATGTCTTCCCTTCTCACTCCTCTGATACCCAGAAAGAACCCAAAAGCAAGTGCTGCTGCCCTTTCGGCGGCTAAGCTGGAATTAAGGGCTCAAGCCCTATGGAAGGCCAACAGGGCCCATATTTACTCCATCTGGGTAAGCTCAAAGCCAAGAGGGTTGATGGGAATCAAAGGCAGGGTGAAAAAAAGCAGGAAAGAATAGAAGAAGCTGGTCTTTTCTCTGTCACCCTCTCCAAGTTGGAGGGAAGGTGGGAAAACCGCTGGACATAGAGGGCCCAGGCGAAAGATCTGATAGGGTGTAATCTTGTTAGGCTCATCCACGAGTGTGATGAAAAGGAGACCGCGCAGATTATCAGGAGTGTCTAGGGTAAAAGTTTCGAACGTCTCACCAGCTCAACATTTCTGTCATATCAACACCTTGTAATTCCATTTATTTACACCACTGGACATTTTTTGCTGTGTGAACATCTCATGGTGAATGGACCAATAGAAATGGTCAAAAATGACTATGACTATGCGATGTCCCCTTCATGTTTCGAGCGACTTATGGACAGAACTTTAATCGAAGCATAAACAGACAATATGTTAAATGTTACCAACATCCTAACAATAGAAATGTGGGAATAGATAAAAATATGAAGAATCTTTATTGTTGGGATGAAATGGAATACAAGTATTGGGAATACATATTCAGAAAACAGAAAGTCAAATCTGAATTAAATCCCAGATACATTTCGTAAAGACAGTATTAGAATACCTCCGCACTAAATAAAAAAACATACAGCCATAAACAAACATAGCTTATTAACTATTTCAAAATCAGAGCATGCTTGTTCGACCAACTATGAAGAGAATCTCAATTAACAGCTTCATTACAAACAATGAAGCTCCTGCTAAAGCCTGAGTAAACTGATAAATTAATACAACGAGCCAGTTATTCATATCAATATAAATGAGCTCTTTTGTTAATAATCGCCTCAGTAGTGGACAAGGCTTTCCAGGTAATGAGAGGGTGATTGGTGTGATTGGTGTTGTACTGCTTAGAGGATTGTGGGAACAGCAGTGAACCAATGCAGACAACAAGAAAAAATGCTGAGAATTCCAGAATTTCACTTAAATAAGCAAAATTGTCATTAAATGTATTAACAGAGGAATAACTGCCAAAGGGTTATAGTGAAGAACAATGTGAATTATATTTATAATTTTTTTATATACGTACATTTATGTTTAATTCAACAAATAAATAATTGAAACTATAAATGTATGTGTAATTAAATAAATACATGTGTCTTACCAATGCTTTCTTAATGTATTCTGGATAAAACAGTGTATTCAGTATTTATAGTGTATACAACAATTTTTACATTATTTCTGGAAACGGTTTAGTCAGAGGATTCTATTTTTAGCCTCTATTAAATAAATATGACAAAGCTATTTTATTTCTACTGCTTAATTTAGTTTATATTGTCAGGTACCGGCATAAACCTGTAAAGAAATGGCATTACACAGCAATGTTTGATGGGTATGAATTTCAACAATAACTGAGCTTTTTTCAAAGTACAAGGCACGTTTATATGCCCTTCAAAGTACTGTACATTATTAAGAGGTTTATGCTCATTATATTCCTGTTTCAGTTTCATTCCGCTGTATTGACAACTGCAAACTGCATGTTGCCCCAAAAACACCTCAAAGTCATTTAACTTGGGACATAAAATGATGAGTAAACTAGTAAGTATGTGTTCCTTAATATGGTTATAACAGTAATGAATGACATGTACATTCCAGAACCAGATATTTTTGGTATATAAGGGAAAAAAAATGACAGCCCCCAGCTGCAACATCAGCTGACAAAGATGTAAAAAAAAGTGTGCAAATATCATAATACAAAATTATTTAATTTTTTCCACACAGAAACAATTACGATCAGCAAAACGAGCGAAAAACAAACAAAAAAATAAAGGAATAAGCAGAGATATAAAGGTAAATAAGATAAATAGGAAAACAAATTTTAAACAATTTTCCAGCATAAAACACAAATTCAGTCTTTTTATCACCTTCTTTTTGCAGTCTTCTCATTAGAAAATTAGATTCATAGCAAAAAATAAGCAACACTTTAATGAACAATATTTAATATAACTTTTATAATACCTAATATTCAACAGATAATAGAGAAAGTACACATAACTATATTTTAAATTGAGCACATAAGCATAAGACATAACTGTAAAGCTTAAAAATAATTGCCACCTTCCATTAGATATGACCAACGGTATATGTCTGAATGTGGCTCTGTCGGCTTAAGAAAAGTATGACAGTGGGTAGCAGCATGACTTTTTCAGTCAATCCTTCCCTGTAGAAAATTCTTCAGGGCCATCATTAAGAAAGTCTAAAGAATTAGAAGCAAGTAAACATTCCTAATGACTTTTGATTGGTTCATATGATGATAAACCTTGAGTTTTTCTTTTGAACTGTATGGGCAAGAAACACAGAAGCAAAAAATAAGAGGAGAAGCGTAAAAACATGACAAATACCTCTAATACAAAAATGAAAAGAAACAGCAATATAATAGAATAAATCACTAAATAACAATGTAAGGCACACCAAACATTACAAAGCGAAAAAGAATAAAACACTGTACTTCAACTCTTCAATCCACTCCAATTACAGTCTACTGTGTACCCGTGATGACCATTTAGCGGGAGAACTTCCTGGGTCTGAAGGCAGGGATCATGAGTTGATGGGGCGCTGTCCTCTCCTCCGGGACGGGTGCCAGATCTTCTGCAGAACCCCATTTTTTACGAGACTGAAAGAGCGAAGTTAGCTTTCTGTTGCGCCGCTCGTTCACCTGGGCTGGGCTGTGATACTCTGGAGCTTCAAGGCAAACAAAAAAACCTCTCAAAACCGGTTATATGAGAAAATTGTCAGGCAACTTAAGAAGGCAAGAAGCTTAACACATACCATTTAATTAGGCTCTTATTTTAGCTATATGTTAGTTTCTGTCTACTTTTTATTTCTCCTTTCCTAGTATTTATGCCTTCTTTGCTCAAGTCAGCTGAGATTTAGATTATTTGATAAAATCATGATATCATTAGCAGTCAAAAAGTAAAACTGAAATGACCCCAAACTGAACCTTACTTAGCTCACTGCTCTCCTCTGCTATCCTCTGCATGTTCAGGTAATGGGATGCTAAGTGGCCACTGTAGTCTCGCAGGTTTTCCTTCGCTCCTGGTAGAAAGACAGATCCTTATTTTCAACCACAACACCACAGTGACTGTGCTCAACATACAAGGTTTTTTTTAGGTTGCCATAAATTTCCCTTGTTTCTCATTTCCTAATATTACCACAAATATCATCAGGAATCCTACACAGCCTGCCAAAATCATACAGCAAAAGAAAAAGATTCGCAAGTGAACTCATCTTAAATCTAGTCAGTATATATCTAAAATTCCTAATTTTGAGAGTGCTGTAAAATATTAGATTCCTCAAATTATTTCTAGATATTTTACTTATTTAAGCAGTTTTATCTACTGAAAACATCGTATTTTCTCAGCAGATCCTTTGGCTTGTTTTATGCATAAAGTCTTGAAACATCAAAAATATTTGCCAATAGTAATAAATAGATAATTGAAAAATACATACAGAAATTAATGTCTAACTTTCTTAACCGTCAGTCTATTAAATATACTTCATAAAGTTGTCTAAAATGATCAAAAATAGAATTATTTTCTGTAAAATAAGAAGTGGTGTGGCTGCTTTTAGTGTATACACTCCCAAACTGAGGAATTGCCTCCCTCAAAACATGAGCATTTAAAAAGGCAGTTTTTTTGTGATATCATTTGAGTTTTTTTTGTTTAAATTATTTATTTTTAATGAAATTTTATTTTATTATAGTTTTACTATTTTATTATATGCTACAATTTATTACCGTACCATTTATACTTCTTTATTTTTACTGTTCTTTTATTATTATAACAAGTTTTTATTTACATTTTTTATATTTTTATTTTCCTTTCTTTCCTCAATGTTTTGCCTACTGTTTCTTCACTTATGCAGCCTTTTGTTAGTCTTAGTCATTGTAAACCGCTTTGAGCTGCTTTTTAAATAGTTAAATAATTAAATAGTTAAAAAGTTAAACAATCTTATAATATTCTTACAACACTGTCATAATGAGAAATCGTAGCTATATTGACTAGATAAAAGATGTTTTCACTTTCCAGGCACCACTTTTTTCAATACATAACTATCAGTGGATGCTTACCATATGTTGTAATTAGTAAATCAATTATGTGGCGGTGGCCATGCAGCGCAGCAATGTGTAAAGGTGTGTATCCCTGTAAACAAAACAGTAAGACAGCATAAATGCTCTTCTAAGCTAAAGTTTTACCTCAGCTAACAACAAAAGAGGTCTAGAATGTAAAAAATCTAATACAGCTTTGAATAAATATAAAGAAACATTCAACAGTTGACATTTTGGAATCACCATTCAAATCTTTGGAAATATAATAATATATAAAACTAATTTGGCTACAGAAGATAAAGGCATTAAAATATGAAAATGTTACAGCGCTGTGCAAATTCACACGTTTCCATTTATTTAACAGAAGGCTGTAAAAAGTGAGAAATTTGTTTGATGAACAGACCTGCAAGTGTTTCTAAAATGACTTAAGAACATCACAGTTTCAAGAAAACTGCTGAATGAACTATCTTTGCATTTCAAATGTGGTGTTAAAGTCTAGATGCAGATAGATTTACAAGAAATTACTTACAAATTAAAACTACTAAACCTTGGTCCCAGGCTGCTTGAAAAATTTAACTAAACATCTAGTCACAGTAATGACATGCAAACTTCTTGTTTACCATGAATATTATCACAACACAGTCTAGAGTGGCAGTCTAGAACAATCATTCTGAAATGACTGAGAAAGTGTGTATGAATGAGGTATCCACATATTTCACATGAGTGTTGATCAAATCTTGATGTAGCTAAGTCTACTTTATAATAGGCAAATGTACACTGTACAAGTTCAATCAGGATTTGACAGTAATGATACTTAGATGACCATAAATACTAAAACAAATACCATCAGCCTAAAATGACCACAATTCTAAAATGACTGAGAAAGTTATATAGCAAGAAGAATGAAGTATCAGATATTGATGCAGATACATTGACATGAAATTACTATAAATAATATTAAAACCTGGTCCCAGGGTACTTGAAATACCGACGGTGTTTTTGATAATATTCATGATGACCTATAAAGTGTCTGGTCCAAAAGCAAACATTTTGGAGTCTAGTTTAAAATATGTAAATCTACACAATACATTTTATTGTATATATAAGATTATTAAATATAGTGTCATCTCCAAAATGGTAACTTTATAGGAGAAAGAAAAAACTTTCTTTACTTATAATGGATGTAATTTGATTGTGCACCATTTCTACTGGTCCGTTTATTATGAAATTTCACCATAATGCAGAAAAACAACAATAATGTAGATACAAGGTCTTTGCATTTTTGTCAAAATTATTATTAATATGTCAAGTGATTCCTTACTTTGCTTAAAATGCAAAATCAACTGTAATTTCTTCCTGATATTTGGGAACTGAAAGAAGACATATTAGTACTTACTCCCTGATGTGAGCCATGCCACAGGTTCATCCAAACACCATACAGAGTCAGGAAAAGAAGGGGCGGATAGAGCGATTGGGGGAAAAAAAGAGAAGGCCATACTGAGAAGACACAAATTAACTGAGGTTACAGCAACAAACCTTAACGACAGGATGGTAATTGCTTAGTAATTCAGTGCAATTGCTCCTCTCAGAGCACTGCTATTGGAATACATGAGGACATTGTTTAAGGGAAGCGGTTAACATGACATGGTTTGATTTATGAACACGCACTCTGAAACAGTGCCCGCGTTCATTTGCACAGCTGGATTTTGCGCTTTCTCTTTCAGAGGAGTTATGTCAGAAGCACTGACTTCAAACTTCCAACCTTGTGGCAGCAAAGTGATGAAAACACGTCATATACAGTTCTGCACCGTTTTCCATGTGAATAGAGGGTCAATCAAGGGCAGCTACTTACATGCTGTAAGAAAAAGACATTAAAACAGTTAGATGCTTAATAAACATAATAAACATAATAAACATTTATGTAGTCTGGTCAAATAAAGTTTTATTTATTTCCTAAGTGAAAATAACACATTCTCTATAGAGAACATGCTTCATCACATTTTAATGTGCAATTTTAATGGGCAAAAATTTATTTGCTGAATTTAACATATTGGAAAAACATAACACATAAATGTGGAATGTGAAAAAGTTATGGCAAAAGTTATTTTAGGTTTTACTTTTTTGGAATGTGTTAAATTGAAACTGTGAACTAAAATTCACATTAAATGCCAAATTTCTGTTTGTTCCCTGTAGAAACCAACAACAAAACATGTACCGTCATGTGCAAAAGTCTGAACAAACTTTGTTGTTGATTTCCGAAGTAAAATTTAGTTAACACATCCTCGACAGGAAGTATATTTTCTGTGAACAACTGTTTTATTGTCTTTTGGGGCATATCATGGCACATATGGAATCATAAAATCACAGAACATCCCAATTTCATCCCCATCTCGCCCTACAGGAAACAAAATTAAATATGGGATTTTTCTGGAAATATTATTGTACAGTTTCTCCTTATTTGTTGAGTTTAATGCATAAAATATAAAAGGATTTTTTTCAATATGTTACATTCAGCAAATAAACAGCAACTGCATATTAAAAAGGCGCAGAAGTGTGTTCTCTGTACATGATCTGTGAATTTAGAAAATCAACAAAATGTGCAGGGGTACCCAAACTTTTGCATGCAAAAAATGACTTGAGTTGTCCAAAATTTAGCATATGACTGTATTTTAAACAATCAAGGCAAGCCATATGTACAAAAACATTTTCTACTGAGATAAAGGAATTTTACTCACTGCTTTGGTATTGACATCAGCTCCGGCGTCAGCCATGGCAACGGCCATGTCCTCTTTGCCATGCTTAGCAGCCCAATGTAGAGCTGTCTGAGGGACAAAACCGCGGCATTTAGTTTCCATCCATGCAAAGCTTCATACAAGCATGAAATAAAGTCACTGCCTTACTGCAGATTGTATTTCAAACAATGACTAATAGAGCTGGTATAATCAGCAGAACACACTGAAAACTTGTTTGTGTTGTGTTTGTGATCACTTTCTCTTCACTTTGAATAAGATGCAAAAAAATCACTTCAGGGAAATGTTCTAAAACACAATCAAAGACCATTTACAAGATTTTTAAAAATGATACATGTTGTTAGGAGTGTGCAAATAATATCGATGCCATTCATGATTAATACCACGTTTATTAGAGAAATTAATTAATAAATACATTTTCATACATCACAAGTTTCAAAAACTTGTTATACCCAAAACTGTCACAAAACGATATACAGCATTTTAGAATTAAACTCTTGGATAGCAAAACTCTTTCAGTTTTAGACACTATGTATACCTTTCAGCACGTTTTTGACACTTGCCAATTTTAAATTTATAGCTTTAATTTTAGATGTTTCATGTAAGTGAAAAAAAGGCTACAGAGTGGATTGCACTTCTTGCATTTACAATTTCAAATGTACATCTGTTGCATGCGTTATCCCCCTTTGTACCTGATACAGTTGTACCATTCACACTACACCATCAGAAAAAAGGTACTCTATAGGTAGATTTATGTCCCCCAAACAATGAAAACATATGGTTTTAATTTCCAGTTATGACCTTTAAAGTGTTTTAAGAGTGTGTTAAATTAATTTTACAAGGGGAAATGGACATATTTGTACCTTTTTATAAACTTTCTTTTTAGAATTGAAAATAAATAGAAAGCCTGGAGTCAAGATGGAAATGGGGTCAATGCTATGGAATATGTGATAATTACAGCACTTTCTTTGGGACCTAAGCAAATGAGTTAAAACCATTTATCTCAACAATGTGTGTCCGTGCTTGTAAAGCACTAAATAACATTAGAATAAATAATTTGAATAAAATAATTAGAAAATGGATGGATGGATGGATGGATAATTAGAATACATACAAAAATCATAAATACAAAAAAAAAAAACACAAACAAGAATTCTTGTGAGATGGTTAGCGTACATTTCCAGATTTCTCCTCAACACACCCTGCCATTGCATGGACACTGATTTAATTTTAGGTTGGACCGAGTAGCCAAACAAGGTGCTAGATGACAAGTAATTAATACTGTGCTGCACAAGGAAATGGTTAAACAAATAAAATAACATGCGTAAAATCACTATTAATACTGTTTTGTAATATTAGTGTTTTGGCAAATCAGTGTTTACTGAGCAACTAAATAGCTTTTTATATCTTTACCTTAAGACTTTTGCACAAGGTTGTATGTTCCTGAAGAAATATCCTGAAATTTTTTTCCCAAGGAGTGTACCATGAATGTCACTGATGTGTTAAAAATGTTCCATCACACAAGTGCTATCTGATTAACAGCAGCCTTGTTGTCAGAAACTGATCAGTGAATGAATAGGGTAAAGGCTGAAAAACTGTGAAGTGAGGTATGAGGTAGCTAATCCTATGGTCATCAGGTTTAGTCACAAAGAAATGAGCTTTTTAAATTGTGTTATTACATGAACAAGTATCTTAAGTGACGAAGCAGTAATTACCATCGCCAAGTTGACCTAGATATGTTACCTGAATGCAATGGAATAGAAGCCAAGACTGTAAAAGGCCAGAGTGACCTTCTGTGGTAAAGACTAGAGAACATGGCACTGATCTAATCCTAGCAAGACTTCTCATGTATCACCCCAGGCCACATGATACAAGCTGTAATACAGGTGTTTTACAAAGCATGCACTTTCTAGCCACTGCACTAAAAAAGTCCCTCCTGGCTTCCACAATGGCAGAAAGTGGAGGAGGCCGTGGGCTCCTATTGGCTGTCGGGGGAGGGGCCCAGCTGTGCGTGTGGAGGGGACGGTTTCCTGCCATCTAATGGCGGCCTAATTACAAAACAACAAACCGGCCTGCCCACTGCGGGGGAAGCTGGGGCCAGTCACCCGGCAGAAGATTGATGATGTTGGTATGACCCTGTGATGGAGGACCCACCCAGGCATCAGCCCACTGACAAGTCCATCAGGAGGACACAGGGCCACCACACACACATACACAAATACAAGCTGAAGCTTCAATAATGAACATCGTTCAGCAGCATGGAGAACAGAGGAGACGGACTCTATGTACAAACTGTGCACAAACCCGATGCTCAGAAAACATGTGCCTTAAGCTAAAACAGCAAACTTATGAGCGAACAACAAAAATGTTTAGAAAGCAGACAAGTGTACATGTGTGCTCCCTAGCACTGTCACAAAGATTACCCAGGCATGTGCAGCAAGTGTAATATAATATTCAACATATTAGATTTATGTATCGTCAAAAGAAAATGTCCTATGTTTATTTTTTTACAGAGTTTGAAAATGTCAGGGGCCCTTAACAAGTTGTTGAAAATTCAAGAATGGACCAGTAGAAATACTCCAGAACAATTATAATGTAATTGTATGTATAAAAGCCCACTCCCATTAGAGAACATTATTTTTAACAAAACTGTAAATATATACACACATATGCAAAAGCTTGGGTGCCCCTGGTGAAATGCCATGCATTGTTGATTTCTAAGTGAAAATAAGTAAAAAAATAACACACTTCTACACTTTTAATGTACAATTACTGTTTATTTACTGTATTTAACATATCAGAAAAAATACGTCCGTGCAAAAGTTGTGGCATGTTCTATATTTTATATTGTAATGTTTTAAACTCAAATAATAAAGAGCAAATAAATAGAAAGTGCACTAAAATGTGCTATTTTTTTTAAAAGTTTGTTCCCCGTCGAAGATATTTTTACTTAGCAAATCACTTAATTTCACCAGGTGTCGTCAAACTTGCACATTCAACTTTGTGTGCCCATGTATATTTCACCAAATGTAGGCCATGGCTGGGAGCATTGAGGAGAAGCCCAGAACTAACCTGCTCAAAATTTCAGCAACTTTTGTTAATTGTTTTTACAAATTTTAAAAACATTTTTTGCTACTTAGTTCAATTTTATTTTATTATTTTACGTACATTTTTAAAATGAATTTTATTTATTTTACAACTGGACAAAAAACTGTTTCAAATTTTGCAAAAAAGGGAAACCTAATTTAAATCAAGCGATTTTAAACTACTTAAATATATTTCAACAAATACTTTTAAATTAAAATATTACAAGTTACAAGGTTTTATGAAATTATATGAATTTGAAATGATGCACTTATTATATATGATACACATTATTTATTTTTATATTATATTTTATCCTCCTGGCCATCAGATATGCTTTGCTTTATTTGTTCCTTTATTTAACATATCCTTCCAATTTGTTACTATGTACATGTATTACTGTATATGAGAAGCTGAGCAACATTGCTGAAACATCTGAAATTACTGTGTCTTCTCAGCTATGCTCCACTGTATGCGTCCTGCAGCTGTGCTTTGGTCCCCAGCCCTCCTCTAGGTGTGCCTAGGGCCCAGCCCTTTAGACAGATTGTGATAAATGGAGTCTGGCTCTTCTATCTACGGGCCTATTGTCCTCGCTGTCACACCCTCGAGACGGATTGGCCGGCGCAGTGCCTGAGTGACAGGCTGACAGGTCTCACGAGGGCGGCCGTGATGGACGATGGCCAACAGGATGTGGTGTCTCCTGTCCTCGTTGCTCAAGTTCCTGTCCCAGACCTGTGGGGTGCCACCTAGCCACACTAAGTAAAATACCACCTCCATGTCCTGTTCCAGGGGACTCTTAACAAGGGACACAAAGGGATGTGGTGCCACACATATTCACGACATCTTTTAAAGGGAAGGAGATGGGGAAATGATATACTTACAAACTGGAGGAAGGTAGAGTGGTCCAGAACAACGGTGGGGTGGGGAGTGGGGGGCATCATAGACAGCACATGCAGAAAAGACACAAAGAGATATGAGTGTGATGAACTGTGAATATAATGCTACATAATGCAATTGAGATACACAATGTATTTAAATAAATCTGCCAACCTTTGTTAGACCTTTGAGGTCTATTTGATATATATATCTATATGATGAGATATAGAAGCACATTCAGTGCAAGACTCATTCTACTAAAATGCACCACAGAGCGCCACAGGAAGTCATTCTTACTTGTGGCCATCAAACTCTATAACTCTTCCCTCAGTGTATGATTCACAACGTGTGGTTCATCTGTGCAATACTCAATACCAAACTGTACTGTTCATATGTGTAATAACAATAATTATGTGTGCAATAACTCAGGTGCAATAATTTGAACTGCTTTATACAAGATGTTTCATATTTATCACAGTCACTGCCACTTTACTGTATTCATAGGAATTTAAATCTCATGTACATATTGCAATTTTCTCTTTTTGTTTTAAATTATTAAAGTGTTTATTCTTTTACATAAATGGTTGCAACTGTAATAACTGTAATTTCCCTCTGGGATCAATAAAGTATTCTGATTCTGATTCTGACTGTATTCTGTGATGTGTTTGAATAAAGACACTTTTTGTCTGTTTTTGTAAATCACTCCTAACGCTCCATGTGATGGAACGCCCCATGTGATTGGAAAATATTCCAAAGCCGAAATGCTTTATTGTGCATACATTTTGTTCCTGAATGTCACTGAAACTCCTGAATTATGAGATCATGAATTAATTAAAATATGACTATTGCTACATACATGCTAAAAGCTATGTTACGTGAAAGTGCAGTTACTAATTTAACTATACACTACTTCAACACTATTATACAATACCGACTGTAACCAGAGCCATGTTGCTACCTCACTTGACAAAGCTTGTTGGCAGTAGTAACTCGGCTGAGGATCAGACAGTGAAGCTAATTAATGCCTAAAAGGTATATCACAGCTTCCAGTTCATAATCTCCACTATTTAAATGTGATTAAGAAATGGCAGTTAAGGGGAACTGTGGTAGTCAAGAACGGGAAGACCAAGAAAACTCTCAGATATGCTGGCCAGAAGAATAAAGCAAAACCGTCACATGACAGCAAAGGACCCATACGAGGTTTCAATTAAGGTGGTGCACTGTTCTTCTGTGCAACTTTGTGTGCACAAACATAATCGACACCAAAGAGTCATGAACCTTATCTGTGACCCCATCACAAAAATTAAAGGTTGAAGTATGCAAAACAACATCTGTACTTAAGTACCACACTTGACAGAGCTTGCTGGTTGTGTATGGTATTTTGGTGAGTTTGGTGTCAATTAAATACAGAAGAGTTACCTTGCTTGTAGCATATATGCAACAATATTTCTGTTTTGAACCTTGTAATTCAAAAGCTGTGGTGATATAATTTGGGGAAAATATATGTAGGATAAAAAATTTGCTTTAGAGTTTCTACTGTTGACTAAAACTACTAAAAACAAAAACAGTGAAAAAGGTGCTTATTGTTTACTGTAATAAAAATAAAAATGATAGTTTGTCTTGTGATCAGTGCTACAACTACATATTGCAGTCTTTTCCAGTATCAGTATTTCAAAAGCCACTTTTGTGATAAGGATTAACAATGTATTGGGCAGCTGTAATGCAGGAGTAGAGAAAGATACAGGTGGCTTTTTATTCACACATAATCTGTCTTCCACTTGCTGAAGGACAGGTCCGAAGCTGTCCAGTTTGCGATGCTCAAAGGCGAAGAATGTTTACGCTGCATCTGGGATCACAGCTGTTTATTTTCAGGTCACCCCACAAGAGGCGCAGCTGGAATCCCCCTCAGCTTCCCCCCAAGGAGGTTCAAACGTGCAAAAGGAAAACAGAGATAGCACTCGTGTCGGGTTACTAGCCTCTGCTGCGATGGTACTTTCTTTACCAAGAGGCTCAAGGCGACGCTTAAGTGCTTAAAGGGCATCAAGGACTTAAGCTAAAGCCAAAAAGGAAGAAGTCCAGAGTCAGCCAAGAAGCCCCCAGCCAAAAAATGAGCATCTCTTTCTACTTGGAAAGGCTGACAAACACTCAGGCAACTCCTCAAGTAACTACAGACCCTTGCTGGCCAAGTCCTCCAGCCAATTCCTCCGCCATCCCAGCGCTCTCTAATGGTCTTTGGCAGGCCGAGCGTGGGATATGTGCCAACGCAGAGTTGGGCATTGAACGGGAATCAAAACTTCTGCATAGTAGAGATGTAAACACTGTCCATCAGGGAGGTTTGACATGAAACGCTCCATTCTAGAGAACCTTGCCAACTCGAATTTCTTTGCAATGGTGGTGACAGGAACCAGAGGTTGTGATGTCAACAACACAAACAGAGCCATTTTATTTACTACGCAAAATGACCTACGCATGTCTTCCGAGTATTGCTAAGGTATAAAATAGTGATAAATCTGAAATAAATCTGTTTTCTTTGGGTATTATTTGGCCTTACAACTCCCTGACTGTACCTCTTCACCATGAATTTATTATGTTATAAATAAAGTATCATTTTTATTTATATATTATTATTACATTTTAGAATTACAAACAATAAACAATATCTCAGCCATCAGGCAGTGTAATCGTAACCATTTCATAACCATTTCTCGAGACCACCTTTTAGAGGTGTCAAAATCACCCTCAGATGTTTTGATTTCTATCTCCACCAACGTGAACAATTCCGCCACAATAAGGTTCTCCCATTATACCAATTTCAATGATTTTGATACATCTTAAATATATAAGTATGCAGAAATGAATAAAACTTCAATACAATTCAAAGCACTACAAATTGAGTTTCTTGTTTACAGAGCTAAAGAACAAAAAATAAAGAATGCTTAAGAATAAAAGGAGTGTACGGTCAGGAAAGCCCAGGGACAAACCAGCAAACATATTTCTTCCTTAAGCACTGACCATGCTACAAGACAATATACGTACTTTCAATATTCACTTAATCGACTCACTGTATTATGATCCTTTGTTATCTGTTTAAATGCCACAGTGCTAATGAGCAGATTATTTTTCCACTGTTATTTGTTGATATTAACACATTCTGCACAAACAATATTTTTTTTCCACTAATATCACCTAACTCTATACCAACTGAATGACACAGCAGTAATTAATGGTGCTTCCTTGTTTCTCTTAACAGACTCATATCACGGTAAACCAAAATTTTCTATTTTTTCTGAGGAGAAGAATTGGATAAAGTCTGTAAACATATAAAGTTGTAAAATTGCCAATCATTCCCCAGTCCATACAGTACATTTTTGAAGACCAAGTTGCAAAAGCAGCCTGTTTTGTATTCAGTGATTTTTGTGATGTAATTAAAAAACACATTTACATATATCTGCTTATTCTGCCTCCAGCAGTTCAGCCCCACCTATTCAAGCTGGTGTTATAAGGAGTGTTTCAGCCTGGACCGCTTTTCAGAAAACAGCTAATTTACATATGGGTTTTGCAGGCACAGTAACAGTAAGTCTAAGGGGTACAGACAGGATGGGAAATGGTCATTTAAAAATGAATTAGGACTGTTTTAGGTACATAAAACATCACAATCAAAATCATGTTAACAAGGTAAAGTATTTCTCAGTCGTTTTGTCCTCATCATCTGGCTCTATGCCAACATAGTGGAAAGTGTCAGCTCGCCCTGCGTGATTTCACTAGCTTGGCATGCAACCACGGCCTGGCATGCAAGGAAAAGGAGGGGCATCAAAGCCACCCGGGGTCAGACTCACCACCTTCCCGGGGACATGCTCGCAATTGTTCCTCAATTAATCCTGGCCTGCTCTATTACTTTCAGATTATCTTTAAGTGGTTGAAGTCTTTGAGGTCACACCTAATCTCCCCTGTACTTCAATGGTCACTGTTGTATCTTGTCCGGGTGGGGAAGGGAGAGAGGCTTAGTGGCTCTTAGAAGGTGGTCCAAGCAAGAACGGTGTGAGAACTCTCTGGGCCAGGGAGGGACAACAAACACTAGGCTAAAGCTCTTAAGCGGGTGGGGGGGTGGGGGGCACAAATAAAAGGATTTGCGCTTGTTTGAGGGGTGCAAGAGCTAAAAAGCTATCTTTCATAATCCTTTTGATAGTAGGCCTTTGAAATGCAAGCCCAGTACAGATCATTCCTCCTTTCCTTTGCCCCGCACCTGGGGGAAGGACAGAGAGCTGCGCAGCACCAGGAACTTCATGGGAAAAGACATCACCAAGGATGAGTAATCATACTGCTATTAAGAGGCGACATATGACAGAATAAAAATATTCCCCTGTATTAAATTCCAATATTATTTTGATTGTAATGGAAGCCTGTGCTCAAAGAAGTTCATTGGTCTAGGAATCGATTCATCTGTCATCCAGTAAGTAAGAGAAAAAGTGAAAATATGCTCACTCACCCCCTTCAAGTTAAAGGCCATGGTCACAGACCGGAGCAAAATGCAAGTAAAAGGAAAAAACATATTGTTACCCAGTACAGTTATATGCACAAGCATAGTTTACAAAGTGTATAGTCATATGCAAAAGTTTCTATAACCTTGGTCAGATTACATTTTTTTTATTTTCTAAGTGAAAATAAGTTCCTCTTCCACTGGAAACTTAAAGCTGAACTATGTAAGACTTTTTTGTTAAAACTGAAAGTAGAAGAATACATGAGAAAACAAAAACAAGGTAAAAAAATATTGTCTCTGTGAGTCTTGCCATAAAGCCTGAAAACTAATTCAGTAAGTCAGAGCGTTTGGACCACATCATATGTCTTTACGTATTAACATCACCCACACAGGCTCAAAAAGAAGGTCTGGCTTGATGTTTAAGTCTCAAATGCAAAATCAACATTACACTGATGAAGATATGATGGTGATAGTCAATAATTCACTCAGGCCCTCGGAAGACATGTTAAAGTTCTCTTTAAATATTCTGTCAATGCGCTCACAATCGTTAGATTCATCCACTTGGGGAAGGGGCCCAAAGCACAACTGACAGTAAAAAATGTTCATCCATGCTTTGCACACAATTACACATTTACACCAGAGAAGTGTCTAACACTTACATAGTGTAGCTTTAAATATTCATTCATTCATTCATTCATTCATTCATTCATATTCATGCATTTTTAATGTCACAAGTTCTATATATTTACTCAGTTCATTTTATTAATTGGAAAAAAAAATCAAACGTAAAATGTGATCTAACTTTTTCACCAACCACATTTTATGTTTTCCAATTTCTAATATGATGTTTACAGCCCATAAATAAAAATTTTACATTAAAGAGGATGTGTGCTTATTTTCACTTAGTCAACAAAACATTTAAGTTGACTGAGGTACAAAAACTTTTGCACACAGCATTGTACAAAATAAACTGCAAACCTTCATCAGTGCTGTGATATCAAAACCTTATAGTCCTTTTTGTCATCTGCAATTTACATTACATGTTAAGACGAATATAAACTTTCTAAAATTACTTACAAAATCTCTTTACATTTATGTGCATTACAGTTAAGAATGTTTTTTGCCTCTCATATAAATAAAGTTACCATTTCTGAGATACAAGGTTTTGTTACAACAGCAGTGATATAATGTTAAATTACAATATTAGAGGTGCTGATACTCACTGAGGTAAAATCCTAGTTTGGTGTGAACATGAAAACAAATTCAAAGAAATAAGTTAATTGTGCTGTCAGTACAGTGTAATTTAATATTGCAGTAGTTAAAACGTGTTCTCACATATGCTCTGAATACTGAGATCTAATCCACTGTGTGCAAAACTCTTACTTTTTTGTTGGCCAGTGAGGCGTCCTGCTTGAGCAGCTGGGTGAGGTGGGTCAGTCTGCCGCATGCTGCAGAATAGATCCATTCCTTCTCTATAGGATCCAGCTACAGCAGGGAACAGCACAAGAGCATAATCAGGTATTCATTTGTATTAAATTATATATATATATATATATATATATATATGTCATGAATATGTGTGTGTGTGTGTGTATAAACCTATAGTCAAATTACATCTTGAACATCAACAAAACGTAATTTGACCAGGGGTTCAAACCTTTGCTTATTTTATATATATATATATATATATATATATATATATATATATATATATATATATATATATATAATAAGCAAAGGTTTGAACCCCTGGTCAAATTACGTTTTGTTGATGTTCAAGATGTAATTTGACTATAGGTTTATACACACACACACACACACACACACACACACACACACACACACACACACACACGCACACACACATCAGAACAGAAATGTAGCTCTAACAGTCTTTTGTACACTATCCTTATTCTTGATACTTCAATTAATATGACTTTGTGTCCATAATTTCACACGGCTGTGCTGTTGGAATTTCTAAACTTCCCATATTTCTGCATATAGTAATCAACAACTGATTTCCAATGTTAAAAAACAGATTTCCAATGTTAAAAGCAAATAAGTAGACATTCTGCACTAAAATAACATATTTGTTTTTTCCCTGTAGATGATGTGTTACTTACTTTCACCCAGAAAATCAACAAAACATGTTATTTGACAAGGAGTGTTCAAACCTGTGCACACAACTATATGTCCACTATTACAACAGTTAGATTCACTCAAAAGAGGCCCTGAATATTCTGTAATAACTCTGGCTAGGATGAAGCAATCTGAACAAAACCTGCGAGGATGCCCCTGCATTGGAGCGATGAGGTAGGCGCTGGACAGCCGTTGCGACGTTTAACCTCCATTTGCAACTTCCGGATGCATACCCCTTCACTCAGGCACTCGACTTCTCATCAGAATTGGGGTGTACAGCATACATTATGCAAGGAGCATGGCAGAAATTGAATCCCTCTTTGGTAAAAGGGTCAATTCAAATGGGCTTTGGCCACCGGATCTGACACCACCAGACTTCTTCCTTATGTATGCTCAAAGGAAAAATCTATCGGAACAAGCCTCACACTGAAGATTTGAAGGAAAATATCCAATATGAAATTGCTGCTCCCCCCGATATACTTGCCTATGCTCGATACGTCAGCTCCAGCACTGCATGTAATGCAATCAACTACACATACTTCAAGGTATGTAGCGTATATTTGGTTCAGATTGCTTCATCCTAATGGGATTTACAACAGAATATTCCAGGCCTCTTTCGAGCGAATCTCCCTACTATACTGTACTATACTATAATCGCTATAAGCAATAATGGACTTTGCAATACTGACATTGCAGGATGTTGCAATATTAAAATGAGCCTCTAAAAATCACTATTTGTTATTATGTGCTGTGAGTATTCTAACAAATCACAGACGGTCCAGATGTTCCAGGTATTTGGGTGCATCAAGACATTCATATGATCCACTAAGCATAAATTATTAATGGTCAAAATAACATAGTGCATCTCTTTAACCCTTCATCAGTGTGTTTTTAATATTTTGCAAGGCAAATTGCAATATATAGCAATATAATCACAGTATTACAGGCTCAAAGAAGTGATAATGGCAAGGAAAATTATTTATATTTTTCTTTAAGATGAGAACCACTTACAGCCACAGGAGTAGAGCCTACACTACCGGTACACTCTTCTTCCTGCTCCGATTCTGACTGGAAAAATGAGCACAGAGAGAGAGAGAGAGAGAGAGAGAGAGAGGGAGAGAGAGAGAGAGAGAGAGAGAGAGAGAGAGAGGGAGAGAGAGAGAGAGAGAGAGAGAGAGAGAGAGAGGGAGAGGGTAAGTTCCTATTAACATCACACAGTAACAGCTGTGATTATCTACTGGAACTTTGATTAAGTCTGAATGTGAAACTGAAACCTCTCTAATATACAAATTCCCATGTGCCCGCCTCCTCCTTCTCTGTAGTAGCTGTTTGACGGGAGGAAATTCCACCATTGTCACAGTGTTTAATCAAGCAGACCAAATGAGAGGCATCTTTGTTGTAAGCAAAGCAAACAGACCACAGACATCAATACACAGACAAGAAACAGGAAACAAAACAAGAACAACTATTACAGTAAACAGACAAAAAACATTCTTCCTCTTTATGTTCGTTTGAATTTTGCTTGACATTCTCCCATTGTTGCACTGTGGTGTGATGTCATTAACTTACTTTTTCAAATTAATAGTACAGTTAAAGTCAGGGGCACCCACCCTTGATGTCCTGGAGGCTAAAGTGCAGTGTTTATTGACATCCAAGGGTCAAAATGAAAACTAAGATACAAATAAAGAACACACAGTCATATGCAAAAGTTTAAACACCCCCAGTCAAAGGCAAGATTTATTGGTTTTCTATTAAAAAATAAATGAACACAACTTCTACAGTTTCTGTTCATTGGCTGAGTCTAACATATTGGAAAACAATACAGGATACAATGTCAAATGTGCCATAACCTCTTTGCAGGGCACATTTCATATTTACTTTTTAATAAATGTATATGTTAAATTCAGCAAGTAAACAGTAATCGTGTGCTGAAGCATGTAGAAGTGTGTTCCCTGTTGTGTTAGTAATAATTCGCCTATTTTACTCTCTACTAGACAACCAGAGTTTCTTTGTTTCATTTGCATGTTCTCAGCATTCTTTATCCAGACATAAAAACTATGCTATCTTTTAAGTGGTGTTCATAGTATGTAAGTGGTTAACGCGCTGATGTCTTGTTTGTATAGTCTATAATAAAGTTAAATTAAGTTAAACTGACTGTACAGAGGGAATGGTTAAATACAGGCAAAGTCATTTAAAACAACAGAAACACAAGTAACAGAAGCTAATACCCACCAGTTTAAGATCATGGAAACTGCATGCCTAACTCATCACATATTTCTCTCAACCTGTGTTGACTCAAGTAATTCATAGATTATCTAATTATTATCAAATAGCAGTAGTTGTTTGAATGATATCACAACGCATAGTTAAAATCAGCAGTACCAGCCTTTATCTGTACTTTTGTCCAATCATATATATAATATAAAAATATATGAGCAAGTTTAATAAATTTTTATGCAAGCAAACTCAAATCTCTGCTACGGGTGAAAACAGAGAATGAAACTACATAACTACAACCCCAATTCTAATGAAGTTGGGACGTTGTGTAAAACATAAATAAAAACAGAATACGATGATTTGCAAATCCTTTTCAACCTATTTTCAATTGAACACACTACAAAGACAAGATATTTAATGTTCAAATGGATAAACTTTATTGTTTTTTGCAAATATTCACTCATTTTGAATTTGATGCCTGCAACATGTTCCAAAGAAGTTTGGACAGGGGCATGTTTACCACTGTGTTACATCACCTTTCCTTTTAACAACACTCAATAAGCGTTTGGGAACTGAGGACACTAATTGTTGAAGCTTTGTAGGTGGAATTCTTTCCCATTCTTGCTTGATGTACAACTTCAGTTGATGTCAGTTTTTAATGCAGTGCCGCCTGAGGGATCGAAGGTCACGGGCATTCAATGTTGGTTTTCTGCCTTGCCGCTTACTTGCAGACATTTCTCCAGATTCTCTGAAGCTTTTGATGATATTATGGACTGTAGATGATGAAATCCCTAAATTCCTTGCAATTGCACTTGAGACTATTTACTCACGCAGTTGTTCACAAAGTGGTGAACCTCGCCCCGTCCTTGCTTGTGAACGACTGAGCCTTTCAGGGATGCTCCCTTTATACCCAATCATGACACTCACCTGTTCACCTGTGGAATGTTCCAAACAGGTGTTTTTTGAGCATTCCTCAACTTTCCCAGTCTTTTGTTGCCCCTGTCCCAACTTCTTTGGAACGTGTTACAAGTATCAAATTCAAAATGAGTGAATATTTGCAAAAAAACAATAAAGTCTTGTCTAGTAAATGTATTCAAATGAAAATAAGTTGAAAAGGATGTGCAAATCATTGTGTTCTGTTTTTATTTATGTTTTACACAACATTACAAGTTCATTGGAATTGGGGTTGTAGTAAAAAAAAACGCTGCTTTTTTTTGGAAAATTAGAACAGTAAATATCAGCCCAATAAAATTGGAATACATTTTATTTACATTATATCTACAGTCTGTGATGAGGACAAAAGTCATTTCAGGGGTGGATCTACTAATTTAACCAGTTTAATCTGTTTAACTACAGAAAAATCCATGTCACTGTTAATTCTGTGCCCTGTGCACCCCTCCTACTAGTCATACAGTATCAAAAAAACACATAAAGTCAATTAAATATTGTTAGTATTATTATTATTATTATTATTATTATTAAATAAACCACACATGCAATGAATAACAGTTGGACTTAACCCCTTAATATCTTATTACATACTAAGTCTTATTATTCAGTAACTACAAGGACTTTGCTGTAAACTGGTTGAGCTGTTCTTAGGTTATAGGAGTGTATAATAAACTTTTGTGCCTACACGTGGGCCCTGGCCATTTAAGGCATTAAATGAATGAGTAAGCTGTATATTTTTATTTTATATGTTTGAAAAGTATTTGGTAAATCCTCCAAGTATGGAGAATATTCTTGGTGATTCGCTTGTGCACTGCCCACATACACACACGCTTTTCAATTGGGTTCAAATCCAGAGACTGAAAGGGGAATTGCAGAACTTGCTTGGCAAAAATAGAACTGTATCTATGAAAAGCATCTGATACCCTGTTTCAAATGTGACGGTGGATCATATTATTGTGTCTATTTTGCTGCTACCAGTCTAGACACTTGTGAAAATCAATGGCATAAAGAATTCCATTCAATAACCGTGGATTTTAGCCCAAAATCTGTCTGCCTCTGCCGGTAGGCATTGCAATGGTGTGCATTACCAAAAAGTTATATTTTTGTCTCAACTGACAACATCACATGATTCCATCTACAGTTTCGATTACATTTTGCAGAGTTCACATGCTGAATTTTGTAACTAAGCTTCTGGTCATGGAGGTGGTGTCTGACAGTGGATTTTGAAGTTTGAAAACCCCAAAATTCAACGTAAGTGTGCAGTTCTGAAACTGTGAGGTCCAGTGGAAAATTTAATCCAGTCAGGAATTGTTTTTCTTTGTGGTATCTAGGACGACATAGCAAGGCGAGCTCTCCAATGGGTAATGATTTCATGAGCTGAAAAGAAGGCCAACTTTGATTAACCACCAGCGTAATTAGTAAGTAACACAGGAACCAACTAATTAGTTTTGATTCCTAATGGGTGGGAACCATTTAATATGAAAATGAAATTTATGGCCCAAATTGAAGGTCCACCACTAACTGAATATGCATTGTTTATTTTATATGGTTTTGTCCAGATTCTTAGGTGGTGCTAATAATTCTGGAGTTGACTGTAAATAAATAAACCTCCATTACTTTTGAGCTACATTAGCCTTCAGTGCCAAACTAAAGAAGCACACATGTGCTCCCTCCCCAACTACAGCTGGGTTAAGTTGAAAATTGTGTACATTCACCAAACTATTCCTTTAATACACAGCAAATTACACCTGGGAGCTGCTTTCAGCCAGGAGAGGGAATATACAGAGGAAAGGCGAGTGCTCTTTCTGCCCTCACAGGAGAAAAGTCCAGCCATGCAGTCAGAACCCCATCAGCAATGAACAATTTGCTCTACTGAAAGCCAAATTGCTCCAGTTGTATGTTCTGTTGTTTTCTCAAACTCAGTTTTACAAGAAGCCAACACTATGAGAGGCAATTTTGCTGTATGTAGGCCCACCAAAGTGTCAATCAGTGGGATAAGCGAGAGAAGAAAATGGAGCGGTTTGCTGATTTTAGCCAAGCACTTGATTGCTAATTGTTCTCAGGGCAGGGTGAGCGGCCAGACAGACAGTGGGCAAACATATGCTCGCTTTCATGTAGGCTGTGCTAACTGTCCAAAACGGCCCACTTCACATTGTGAGCGGCGCTGCATTTAACCATTCTTAAATAGGCACAGGGCCACGCACCTTTTTCACTGGAAATGAGAATCAGAAAGAAAATGGAAAAAAATATGGACGGTAAATGCATCAATTATAACTGTCAAGGTTTGATCACTTCCAGCAATATGCTGATTCCGTATTTTTGTACTCAAAAAACAACACAAATGCTGCCCTGGAAACCCAGTACAACATCATCATTCTCAAGGAGAACGCTTTACAATTAAAGTGAAGGCTTTAAAATTGTGCTCTGTGCTCCATGTGAAGTATACTGATGAGTAATTAGTCCGTTCATTTTGGTTCTAGAAAAGGGCACTCAAGTGTAAAAAGAAGGAAATTTAATGACTGTAATAGTGCACGTGTCCTTCAAGTGAAGATGCTCCTTCAAAAGGTACTCTTGTTCAGAATCATTTCGAAACTAAGCAATCGTTTCAGTATTATTTAGTAGGAACAAGTGTAAGGTTTAATTTCTGATTAATCATGCTCAGAACAAACTGACCACCCAAATACCCCCAAGATACTGGCATGATTTTTTTATTTTGGAATATTACACATTCTTGGCTTTTGCTAATATTTTCACTCCAATATTTGCTGATTATTACTAATAAACTAAATTTTTACTTTTACATTTTGTGTCCTCATATTTTTTAAGTAATCAAACTTTTCTACTGAACTCTTGCAACCAACTGAGCATCGTTTAAATGCCGCAGCCTACCTGAGTTTTGTTGCTGACCATGTCCATCCCTTTATGACCACAGTGTACCCATCTTCTGATGGCTACTTCCAGCAGGATAATGCACCATGTCACAAAGCTCATATCATCTCAAACTGTTTTCTCGAACATGACAATGAGTTCACTGTACTCCAGTGGCCTCCACAGTCACCAGATCTCAATCCAGTAGAGCAAATTTGGGATGTGGTGGAACGGGAGATTCGCATTATAGATGTGCAGCCGACAAATCTGCAGCAACTGCGTGATGCTATCATGTCAATATGGACCAAAATCTCTGAGGAATGTTTCCAACACCTTGTTGAAAGTATGCCATGAAGAATTAAGGCAGTTCTGAAGGCAAAGGGTGGAATAATAAGTGCCAGCCTTAGAAAAGCATGAACAATATTTAACAGAAAATTACACAGAATCTTCAATAACTAAACATGTTTTTCAGTCGTTAGTCTGTCCAGTCTTTGCCTTTATTACAGCCTCCAGTCTTTTTAGTTTTTCAAAGTAATCTGCAAGGATATTTTTCCATGCTTCTTGTATACACCTCAAAAGGTCAGTCTCAGAAGCTGGATTTGATTATATAAAATTTACTCATTAATATATTTTTTGCCATTTCAGAGGCTGGGGTTTTAAGATTGGAAGAGTTATTGGATTGGAAGTTGCAGTACGGAGCACAAAAGTAGAGTTGATATTGCACTTAATGTTGGAGTAATCTTATGTTAAATATATGCTTCCTTATTTTCCTGTCCTTGAAAAATTAATAACTTGTACTAAAAGGCTATTTTCCCTAGAAATTGAGTAAACGAAGGGATGGTCTCTGACTTTTGCACAGCACTGTACATATAAAATTGCACACACCCATTCACACCCATCACACGTCACTACAGTCAAAAATATTTGCCTTCCACCAAATGGAGCTATTTGCACCCCCCCCCCCCCCCTCTTCCTTGCAAGACAACTGATTAATTAACTAATTAACTTTTACTGAGACATACTCAGTAACCAGTATGATATAAAGATTCTGGGTCATTATTTCACTTTTCACTAATGTAATAAATGTGAACTACGTCTGAGGGGCATTTAGAAATGATACAGTTTTAAATTTGTGTTTTTGTTTTTGGAAATAAATAAATCTGGAGGGCTCAACTTTACAAGATAATTATATCTTAAAGAGAGATTTCGAGCGTTTAAACATAAATTTGTGTTCATGTTTTGAAACATGCATTTTGTTGTGTCCAGAGTTTTGACTGGTGATGCTATACATTTGTTTAATTTAATGATTTTTTTTCTTTATTTTCATTTTTTCTAACAGAAATAAAAATAGAATTACTTCATTACCGTGATGTCACCCAGCCTCTACATTCTACTGAAATACACTACAATAGACAATGTAAGACTAAAGCCTAATGGGCTTTCCTCTGCATATTTTTCCCAAAACAAAGCATTTTAAGCCAGGCTATCTACATCAAAACTGATAAGCATTCAAATGGTCTGAGGACACAGGTGATTATTTTCTCTCTAATGAGATGGAGCATGTTGCTGTTTTACACAAGAATAGAAAGATCCTTTCACATGGAAATAAAAGCTCTTCTCTTGCTAGCACTCTGCCTCAAACCTTTCTGCCTCAAATCCATCTAATTAAAGTGTCGCCATCTTGTGGTTATAAACAGTAAAACAGCTGGTATTATTGATGAATTCAACCAGGTTATTCCAGGGATGATGACAGAATGCATCTGTTTAGAGCAGAGCAGGAAACACTACTTCACCAAAGCTCTGTAAAAAAAACAGAAGAGGAATTCTGCTTATCCAACCTTTGAACCTGAATCCTTGTCCAGCTCATCTTCTCCATCTGCAGGCTCAGGAGGCTCCTCTGTTGGGGACTCAGGGTTCTCTACAGGGGCCGTAAGTGAGGGGCAGCTGTCTGTCACCTGCTAATAAGAAGGCAGAGAGGATCCATCAGCAAAACATAACCTAATGAACTATAGATCTCTGAAGCTGCATGGTCATTCTATACTCAGCGTCATGACCAGAGAAATAACACTTACACGCTACATCCAACGAAATGACGTTACTTAAGTATCTTATGTATAAGTCTCATACTAAACACTTTTATACAATAACATCAGTTCCTCAAACAGTAGGTCACTGCCATTCAGGCAACTTAACTACCATCTGACTGACAAACCTTACTGATTTGTGTGCGGTATTTTGGTAAAGGTTGCCAGTCTTCTGATGTCAGTTCAGTACACATCAGCATCAGCTTGTGGGTAGATGTAGCTGTATTTCGACTCCCTAATGGTGTCCTTACTCAGGGGCCCCAGCAACATCCAATGTACATACATGTTTGAAACATTTAGGCTTAACACACAACATGTTGGCAGATTTTCAAAAACCTTATTAATTTTCCCCATAATGAAATCAGCTTAAACCCAGAGTTTCTAAGGACATGACACTAACGGCTTTCTAAAAACGAACAATGTTATGGACAAAGCTACAAGGTGACCAGTACTATTGTTTTTAGTTATGTTTCTTATGTTATAGCTGAATCACTCTGAAAGTCAGTTTTAAATGCCTTTGAAAAAACTATTTTAATAATCAACTCATCTTAACCAGAGGGACACTTAACTCCTATGCTCGTGGTTATATTTTGGTTTTTCCATCTGAATTTACACGCCCAAATTCTAAGGAAAATTATTCAGTAACTGCATGAAATAAATGTACATTTTTTTGGTAAAGGTTCACCTCAAATTAACAGAAAATGTGTTTTATGATCATAAAAACAATGCTATATGCTTACAAGGATGCTCTTAGATGCTTTTTTTTTTTTACAAAAATAATTTTTACAGTGCATATCACTGAAGAGACACCAGCTGAGATCCAGTATATAGCTCAGTGGGTTTATAGCTAACTTGTGGAAAAATGGGTCAACTTACAGTAGAAAAAAAAAAGTGAACTTTCTCTGCTTCTAAAACTTGCAGGGCTAAAGCTAACTTAGCTGCTCTATGGTAACATCCAGCATTGTTATTTTACTGCAGCAAGTCACACTGAAGCAAAGTGAAGTTCTAAAGCATGATGGAAGTTGTTCATATCTCAATGCACTCAAGCTAAACTAAAAGTCAAGTAAAATAATTAAGAGCTGTGGGGTAGGTAAAGCTATCATTACAGAGCATAGCAGAGAAAACAAACAGGCAGCTTCTTACCACTTCAAATTCCAGGCTTATTACCTACTAAGGCTTATTATTCAGTGCAAGTGTGTAATAAAACTGGATATAAACTTCTCTCTGTCTCTTCACTCTTTGTCCACACGCCTGCACCCTTCTTAAATCATTGTGAACCTGAATTTCCCAACATATTTACCAAGCTGTTAATGGAAAATTAGTCTTCTCTAATTCTCTGTCAGTTTCCCAACACTGCAATTATTGCTTTGTAAGGATCATAATCAGGTTACTTGTCAATCATCTGCAATAGTCAACTGAATCACCCTATCTCCCCGTCCTATCAGAAACCACATAAGCAAGTCTGTATGAGATTACTTCATAACTCTATATGGTTTGGGGCAAAAGATGTGATGATTTAGACCTGCGGTTTGGACAAAAATATAAACAAAATTGCTATAATTTATTTAAAGGCCTGATTTCGTACAAATTATCATTCTTTTGTTGTCTTTCATGTGCCACTACCACTTGATTATTATGCCTGCATTAAGCCATTCTCTTTGTATATTCTAAACTATGGTTAATTCAAAAATGTAAATAATAAAAAAGACTGCAATTAAGACTTCATTCAAGCTTAGCAGCGTATGAGCTTGCACTACCTCTTAGCTCCATTAGCTTTCGAGCTCCACTGCAAAACTAAAGAAGCAAAATTTCATATCATTTTTAATCATTTTCATATCTTTACTGATCAACTACTTTTGGAGTAATTGGGTAACTGTGTGAATTCGATTTTTCACCAAACTCACTTCAAGTCAAACTCACTTTGCTCAAAACAGCTGGAGAGGTGCTTCATCCACTTTGTGTCTGTAGCTTGTTCTTTAATATTCTCTAATGTTCTAGAACAATCACTATTTATATAGCATATTTTCTCATTTATAGGTGTTGCAAACCTCTCTCTCACTTAATTGAATCAAGCAACACCAGGTCGGAGCTCAAAGTGACAAACTTTGTCTCTGTGATCCTTTTCGCTGAACTTACAGATCAGATCATGCTCAGCAACTCACACTCACACCCAGGCTGTAAGAATAGCACGTGTTGCGAAAGGAAACTGACACTAAAGCATGCGGCATAACTGTCTACTCTGTGGTTAAAGATGGTCACTGTTTTTGCTAAGATAAAAAATTTAAAAGAGCTTTCAAAGCCATCTATCTCTAAAATTCAAATATATACTGATATTCAAAAGTTTGGAATCACTTGCAATATTTGTTTTATTTTATATATCAACTTAAATAGGGTGTGTTTAAGTATTAGTATTTGCCAGAGGTCTAATTCAGTATTTCAAGAATAACAAGAAAATTTCTTATAATGCAATTTTCAATGTTATATAGCTTTCTCAGTAATTTTAGAATCTTCCACAGCTCCATTCATCATTATGGACACATTTATCTACTAATTATTCAAAAACTGTGAAGTAGCCCAAGTTTGCTTTAAACCTTAAGCATTAATCTGTGCTGCCAAATAAAAAGCAAGCATGTATTCAGTACAATAAGTCTTAGAACTCTAGAGATACTATTTAGACAATAATATACAAGTTTCCAAATGAAAATTCTCTACAGGGAGCAAACTTTACATTTTACGGCAAAATTTAACATACTGAACATATTGGGCATTCCAATATAAAATATAAAATGTATGTGTAACTTTATGTGTAACTGTGAAACTCTAACAAAGGTCACATGTTGTATTTACTCCAATATGTTAAATTCTGCAAATAAACCATAATTGCGTATTAAAATGTGCAGACGTTTATTCTAGGCACTCTTAAATTGTTCAAGGATATGTATTCATTGCCTTTAGTCAAGGAACATAATTGTACCACATTCCACCGAAATTATATTTTGATAAGTTGTACTGACTCCACATGCCCCAGCTTTACCTCCAGGCCTTTTATTTTATTGTTCCGTTTCAAAACAGCAAGTTATGAAAAGGTACAAATTTTCCCTGGGAAAAACATATTTAAGTTACATAGATAAACAAAAAAAACAAAATTTCACCAGAGGAGCTCAAACTTTAGCATGCAGCTAAAATTTATTTAAATAATTGATTACATTGACGTTCTACTTACATTCTGTATATACAGATCAGAGTCTGCACTTCAGACTTTTTTTTGTTTGTGCTGATGTTAAGAAATTACAAAAACATGGCAAACATGTAAAAGATGCTTTTTGTTTCTGTAAAGTAGGATTGTACACACAATAGTAACTGCTGAAATCTTAATAATATATCTCTTCTGTTACTTACAGGAATGACAAATCTGGCATCATTTAAAAGTGTTGAACCCTCACTTTCAACAGAATTTGTGGTTTTAATGAACTATGAAGGAGAAATAATTGATATCAGACTACTGCTGATAACTGTGACTTTTTGGACAGTTCAATAACTTCTATATTTTCTCCAAGTGACCACAATGTAATGATGTGATCAGTAAGCAAACCAGTTTGTGGCATTTACAGTGATAAGAAACAGATACTGAGAAGCTTTTTGGTAGTTTTAGGTACTTTTCTCCCTATAAATGTTGTTCATTTTTGAGAACGATCCTTGAATACATACTTTTTACATACTTTCTATATTTATAGGTGCAAAGTAAAAAAATATGGGGCCAGATTAATTTAACTCACTAGCAGATTTACTGTGATGTTAAGAGAAAATAGCATGGTGATAACACGTTTGCTCATCCATAAACAAGGATAATCAGCATATTTGAATGCTTTTCCTTCATTTACCTGGTCCGATTCATAACATTCATAACATGACTGAGTCATGCAAAAAATAATTTCTGAACCATTTTGGTGATAGTTTTCCCTGTTAAGAAGCAAATGTGGATTAAATTATACTTTACATAATGTTTCCAAAGAAGGACACTATTAACAAATTCAGCACTATTAACACTATTAACATTCAGCTGGCACTGTAATTAAAACAGCCTCTTCCTCCAGCGGCAAGGTCAATGTGAATGGCGAATCCCCCTCCTGTGTGCGAGAGTAGGTTTAGTTTATAATGTAAATAATGCTAAATTATAATTATATGTTCAAATTGATTTTATTTGTTTCAGCATTTAATCCTGTTTTTACTTATTTACAATGAATTTTACTTTAAACATTTTTTCTAGTATCAACATTTTCTAATGAAACTTTGTTCTTTCAGCAATTTTTCAAACTTTATGTATATTTCAGTTATTGAGATATAAAGTTATTCAGAATGGTTTCTCATTGTAGAGAAACGTACTGACTCAGATTTCTTTGTAATGGTAAATTTTCTCAAGGCAGTGTATCCATAACCATTCTGTGTAATAACTGTCTGTGAGGGAGCTTTTAGGGGAATTCATCTCTTCAGACGTCTGTGCCTCCACCACTATCAACAATTCTGACTCATTTACTCTAGAACAGAGCATTTAAGATCAAACCTCTCTGAACGATGCATTTTAACCAGCTAATTATCCAGAAATTTAGAAAAATCTGTAGAATTCCCCTTTAAAGGCTTTTATGGTCTCTGAGTACTAGGAGAGTTAACACTTGGTTAGTGTTCTTTTCTTCTAGACGGCGCTGCATAGTTTAGTGCTGCTCTCTACTCCAGCATTAAAAATTAGCTGTGGAGTTGAATCAGATGTGTTGGAGAAGAGGAACAGCACTAAATTGTGCCCTCCAGGACTGGTGGCAAACAACACTGGATTGGGTTATTTATGAAGATAAATAACCACTGTTACATTTTTTCCACTCCACCAAAAAAAAAAGATTAACTGCAAAAGGCATATCTGGGAGACAGAGGCTCTCTTATCACTGGCTACTCCTCCACTCCAGCTGACGTCACTCAGACCAAACAGGATACGCTCAGCTTCTGGAACTTTACAAGAGCGTACACTGCTGCAAGAGTCATAGGAGTCGTTCCACTTTGGTTACTGGTTACAACCGCATAGATGTGAGGCAATACAGTCAATTGCTCATGAATATACTTGAGAACATACTCCAGAAAAGGAATATGAGCAACGAGAGAATGAAAAATAGTCATACAGTGAGAGGAACATATCAATGTGCTCTGAGCTTTTGTGAAGTCACATGGGAATGTAATCACAAGTCATCTCATGCCATGTCATGCAAAAACTAATTTACCTCATCTTTTTAAAGTAAAGGAGATCAACGTACTATACAAACATCGTTAAAATTTACAGTCCACACATGGAAACTAAACAGCAAAAGAGCCTTTTTTGAATTCATTTGTCTCCAGCACATTTACACATTTACATTTGTAGGATTTTGTTCTGAAACGCATTATAGACCACTTTTCAGAATTTCTGATGCAACATTATGATTAACATTACCTCAATCAGAGAAATACACGTGATTTCCATTACATATCAGGTGTTATTCTTTTCAAAAACAGTTATATAGAATATTGTTGCCAATGAACAAGAATCTTAAAGCCAACCTGAAATCAAAAATGTCTTTTTTCCTTGTTCGTTCACATTATATTAAGCATGACTTATCATTTATCACTTAAAAACCAACAATTTGTGGTAACTCTTCTAACAGCAGATTTAAATGAGTAAAGGGGCCTTCACCATATCATCAGGACTGATCACTGGAGAGATGCTTGTTCCAAAAAGGTTAAACAGTAAATCTGGTAATACATTTATACAATTAATATTAATATTCTACAGTTTTCTACAGGATATATATATCCATACGTGTTGTAATCACATTAAGATAGGACTACAGGAATACTAGCCGAGGTGGAAATGTGCTTCGTTATAGAAGAATTATACAGCACTAAAAAAGTCTTACAGTTTCTTATACTATTAATGCAGATCTTTTTTTGCAGACATAGATAGAAACGTTAAGCCATGCTACAAAGCTATATGGTTAGGGTCAGCAGGGGGTGGCTTAAAGGAGAGGTCATTTAACTGTCTGACCCTTAAAAGTGGCAGCTATTGCTGTCAACAACAAAAACAGGAGAAAGGTTTGTATGTATTACTTTTCACTTGTAGATTATTGTAACAAGAGGAGGATTTGTTGAAAGTTGAAAGACTTGATTTCTAATTTGAATTATGAAATTTCTAATATGAAATTTTATTTTTGTGTGAACAGTCTTGTTCTGCGGAAAAATATTCTTTATATTTGTGCCACATTATACTTTTTATATATTTAGGGTTAGGCTCATAAGACTGTAAAGGTGGAAATGGATGCTACATTCTTCTGTCTTACATTTTATTTGTTGAAATGTTACTCAACTAATCGTCACTCAACATACGGAGTACTTACATCTTCTATATGCTCTTGTTCTTGGGCTTCAGTGACTGTAATGGTGGGCCCACACCATGAGATCTGTGCTGGCTTCCTCCTCTCCCCCATCTCTATCAGACTTGGACTCGGCTGCCGCGCTAAAGCAGAGCTCTGGTGCTCTGAGTGTGAGTTGCTGTTAGACTTCCCTCCTGTGTTTACTTGAGCTCCAGCTTCGCATTCACGCTCCTGCATCAAATGCTTGTACTTCCTCTTCAGAGTAAGATACTTCTCCCCCTGCAAGGTAAACACAGGAGAAAAAGTCAGTAAAAATATATAAACTGGGACTAAATACAGTCACATTTTACAAACGCAATTCCCAAAATGTTGAGACAGTATATAAAACGCGAATAAAAACAGGAGACAGTGATTAATATATTATTTTTGATCCATTAGGAAAGCAGCGTGAAAACACAAATGTTTTGACTTAGAAACTATTTTTGAAATAAGCATGGACGTCCCTGAAAAAGATGCTGTCTAAAAGGCAGCGTTTGTTGTTTCATAATATGTAGACAGATTTCAGTGTTAATGGTGTCTCTACAGATGTGCAATTTACCAGTAATACAGCCCTGTATCATGTCAGACCCTGGCTTTTGAACTTTATGCTGGTAACAACCTGGATGGTTCTTTAACTCTTTGGCCCAGAGAACACTACATCCATTATTTCCATAAACAATCTGAAAGGTTCACTCATCAGACCACAACACACTTTTCTACTGTGTATCAGTCCATATCAGATGTGCTCAAACATTTCTGGATGTTGTTGACATGATTTTCACTGTGCAAAGACAGTTTCTACTGCCAACGGTTGCAGCTTATATTTACAAAAACAAGAATAAAATAAAACTGTTCTATTTTTAAATGCATTTCATAAACTGTCCCAACTTTTTTGGAACTGGGTTTTTATTTAAATGTGGTTCATCGATACAGTCAAACCAGTTTACAGACAATACAGCCTTCTGGTTTTGAAATGAAATGGCTTACAACTGATCAAATTTAGAGCATCCAAAAGTAAGGTACTTTTGACAAAAGTGAAGTACATTAGCAAAATACACTCCTTAAGAATGAATAGAAGGAAAAATACAACAATTGATAAAAGCAAATTAACTGAAAAGGATGATGGCATAATGGGCTGATGTTCAATCAGCTACAATAGTGTGCAAAAGTCAGAGATCACCCATCATTTATTTAATTTCCTTTCGAAAACAGCCATCAAGTATCAAGCACAGATTACTCATTTTTTAAGTAATAAAATCAAGTAATAAAGTAGAAAATATATTTAAGAGAAAATTGCATTACATCCTTTCAGACCCATAGTTTTGAGTCATTCTTCAGATAATGAGAGGATGGACAGAAACACCTGTGGATTTTTCAAGATTTAAAGTGAGTGGAGCTTGATTTTCTCCTCTCTCTCAAAGACAAAAGCTTTAAGTGCCGTTTATCTGGACAGAGACAGTTTTGGTGGACTACCCGGTCTTGCATAGCTGTTAGGAGTTCCATTTTCTCTGTGTCTATTAATAATTTAACTCCAGTTTTGGAAACTCCTGTTTTCTTTTCACCTGTTTTTCCTTTGATCCCTTCAGAAATATCACCTGAAAAATTTATAACTGGCTTACTGAACTAGGTAATTAATGGCCTCTGGTCTCTGACATTTCCACAATACTAGTATAATATATCAATAACTACAATAATATATCATCAAACTAATAACTAGAAGTTACATAGTTATGAGAGCAGGGTTTAAGGAGTTCAGATGAATTGCTATTGACCAACATTTAAGAGGATCACAACTTTTGACTGATAAAGGTATGAAAGAATTACAGTAAGCTTTGACATGTTCATGGACGTTTGCATGAATATACATGGAGCCTAACAATTTGCTTGTGTTAGGAATTCTTTATTCATTATGTAAGACAGTGATGACAGTTTCATAAACAGTTAAAGCAAGCCCCTGTCACAGATTCTATACTGAGCTTGTCCGAGGAAACAGATTTGGTTCACAATGACTAGCAAGGGGGATACAATATAATTTCATCATATCTCAGTAATAATCCAAGAATAACACTCTGCTATGATGCTGAGAGCACTAATGAGCTTTATATGGCAAAATTATGAAGTGTAGATAAGAAATGTCTCACTCACATTCTCAGTTTTACACACAGCTATCCTGTCGATGATGAGCTTGAACTCCTCCCTGTATTTTGCTGAAAATAGACATAAAGTTGGCAGAGTAAGCAGTACATTTCTTTCCCATAATCTCAAAATGTCATTTTCTAGGGTCACTGAGAAAGAACACAAAACCAAAACCAAACACAAAAATAGATGCTTGAGTGTACTGCCAGTACTGTATGCAAGCGCTACAAGATACTTTAGAAAGAAAAATGTTAAATGGCCAGAAATGAGCATTGGAAGTCAAGAGTTACTATTTGCTGCATTATATTCAAATGTAATTATATGATTACATATGTAATTACATAATGAATTACTCAACTACATTTGGGCGGTAACAGTGTACTGGTTCATCCAACATACTGGAACCATTACACAGGTATGACACAAATAAGACCACATAACACAACATACAAAAAGTGCAAACCAAGCTAATGCTATCCCCTTTAGCTGGGTGGGTAAGCCAGGGTTGTGTCAGTCACATTACAAATGAAAATGAAATGCAGCAGAAGCTCAATCACCCCCTGCTGTCTAACCCGTTACATCTGAAGTAGTCCACTTTGTTTTTGAGGCAGCAGATAACAAGGAATTGCCAGTCTTTCGGGGTTACAGTGAGCTTTAGCCTGACATGGAAACCAGACCTTGCTGAGGAGCTGCCTGACTCGGGCAGATGCATCAAAGGCATTGCGGACTCCCAGCTTTATCTGCACAACAAGCTGTAGACCAGCTGGTACAGATATCGTCAATGACTGTAATATTTTCCAAATACCAACAACATCTGACAGCAGCAGGCACAATGGGACACATATGATTTTCGATCAAGCTGAAGGAATTCAACAAAGCAGTTACATTCAGACATCTGTACAGGAGAAAGAATGTAACTGCTGCTTCATTTAAGGTGGAATTGAAAATTCAAACAAAAAGCTGCCAAATAAAAGCCAGCTTGACTTAGTATTCCATTTTGACAGAAAGCAATATTGACCTCTGTTTATCTATATACTGTATAGTGTTTTCTATTTTGCACAATAAAAATATTTCTTATTTATTTTGGTTGTCTTATTAAAAAGTGTAGAGACCTGCCAGAATAATAAGCCACTGTCAATCAATAAAAATAGGATTATTTGTGCATCTAAAAGGGTTTCATTTTAAGTACCGAAACCTTCAGACATTTCAAATATGCTGGGATATACATTTTTGGACATACAGCCCACTACTACAAATATGTTCAATTTACATTCTGTATCAAGACCGTTTTCTCTTTGTTAAGCATGAGTTTGGGTGTGTAAGGGGTTTATTTTCTTTTTGCAAAAACAAGACTGCACAATAACTTAACAAATTCAAATTATATCTCCTTACAACCACTTTGGATCTGCACTTTGTACAAATTTCATTGCTTGTTCTGATGAGCTACAAGTGAGAAACAGCAAATTACAACATATGTTCTATGTTGTTCTGCAACTTCTAAGGGTCATGATGCATCTGTTCACTTTATACTTTGTACTTTGTACCTACTCTCTCCTAAAAGTGCCCTTATTCAAGCTTTCCCATTTTGTGTGCTTGCTAATGCTGTCAATGATGATGAAGTTAAACAGGCTGTAGGTGAAAGTGCGTAGGAACACCCTTTCCTGCTTGGATTTTGCATATGTGTCACTTTGCTTGGTAACAAGCAAAGCAAATCCACAAACACATTTGTCAAGTTTTTACAAATTTGACGAGAGCTGCACAAATGTGGAATTTGTGAAAGATCTATTTCAATATCAGAGCGCTAGTCACAAATGCACATTTGTTGGAAATTAGGAACGCATTGAAATGGGAATTGAAGGTGAAGGAAAAAAATCTTCAGTTATAATACAAGTTAATGTAACAGGATTTTTTTCAGAGTAATTCTGGACTATTTCTTTTGGTCTGTTCATCTCAAAATTTTAACACAACCCAAAGGGAAAGTGCAGTTTTTTAAAGCCCAGCATTGTGGCTCCCAAGCGGCACAACCGTCTAAGCATTGGCCCTATCATCAAGAGATCGCGAGTTTGATCCCTGGTGATGCTACAGCCGTCCTCGCTCTCTCTGGGTGGGTAGGCCCCCCAATCACTCAACGTGATGCTAGTCAACATGATAAAATATTAAGTAGTAAATAGGGATTAACTAAAGCCACTATGGTAACTACTAAGTTAAAGGGACAGAAATGCATGAATTTCTGAGTGTTTTCATAGACTTAGTTATATTTAACAGCATCCTCATGTTTAGGCTTATTTTCAAATAATAAAAGAAAATTCAAGCTTGGTGTACCGTTAATACTGTCTGTTTTCCCCTGCTGTGTAAATAGCATTCAGCATATTTTTAAAAATAATCCTGATTGAAACTTCAGGATTGCTTGAATGCATTGATTACAAATGAGTCATAATGAAATCAAGTTGTTTCAGTCAGAGATTTACACTGGAGAGTTAATCTCGTCTAAACGAATCACAGAGGCAGTACTTTGACCTCTCTCTTGCATCTTCGTGGATTGTTTGTATCTCTAAGCTGTTTAAGACAATAAGATAAACAAGCAGGTCTTAACCTCAGGCTCAGTCAGAGGAATTTGCAGGGACTGTTTAGAATTCCTGATCAGTGGGGGCTTGCAGCCCTATACTTCATTACCTCCAATTACATTACAAAGTTGTAAGCATCTTGCCCCCTGAAAAACACTGTGGGCAAGATGCTTACAACACATAATAAAAACAGCATGATTAGTTAGAGGACTGATTTGCATACAGTAGCCTTACTGTAAGTGCCACTATCATGATAATGATTAGCAACAATATATTGTGCAGCCCTGCTCCACATCAGACAGGGTGAAGACTGTCCTCTTTCAATGTTGTTGCTCACAGCGCTCTTCAGGCTTTCTCCATGGCAAAGATATAACGGTTCTTCACTCCTATCAACAAAGCTGGTTCACATGTATTGTTGGGTGATATATTGTCTACGCATATTATGTATGTATTAGTGTCATACAACAACACTGATTTTTAGAAATAGCAGTATTGATAGCTCAAAAAACCTAACTGCAAAGTACGTAATTTGCTGAATGATTTAAGTTGTTGTGAAAGAACAGTTTGAAATTTCTAAAAAAAAAAAAATTTTGCTTTCTTTCTAGAAAATGGTTTCTGTCTAGTATTGCCTACAGTATTGCTTGATAAGGTGCAGAACAGAACAGGGCAATTAAAATGTTTTTTTCTCAGACATGATGTCCAGACAGCAATCTCTAAAGCCTGCCTATGACTTGCAAAACAAATAGAAAAAAAAAGAACCACAGCTGCCAAGGAGTCAGTATCAAGTCGTACCAGTGGTGGCAAGGCACTTCTGGGTTGCTTTAGACTTTAGTGGCCAGTGTTTAAACAGAGCACATACCCAAAACAATTGAAACCTTTCCGGTTCCTGCCAGGGGAAAGAGATACTGCAAGGCAGACAGTTATGCACATAGCATCTACAACAACAGGAAACCCAAAAGGAAGTGACAATTTAACCAGCCGGGAAAGCAGAATTCCTGAGCTGGTGGCAAAAGGAACACACAACTTATGTTTTGGAGGGTTATTCATTAGCCTGTACTCAATGTGCTCATAGAGACCTGAGACTTTAATGTCAGCACATTCCCACACTGAAAATAGCAACTGCCCAAAGTCTTCTAGCAACCAGTTCATAAAACAAACAGCTAGTCTAAATCCAGACTCTGCTGTCATTCTAGAATCTAGACCCGCTGCCACATGATCAGGGCACAGAGCACATGCTATTCTGGTAGATTTGGGAATGTTTGGAAATAATTACGATAATTGGACAGGAGTGCCAGATGGTGCCAGATGTAAGCAGCTTTCAAAACCTCTGTGCACAACTGTACATGGGCATCTGGAGCGAGCAAAGTCATAATGGATAATCGTACATTTTGGCCCAGTAACATATATTAAAGACATGCTTCATCACGCATTAATTGAATTACATGTTAGGTGGTTTAAATTCACATATTTAATGATTTGGCCTACTTCATGGTAGACCATATGGCCACGTTTGGCCAAATTATTGCATTTAAAACTGCTAGTTTGAATCTCACCAGTAATACATGTAATGTAATATTTAACCTGGGCAGACAAATCATTGAGCCAAATGACCACAGGTCAAGAATGGCCCTGGAGGGCTGGGGTTTAGCACAGTCTGATTTCTCTGCTCTTATTCTTATAAGACTCCTATAGTCTTGATTCAACTTCATGAGTTTATTACCAGTTTCAGCAGTGTTAGAGCATGAAAATCATCAAACGTTGCCGGATGTAGGGAAGGCAGACGACTCTGGCTTAGACTGAAGTGCAGCTTGAAGCAAATCTCAAGTAAAAATATGCAAGTAGAAGTAATAAAATAGCTCCCAAAAATACCAAAAAAACATCTAACTTCTTAGTACATCCACAATCTATTAGCATGAGAACTGAAGCATGTGAGGGCAAAAGCAAAAGTATAGCTGTACTGTCACCAGTAGTGACGGGACAAAATGATCTATGTTATTCTTAAAGGAGAATTTTGAAAATAAAGGAGAATATTGAAAAAAATTTCAATATCCCTACATGATTAAATGGTTCAGATGTAAACAAAGCCATTCGGTGTCATTTGGTGTGAAATGCTTCGTTCTAGAGAAACTTGCTGAGTGAAAATTGTCCACAGTGGTGGTGACAGGAACCAGACATTTAGAGAGTTTAGTGCCTTTAAAAGCAAAAAGCACACAAAATGATCATGAATATGCTGCAGGACACCTGAGACACTGTTTTATGATACATTTTTGCTAAAGTTTTGGCCTAAAATGCTGTGTTAGTCCATTTATTTGAATCAGTTCATGTTGGAGGGGTACAGACAAGGCGCTACAGGCAAAATAGTCCCCAAAGAAAACTTATTTTTTCAGATTTTCACTATTTTACCATCATCAACAGTAGATATAACCAGGAAAACATACATAGGTACACTAATTGTTTTGGATAGTAAATAAAGTGGCTATATTTGTGTTGTAGACACGGCGACCCCTGGCTCCTATCGCCACCACTGTAAAGATATCAGGGTCTGCAAGTTCCTCTACAAATGAACCGTTTCACACCAAACCCACTCTGAATAACTTTGTCTACATTGCAAGGACAGAATTTTGCAAAAAGAATGTAAAGGAGGTGGAACTCCGCTTTAATACTGTTTTGGCAAGTAGAGGTAAAAGTTGTTGCTAAAAATTTCAGTTAAGAAACAAAAAAAAAGTGTCCCCAGCTCCTCAAGTACTGAGCTCCTTGGTTCTTTAGAGAACTGTAATAGAACATTAGTACAGAAAACAGTCTAACAAATGAATGAATGTGAGCGGCTAAAATGGAACTGAGGAGAAATAAGAGTCATTTCCTCACAAATGTACTTTAAATATGAGTAAGTGTTACCAACTGAGAAGTCAAACGAGTCAAAACGGGACTTCGAGCTAAAGGTAACTTACTGTCCACCTCTGAGTGCAGGTCATGGGAAAATTCACTGAGCAGGACAAGCTGCTGAGACGTGTTGGGACTGAATCATCTGAATCGTGTTCACAGCTCAGTCAACACTTTCAGTCTGTTGCCAACGAACGTTTTGTGCTTTAGCAGTCGTGTATGAAGAGCCCACAGCGGGTTCCTACGCGAAGCTCAGCGGAAATTGCACTCTATTCCTCCTCATGTAACTGCATGTGTTCACTCAGACTTTAATGTAAAGCAGATGTTTGCTAGCCTCCATTCAGTTCTGAGGCTTTTCCTCTGAGCCTCGAAGCTTTAGTAAGAGAGCACACAAAAGCGGACGGCAGCGAGGAGAACGAACAGCAGGCTAAATGAGGAGTGAACACTGAAGGCAGAGCTGTGGAGACGCTGAGGAGAAAGGTTTAAGGGTTTAATGAGTGAGCGGTGAGCTATCATAGGAGAGACGCGGTGAGCATTGCTGTGCTAATCGATGAAGATGAAACAGCAGATATTCGGCTGTGTGCTACTCACCACGCAGTTGCAAATCGCTATGGCTTATAAACTGCTTATACGTTTTCAACAAGTCTGAGTTTTTGACTTTTCCTCCAGAGGAATAGATGTAGTCCAGCAAAGACGTCTCACTCACATCCCCCATGTCTTACAGACGGCTGCATGGGTAAAGGTCGCTAAACTGAGCGCAGTCTGTCAGTAAGGACATAAGAAGGATTTTCCTCTGAGATGCTGTAAAGAGCCTTTGTCGAGCCGCTGGATATCTGGGCAATTACAAAAAGTCCACTAGCTTGTCCAAGTTCACTCCACCCTAATCCGGCAAGAGATCCTCCTACAGTTAACCCTTTAAGGCTTGTACTGAGCTGAATGGACATCACTGAACAGGAGAGCGTGTCTCGCTAAGGGCTACAAGCCAGTCCCAATTTTATGTTTTATTAATATTGTCTGAGCTCTAGAAGCCTTAAGAATCCCACCACTTAAAATAAAAGTCCAGCGCCTAAGCTTCTCAAAATAATGACACAGCATGTCAAATTACCGACACGGTATCTCAAAATAATGACTTAGCATCTCAAAATAATGAGATAGCATCTCGAATTAAGCACATAGTGTCTCAAAATGGCAGAGCATCTCAAATTAACGAGACAGCATCTCCAAATAATGACACAGCATGTCAAATTACCGACATAGTATCTCAACGTAATGACTTAGCATCTCAAAATAATGACACAGCATCTCAAATTACCAACATAGTATCTCAACGTAATGACTTAGCATCTCAAAATAATGAAATAGCATCTCGAATGAACAAGATAGCATCTCAAAATAATGACACAGCATGTCAAATTACCGACATAGTATCTCAACGTAATGACTTAGCATCTCAAAATAATGACACAGCATCTCAAATTACCAACATAGTATCTCAACGTAATGACTTAGCATCTGAAAATAATGAGATAGCATCTCAAATTAAGCACATAGTGTCTCAAAATGGCAAAGCATCTCAAATTAACGAGACAGCATCTCCAAATAATGACACAGCATGTCAAATTACCAACATAGTATCTCAACGTAATGACTTAGCATCTCAAAATAATGACACAGCATCTCAAATTACCAACATAGTATCTCAACGTAATGACTTAGCATCTCAAAATAATGAAATAGCATCTCGAATGAACAAGATAGCATCTCAAAATAATGACACAGCATGTCAAATTACCGACATAGTATCTCAACGTAATGACTTAGCATCTCAAAATAATGACACAGCATCTCAAATTACCAACATAGTATCTCAACGTAATGACTTAGCATCTGAAAATAATGAGATAGCATCTCGAATTAAGCACATAGTGTCTCAAAATGGCAAAGCATCTCAAATTAACGAGACAGCATCTCCAAATAATGACACAGCATGTCAAATTACCAACATAGTATCTCAACGTAATGACTTAGCATCTCAAAATAATGACACAGCATCTCAAATTACCAACATAGTATCTCAACGTAATGACTTAGCATCTCAAAATAATGAAATAGCATCTCGAATGAACAAGATAGCATCTCAAAATAATGACACAGCATGTCAAATTACCGACATAGTATCTCAACGTAATGACTTAGCATCTCAAAATAATGACACAGCATCTCAAATTACCAACATAGTATCTCAACGTAATGACTTAGCATCTGAAAATAATGAGATAGCATCTCGAATTAAGCACAGTGTCTCAAAATGGCAAAGCATCTCAAATTAACGAGACAGCATCTCCAAATAATGACACAGCATGTCAAATTACCAACATAGTATCTCAACGTAATGACTTAGCATCTCAAAATAATGACACAGCATCTCAAATTACCAACATAGTATCTCAATGTAATGACTTAGCATCTCAAAATAATGAAATAGCATCTCGAATGAACAAGATAGCATCTCAAAATAATGACACAGCATGTCAAATTACCGACATAGTATCTCAACGTAATGACTTAGCATCTCAAAATAATGACACAGCATCTCAAATTACCAACATAGTATCTCAACGTAATGACTTAGCATCTGAAAATAATGAGATAGCATCTCAAATTAAGCACATAGTGTCTCAAAATGGCAAAGCATCTCAAATTAACGAGACAGCATCTCCAAATAATGACACAGCATGTCAAATTACCAACATAGTATCTCAACGTAATGACTTAGCATCTCAAAATAATGACACAGCATCTCAAATTACCAACATAGTATCTCAACGTAATGACTTAGCATCTCAAAATAATGAAATAGCATCTCGAATGAACAAGATAGCATCTCAAAATAATGACACAGCATGTCAAATTACTGACATAGTATCTCAACGTAATGACTTAGCATCTCAAAATAATGAAATAGCGTCTCGAATTAACAAGATAGCATCTCCAAATAATGACACAGCATGTCAAATTACCAACATAGTATCTCAACGTAATGACTTAGCATCTCAAAATAATGACACAGCATCTCAAATTACCAACATAGTATCTCAACGTAATGACTTAGCATCTCAAAATAATGAAATAGCATCTCGAATGAACAAGATAGCATCTCAAAATAATGACACAGCATGTCAAATTACCGACATAGTATCTCAACGTAATGACTTAGCATCTCAAAATAATGACACAGCATCTCAAATTACCAACATAGTATCTCAACGTAATGACTTAGCATCTGAAAATAATGAGTTAGCGTCTCGAATTAACAAGATAGCTTCTCAAAATCATGACACAGCATCTCAAATTAATGAGACAGCATCTCCAAATAATGACTTAGCATCTGAAAATAATGAGATAGCGTCTCGAATTAACAAGATAGCTTCTATCACAGCTTCTTCTGTGGGGGCAGTTGTGGGCTGGAGGTTAGGGATCTGGCCCTGTGACCGGAAGGTTGCCGGTTCGATACCCAGGGCTGACAGTCCATGACTGAGGTGTCCTTGAGTAAGACACCTAACCCCCAACTGCTCCCCGGGCGCTGTGGAGAGGGCTGCCCACCGCTCCGGGCAAGTGTGCTCACTGCCCCCCAGTGTGTGTGTTCACTAGTGTGTATGTGGTGTCCCACTTCACGGATGGGTTAAATGCGGAGGTGGAATTTCCCTGGTTGTGGGATCAAAACAGTATCACTTATTTACTCAAAATAATGACACAGCATGTCAAATTACCGACAAAGTAACTCAACGTAATGACTTAGCATCTCAAAATAATGAGATAGCGTCTCAAATTAAAAACATATTATCTCAAAATGGCATAGCATCTCCAAATAATGACTTAGCATCTCAAAGTAACGAATGAACAAGATAGCATCTCAAAATAATGGCACAGCATTTCAAATTAACAAGATAGCATCTAAAAGAATGACTTAGTATCTCAAAATAATGAGATAATATCTCAAATTAACCACTTAGCATCACAAAATGGCATAGCCTCTTTCCAGATAATGGACCGCTGTGGTATTGCTGGGATTCAAACTCATAACCTCCTGATGTTGGGATGAATTATTAAACAGCTCAGATGATGCAGTTGCTTCATGTGTTCCTGAGTGGTGCAGTGGACTGAGTTGTCTACCCACCAGGAGGTTGTGAGTTTGAGCCCCAGCGATGCCATAGCCATCCATGAGTGTGTAGTCAGTGTCTCACAGGATGGTGTGATGGAGAGAGTCTTGGCTGGTGAGGAAGTTGAGGATAAAAAAACAAGTTCATTTTATTTACATAAATAAGATGCAGTACTAAAAGCATTAAGAGAACTTTTGACTCAACTAAGAAATTTGAGTTGTGTGTCCTCAAGTTGAGTCAACTCAAGAAAAGCCATGTAATCAGTTACTATATCATTTTAAGTTGAGCAGACCTCTAATTTTTTACAGTGCAATTAATGAGATAGCATCTCAAAATAATGACTTAGTATCACAAAATAATGACAAAGCAATTCACTTTTTAGGTGGTAGGAATGGGCTTATCTATATAGTAAACAATGACAAAAGAAGAGGTAAAAGTGGGTTGCTTGAAACCAACTGGAGTGAAAAAAAGTTGAGTCAAAATTGCAATTTGTCAAAATATCTGCATAATTCAGTCACTGAGATATAAAGAAAGTCATTCAGAGTGGTTTGATGTGAAATGCTCCGTTCTAGAGAGTCACAGAATTTCTTTACAGTGGTGGTGAGAAGAACCAGGGATTGCAATGTCTATAAAACAAATATAGCTATTTTATTTACTATCCAAGACCACCAGTAAACCTATATGTGTCCTCTGAGTTTTAAATGTAATGTTGATCAAGGTAAAAATATAAGTTTTCTTTGGGGGCTATTTTGCCTTACAGTGACTTGCATGTACCTCTCTGACACGAATGGATTTTAAAATATATTTCAAAACACATCTTACTATCATAACTAACGTAGCTAACTATGATAAAACAATATTCTCTGACAACAGGCAGCATATTTATAACCATTTCTTGTAACAACTTTCTATGAGGGAGCTTTTGGAGGTATTAAAATCTTTAGACATTTGCTTCTTATCACCAAAACTGTGAATAATTCTGACTTGAAGTTTATCGAGACCAGAGCATTTAACATCAAAGCACTCTGGATGACAATGTTTATATTTGAACCATTTAATTAAGCACAAAATTAGACGTATAACTGGTAAACATCATGTTAATAACACTATGGTATGAATACTGTGGAGCTTTATTTTTGGTTTACTTCCTCTGTTAGTCAACTGAACTCATGGCAGTGAATCACAGAGCTTTGCTTCATTTTCCGCTGTGTTTTCATCATCTCGAGTGCACGATTAACCATCTATAGAAGGTTAACATAGCAAACATTAAGGTAAGGTTTTAATACTAAATGTTGTTAGGCATTTGGGGTCGTTGATAGTCTAGTGTTGGCAGAGGTGAGCAAGCAACCTGAAGGTTGTGGGTTCAAATCCCAGACTGACTGGGTGTTCTTGAATGTAACCCCTGGGCAACCTCCCACTACTGCAGGTAGCACTACTTTGCTGCCGACACTGTGCTGCCAGACTGGGCATAGTTAGGCAGTAGCTCTGGTTCTAATATAAAGTTCTTTTTGAACATTGATGTATTTTATCATGTTGTATTTTGTCACTGGTAAATAAAATCAATAAACCTTTAAAAAAACTACAACCCCAATTCCACTGAAGTTGGGATGTTGTGCAAAACATAAATAAAAACAGAATACAATGATTTGCAAATCCTTTTCAACTTATATTCAATTAAATACACTACAAAGACAAGATATTTAATGTCCAAATGCATAAACTTTATTGTTTTTTGCAAATATTCACTCATTTTGAATTTGATGCCTGCAACACGTTCCAAAGAAGTTGGGACAGGGGCATGTTTACCACTGTGTTACATCACCTTTCCTTTTAACAACTCTCAATAAGTGTTTGGGAACTGAGGACACTAATTGTTGAAGTTTTGTAGATGGAATGCTTTCCCATTCTTGCTTGACTTCAGTTGCTCAAAATAAAATAAAATCAAATCAAATTTATTTGTATAGCGCTTTTTACAACGGATGTTGTCACAAAGCAGAGTCACAGAATTCCAGTAGTTTTAACAAGAATGTAAAAAATGTAAAAAAACCCTGGCGGGAAAGCCAGGGGCAACAGAGGCAAGGAAAAACTCCCTCAGAACTGAGGAAGAAACCTTGGGAGGAACCAGGCTCACCAGGGGGGACCCATCCTCCTCTGGTCAAACTACCTACAAGTGATTATACTACTAATATTAATAGCAGTAGTATTGGTAGTAGGAATAGCTGGGAGTCTATGAGAACATCAGTGTAGGGTGGGGCAGCTAGTCTAAGGCAGGTGGTGGTAGCTGGGGCGTGGGCAGCTGGTCTGAAGTGGGTAGCAGGAGGGCTCAACAGTCTGTCGTCCTTCAGTGTTCGGCCAGAAATGTGGGCGATTGAATACTCGGAAAAAAAGCAGGGAGAGGGACTTAGTTTTATTATGTCTGTTTGTACGTAAAACAGGGAATGTAAACATTTACAGAGTGTGGCTAATGACTCCAGCAGATCTGACTATAACAGCTTAGCTAAAAGGAGAGAGCGAGAAGAACACACAGACACGGCTCAACAGTCCAGGGTCTCTGTTGTCATATTTTGCGCTTCATAATGCGCCACACATTTTCAATGGGAGACAGGTCTGGACTGCAGGCAGGCCGGTCTAGTACCCGTACTCTTTTACTACGAAGCCACGCTATTGTAACACATGCAGAATGGAGCTGGGCATTGTCTTGCTGAAATAAGCAGATACGTCCCTGAAAAAGACGTTACTTGGATGGCAGCATATTTTGCTCCAAAACCTGTATGGACCTTTCAGCATTAATGGGGCCTTCACAGATGTGCAAGTTACCCATGCCATGGGCACTAACACACCCCCACACCATCAGAGATGCTGGCTTTTGAACTTTGCGGTGATAACAATCTGGACAGTCCTTTTCCTCTTTGGCCCGGAGGAAACAATGTCCATGATTTCCAAAAACAGTTTGAAATGTGGACTCGTCAGACCACAGGACACTTTTCCACTTTGCATCAGTCCATCTCAGATGAGCTCGGGCCCAGAGAAGCCGGCGGCAGTTCTGGGTGTTGTTGATATATGGCTTTCACTTTGCATGGCAGAGTTTTAACTTGCACTTGTAGATGGAGCGACGAACTGTGTTCACTCTCAGTGGTTTTCTGAAGTGTTCCTGAGCCCATGTGGGAATATCCGTTACAGAATGATGTGGGTTTTTAATGCAGTGCCGCCTGAGGGATCGAAGGTCACGGGTATCACTGTTGGTTTTCTGCCTTGCCGCTTACTTGCAGAGATTTCTCCAGATTCTCTGAATCTTTTGATGATATTATGGACTGTAGATGATGAAATTCCTAAATTCCTTGCAATTGCACATTGAGAAACATTGTTCTTAAACTGTTGGACTATTTGCTCCCCGTCCTTGCTTGTGAACGACTGAGCCTTTCAGGGATGCTCCCTTTATACCCAATCATGACACTCACCTGTTTCCAATTAACCTGTTTACCTGTGGAATGTTCCAAACATTCCTCAACTTTCCCAGTCTTTTGTTGCCCCTGTCCCAACTTCTTTGGAACATGTTGCAGGCATCAAATTCAAAATGAGTGAATATTTGCAAAAAACAATAAAGTTTATCCGTTTAAACATTAAATATCTTGTCTTTGTAGTTTATTCAATTGAATATAGATTGAAAAGGATTTGCAAATCATCGTATTCTGTTTTCATTTATGTTTTACACAATGTCCCAACTTCATTGGAATTGGGGTTGTACAGTAAGCCACTGTACTGCATGGCCTCTCATGGCTTATTGCTTTAATGAACAAATGTAGGCCACCCTCTATTAAGTGTCACTTAATGTGGCATCTGCTTTGGAATCCAGGCCGTTGATCCAGCATAGGTATTATCACGTACACAGCATGCTACACCAGATTAATTGTGTCACCACATTGTGGATATTACTGTAAATGCATTCTGTTCCCTCCTGCACTACCCACCCACCGCTTTGTGGCCTTTCTAATAGATTTCCATTTAATTAAGAAATATGTTTTAACCCCTTTAAAAAGACAATATTGAAATGACAGTAAGCCTCTTATGCTCTGATACAATTACAATAAGCTTGCGAGTTGTTTTCGCAAATCGTACCTTGTGGTCACTTTCATTTCTCAGACTGCTTAGCTGATAAATCACTGTAGGCAGGGACATATGTCTCAGGGGATGAAAACACCCTGGATGCACATAAGTAATTGAAATGAACAGCCTGTTCATGATTCAGTTCAATCCAATTCAGTTTTATTTGTGCTTTCTTACCACACACATTGCAGTTTTCTTAAAATCCAGGCCCAGATTACTAATGGAACAACGCCTGAGGGACATGACAAAGAACAAAGGGAATTGAGAACCAAGTAGAATTATGATTTAAATAGTTTACAAGCTTAACAGAGGCACTCAGATCAAACAGCAGAAAGATCTGTGATTAAAGCCAGAGATTAGTGTTCAAAGTCCATAGGTCTATCAAAAGTAAAACGAGAGATGAACACCGATGTTTGATATGAGAAGGCTGAGGTAGCTAATGAGGCAGCACCATGCAGTTAATACAGGGCTATTCATGTTCAAACAGTGCGTGGACCTGTTAGCTTGCTAGTTACCTAGCTACCGCTAGCACTTGACAGTAGAGACACTAGCTTAGTCAGCATGCTACACCATATTAAATACACACCATAGTAGACAGAAATACAAATGACCGTCTTAATTTTAAATATGATGATCATTTATCTGTCTTAGCTAACTGCTAACTGCACTGTCCAAACATCATGGACATTAAGTTAGCTGTGTTAGTGCCTGCCTGTTCTCCTGTAGCCATAGGTGTGCTGTCACTATGTCATCCTCTCATTAACAAATTTTAGTATATTAGATATCTTCAAATAAGTAACTTTACCAGACAAGGAAAATACATTATTAACTTTCAGTGTAAATTATGGTAAGACTTTACCTTATTTGAAATAACCCCTGGTATTCAGGGGGTCCCACGTTGGCTGGCTACTTTAGTGTTGGCTGACTGCTAATGCTATAGCTGCGGTTGCAAGAAAACAGTTGGTTTAATAATTCTTCTTTTGGAAGTGATCTTTTCTAGTTTTGTAATGCAGTCTTCCTCACTTAATGAGTGAGTCGCATGAGGCACAATTCACTCTTTCTACCAATCTCATGGGCAATTGGTCAATTTTTTAGATTCGCAAATATGCTATGGCATGTTCTAATGTTTTTCAGAGGTATTCCAGGCATTGTTACAGTTATGAAGCTGTGGAGGACCAACTGGGTGAACCAATTTGTAACCCTGAGGCAAACCACTGCTCATCAGTGGTTAGTCAGGAATGTCAAAGACATTCAGGGGGTCCAACAAGCTAAGTGTGGGGTTGTGGGGGGGGGGGGGTTCCAGGAGCCCCAGGACCCCCTGTATTTGTATCACATTGGATACAAGGTTCTGTTCTGACAGCAACTATGGGTTTGTGAAGCCTTAACATTCCAGGCTTTGTAAATACTGAGGCTTATTATTCACTAACTTCAGAGCAAACCAATGGTTATAAATGTGTATAGTAAAACGTTGGGCCTGGTAAGAGGTTAATCTTATGATTGATAGCACTTTTTTCAGAGCAGTACTGTCCACTGAAACTGTCAAATTGGCAGTGTAGCAACACTCTATAATAAGCCACCATTAACCATTTCACAATATTTAAAAATCACACTTATGAATGTACAGACTCTTTAAAAATGCAAATATAGCAGCCCTAACACACGGCTTTTACATGGCCTCCTTGTAACAGTTCCGTCTTACTGCCAATGACAAAGAGAGAAACATATAGTTTATTTGTACTATAATACATCTGTATTTGTTTCAGTCCTTGTTTATGGTGCAAAGAGCTTGTCTTAACTTGTGTTACATTTGCAGCAATCATCCATTTCTGGTATGCATTTAAGAGCAAATCAATACTGATTTATGACTATATTTGTACATCCTACACTACAGTCATAAGCCAAATGGTCAACACTATATTGAAGCCAGAGTCAGCTTAACTAAGCATCTGTTCGGTTTCTCACACAAGGCAAACACACAGTCCAACAGATTGGCAAGTTGCTGGTCAGGTGAGAGAACGTCTTTGTTCTGCACCTTTTACACTGGAAATAAGCGGTTATAAATTTATGATTCAGAAGTGTGAATCAGAGGCACATTAACAAGATATGCTATATGTACCAAAGGTTTGTAGACATCTGCTATAGATACAGTTGCTCTATTGGCTATGGAGATTATACAAGCTTTGTGTGCACAGGTGAATGCCTATATCAGCAATGGTTGAACTCATTCATATATTCAACTGATATTCATAAGCAACTAATCACCACAATTTGAATCATGTCAGTTGAAAGCATCTTTATTTTCAGTGTACGTATTTTCACTCATTTTCACGTCTACTCTAGTGTTAAGCTAGTGTCAAGGGTTCCACGGATGCCAGTTTAATGCCCTACGTGCATAAAATCAGGCAGAGCACTTGCATGAGCGAGACTGGCACTTTGGTATTGTTCCTGCATCTTCCAGGTATTTTCAATTAACCATCTCAACCTGCAGAAACAATGAGGAGCCCAACAAAGCTAGCTGTTGCTCAGCAGCACCAAGGGCAGTCGGCAGCGGTTCCCATGGTGATCCACTCCATATGGCCGCTGCTTGTCGCTTGGGCCTTTTCACAGAATGGAGTGTTGTAAACACGCTTTAGTTCACTGTTCCTGAACTCACCCCTCATCCCTTTCCCCACCATTCCAAACGCCGCCCCACCAAACCAATCACCTAGGCCTTTTAAAAGGGACATCGATTAACACGGACGCAGGGAAAGTAGCACGCCTTTAAGCTCTCTAATACGAGCCTTTAGAGCTAACCCCTCCTCAACTCTCATAGCCACAGCCACCAGCGGTCTCAGCACAGGGACATGGTTGGCAGGGGCTTAGAGCGAGGGATTGTTTAGGCAGACAATGGTGTCTACCTGATTTTAATCCCCCGGTGGCGCAGAGTGCTGGGATTGGCGACGTTTAATAAACGAAAGTGCATCAACCATAATCTGGATTTGCCAAAGTGCCCTTTTGTGTTAATCAGACAGGGTTTTTTGTACAGGATGCTTTTTGACATCTGTCACAGAGAGACGCTTTAACCCTACCATGTCCACAGGGCCTAGATTCTGGTACCTGCTGTCTGTTGAACAACAATTAGACAAACTGAAAAGGCTATGATGTTTGGTTCTTTGGTTAAGAATACAAAATCGGTGCAATTGCTGTGTCCTAGAACATGTGCATTTGCATTAGATTGCATTTTTGCAAGCTAAAGCAGCTTTCTGAATGTTTAACTAGCTCTACCCTGATATTACTGATAAAATTGTAGGCCATCAGGAGCCCAGTCACTTCATATAGGCCTTTATATAGAGCCTTTTGTGTCTGTTATTTACAGAGCTATGACCAACACTTTCATATGTAAAATCTCATACTTATCTGCTCTTAGTCACTCGGTTCTCTGGCTGTATTCACATTTTAATGGATATATGGTGACATTCTGAAACACGCTACTTAGAGAGTCTAAGAAATATAATCTTAAAAGAAAGATTCCATATAAGGAACGTTCAGATTGTTATCTAGTAGATTCAACTGCTTTTAGATGAGTAAAGCATCTTTGAAAGCATTTACTAAGAGATGTAATGATTAAGTAACCTCTGATGTGATGATAATGACTGTTTGCTATGGGACTCTTCATCTAACAGCTTGAACTTATGTAGATTAGAACTATTAATTAAATTGCCTTTCACTTAAAATTACATAATTAATAGGTGCCACTGTACTTTAAAAGTACATTTTGTAAATGAGACAGCAGTTCATGTCTGAATCTCCACTGCATGTCTGAACAATTTCCCCCATGCAAACACTCACACACACATATACACACGGCCGCACGAGAGCGGCTAATCGACTCAGGCTGTGTAATTACTTTAGGGTCGGAGAAGAAAGCTGCATTTTAATAATTAAAGTCTAGCGTATCAGCGCTAAAGCATAATAAAATTGTTTCAAAAATGGGGGATTACATCAGTAAGTCCCTCGGGGCCAGATGTGGGAGCAGGGGAGTGGAGATGGGATTAAAGGGGAAAAATCCTGCGGGCCGGAATGCTGCCTTTTCCATGAGGATTAAGGTCTTGTGTGGAGTCAACATGCTGTAATCCACCGATTAGCTGATATAATCACCTGTAAATACACCTTGACCTGCTCACAGTGCAGGCTGCCAAGCACCGTTGGGCAAGCAGGCAAAGGAGATTCTCACAAAGATGAAAATGAGGAGAGGTTAATTAGTTTGAACCATGCAGGTAGAATAAAGTATAGAACCCTCTAGTCCAAAATCAATGATATATCCTCTTCAATACAGTGGAAAAAGTGACGCATTGAATTTACTTGATTTACTGAAAGTGTGTAGGTAAAATTTATTGTTATTGTGATAAACGACATCATGTTGCTTTCAAGCCTTGCGTGGATATTGTCAGTACTTGAACCCTGTACAACTGCGTGTGTCATCACAAAGACAACATCATTCGTGCAGTTTAAATGGTTTAAGTGCAGTGCAGTATTTAAAACAGTATAGTTTCCTGTACAACCCTGTTTCCAAAAAAGTTGTGACACTGTGCAAAATATAATTAATAAACAGAATGCAATGATGTTCAAATCATTTAAATCCTATATTTAATTGAAAATACTCAAGTCAAATACAAAGACAACATATAAAATGTTGAAACTAAGAAATTTTATTTATTTTTTTTTCATATATACCGAATATTCCAACATTTCGAATTTGATGCCAACAACATGTTCCAAAAAAGTTGAGGCAGGAGCAACAAAAGACCGGTAAAGTTGTGTAATGCTTTAAAAAAAAAAAAAAAACACCTGGAGGAAAATCTCACAACTTATTAGATTAATTGGCAACAGGTCAGTAACATGATTGAGAGAAGCTGAGTCTCTCAAAAGTTAGGATGGGGAGGGGTTTACCATTCTGTGAAAGACTGGCAAATTTGCTTGCAAATAGTGCAACAATTCAAAAACATTTCTCAACAAAAAATGACAAAGAACTTGGAGATTTCATCATCTCTATTACATAATACCATAGAAAAATATCATTCAGAGAATCTAGAGAACTCACTTTATGCAAGGGACACAGGAGAGTATTGGCTGGCCATAATCTTCAGGCCCTCAGGCAGCACTGCTTTATGAACAGATGCAATTCTCTAGTGGAAATCGCTGCATGAGCTCAGGAGCACTTCTGAAAAACACTGTCTGTGAACACAGTTTGTAGCTGCATCCACAAATGCAAGTTAAAACTCTTCCGTGCAAAGAAAAATCAAGTAAATTCAGTGCATCATCTTTTCAGTGTTACCTGATAGATTCACTCTGCAATGGAAAAGCACAGGCTGCATATGAAATACTCAACCAGTGTTCTGTACTCTGTGTCTATGTGCATAGTGAAATACACACGGGACACTGAGAAGTAAAGACTGGTACACTGAGTACTTGAGGCTGTATTTCATTTATGGTTTATATATAGTGTGCTCTGCCTCCTGCTGTCATACACTGAGTTTCCGGTTTACCTTGTGAAGTTATCTTATACCTTGTTATTTACACTCGCTTTATTGATTTTCCAAGTGAACATACTGTAAGTTATGACATCTGTGGCAGTAGTGGTCTCCTCCTGGAGATCTGCTGTCCTGTATAGTTTAGTTCCAACTTGGATCTAACATACTCCCGCCCCTCCGCCCCTTTCCCCCCACTCCCCCACTCCACCACTTTATGTTATATTAGTGCAGTGTTACACAACCCTGGTCCTGGAGGCCCACTGCAAGGCATTGGGCCTTCAGGACCAGGGTTGTGTAACACTGTATTACTACATCTGATCCAGCCAATCAAGTTAATTAGCTGAGCAGATGTGGCAGATCATGCTTGGAACTAGATTCTGTAAGAAGGTAGAACTCCAGGACCAGGGTTGGTGACAGCTGCTGTACAGAGAACACACTTCTGCATATTTAATGCACAATTACTCTTTATTTGCTGTTCTCTGTAGGAGGATATATTAGAGGATGTGTTAACTTTTTTCACTTAGAAAATCAGCAAAATGTAGGTGTTCAAACGTTTGTGTACTGTACTGTATATGGTTGGCGTTTCTGCTGAAATGGCCCACAGCCAGGTACGGTGTACTTATTAAACTGACCAAGCAGACTAATTATTTAGGGTATAAATGAATACTGATGAAATACACAAGACACTGCAAAGTGAAAAGGCTGTAATTTATTTGTCTGTTCTACTATAGTATATGCTTTGAATTAGACTCAACCCATAAAGGTATTACAGAACCTCTATGACTTTTTCTTGACCTGTTGATAAGTGACCAGGTCAGTAGTAAACCGTGGAACTGTGGGAGCTGAAAAGCAACCAAATAAGGACATTTATTGTAGGTTCCCCCTTCAGGGTGTTTAGAAGTGAGGCACTGTTGATATTACACAGCAAACGTTATTTTACACACTCCACCAACTGTCCAGTGTTTGACTTTCCCTCAAGCTAAATAACCCAGTATTATTGGTGTTATTACAGGTCAATAGGTGTGCAAACACTTTGGTGTGTTTACATAGGCTTTGTATAGCGATTACCTGTCCCATGTGTAGCTTACACCATTAATCAGCACTCTTACCTGGAGTGGGTGAACGAATAAATCGATCTGCTTCTCATGGCTAATATTATTAGCTCCTCTGTGTAGTAACAGTACTCTCATTTTACCTTTATGTTTCCAGTTATCCAAGTCATTTAACTGTCTAGTAGTAGTAAGTCGAGGATATAGCACTTTAAATTAATGTGTATAAGAGTCAGGCCTGGATCATCCTGTGGGTTTTATAGATGCGCACTCAGGGGCCTGGGCCTCTAGGGGGCCACCACAAGTAAAAATGAGAAAATCTCCACATTTTTAGAACTTCAGCTACTGTCCCTACTGTCATCTACTGAGAATGAGTCATGTGGAAGGTGGTCACAGAGCGGTCCCAGGTTCAGAAGGTGAAAGGCTGTTATGACAGCTGTTGATAGTAATATTCATAAAGCTCTGAGAATCTGACACTTGTGTTGCAATACTGTGACATAAGGCAGGTAGGTGACTCATGGTATTGAGCCAGTTGCCCATTACTTTTGATGGAGCACATTATTTAATTCATGTTATTTCAATTTGGCTGTAAAAAGCTGAAATTGGCCATAAGACTTGATGATTGGTGAGCCCACTGCTCTACACCTTTAATTCCCTTCTGTCTGCAGAACTTGAAGGTCTGTCAGGTATACAGTCAATATACCCTAATAGGGCAAACACTGCATGTCAGCATATGCTATTTGCAAGACTGTGTCCACCACAATTTCAAGATGCCCTCTAGTAGTTAAAAACAGGATAGCAGAGCAATACTTGTTCTATTAACTCACTCATATTCATATACATATACACACACACACACACACACACACATACATATACAGTGGTGCTTGAAAGTTCGTGAAACCTTTAGAATTTTCTATATTTCTGCATAAAAATGACCTAAGACATCATCAGATTTTCACACAAGTCCTAAAAGTAGATAAGGCGAAGGAAAATGATCCAATATTGCATATTTGTGAGTGGCAAAAGTTTGTGAACCTGTAGGATTAGCAGTTAATTTGAAGGTGACATTGGAGTCAGGTGTTTTCGATCAATGGGATTACAATCAGGTGTGAGTGGACACCCTGTTTTATTTAAAGAACAGGGATATATTAAAGTCTGCTCTTCATAACACATGTTTATGAAAGTGTATCATGGGCCGAACAAAGGAGATTTCTGAGGACCTCAGAAAAAGAGTTGTTGATGCTCATCAGGCTGGATCTCTAAAGAGTTTGGACTCCACCAATCCACAGTCAGACAGATTGTGTACAAATCAAGGAAATTCAAGACCATTGTTTCCCTCCCCAGGAGTGCTCGACCAATAGACATCACTCCAAGAGCAAGACGTATAATAGTCAGCGAGGTCACAAAGGACCCAAAGGTGTGTGCATAGTAAGTCTTACAGTGGCAAAGTCTAGCTTCGGTCTTATGTCTGTCATGAATCTTTTCACTGTAACATTAATGTAAACTACAAATGTGTATTATAAATCCACTTTTCAGAGTGGGTTATGAAGTCCTTACATTGTACTGAAGTGCACAGACATTAAACAGACTGCTGAACGTATTGTAAGATGTCTTTTATTGTGTAAGACACTTAAAGAACGAATCAAAGTTATTTTGGTTCTTAGCATTTTTTTTTTACCTTCTAGCAAATTTGACAGACGAATGACAACAAATTAACAAATTAAGACTACAAAACAACAAAAATATTACAGTCATGAAATAAACAATACATTTACAAACCATATTTCATATATAAAACAAAGCAAGCTTAATAAATATGACAAACACAAAAAATAGAAGTAAACAAGTAATGCACAATATTAATTTTGGGCAACTTTCCAAAAAGTACATTTAGGAGGATTTGGTTTTAGTAGATCAGGAAGAATTTTGCTTTAACGCCTTTAAACAGTATTAGTAACACAACTCAATTGTCAGACATCAGGCAAACCCTAGTCTAAACCCAAATCCTGTAAGGTGTTCAGTGTGAGCTCTGAAGGCATGGTTACTAATAAGTGCTGATCTAAGATCAGGCTATTTTCCTTAAATCCTCAAACCGAACCACGTACTGAGCTGATCGTAGGTCCACAGTTTTGTCTTGAGCTCCATAGGAAAATCAAGACTCCTCCCACTAATGCTAAAGCTGTTCACTGTAAAACCCAGCAGTGTTCTTCAGTTAAAGCTAGTCAATTACATTAAGTCCTCATAAAGCAGTTCCATTCCACTTCATGTATGGCAATCCAAGCAATCTTTACTTACATTTGGTTGTTATTTCATGTCACCCCAGCTTTTTTATGTTTTATTAAAGGGGTCCTTACAATCAAGCACTAGACTGCATTAGCTCTACCACACACACACAAACACAGATTAAGTAATCACTGCTGCTTTAAACATCAATGTAATTAATACTGGTCCTATTTTTTTTTTTAAACGTAGCCTCTATTTAGCAGCTACTCAAGTCATCTAGCGTGTCACCCGAGGAAGATATTCAAAGAGTCATTATTTTGGTTCAGCCTGTAGTCAACATATAGTGCACATTCATACTCAGAAACATGTACCATTCAATCACACAGACATGATATTCGTAGACGTTAACTTACACTCACACAACCAGAAACATACAAACACTTTGTACAAAGTAATACAGTCATCATGTGAACCGCTTTACTGGTTATGCCTCTTTAACAACAGACAACACTTTACTTTGAATCCTCCAACATAACACTGACAAACATGTTTAAACATGTCTTACGCTGTCATTAGTAGTCATAACAGATTTTATTCAGTAAATTATTCAGTAAATTGTCATGTCATCATTATAAAACAAAAGACGTTATAATTGTTAATGTCCTGAAAGTTTATGTCAGTGGCTGATTTTTTGCTAAATGTATTCTAGTTGATCATCACAACATCAAACACAGTGGGGGAAAAAAAGGACTGGCAGCAGGTGTGTTAATTAACAGTAAAAGTATGTTTTCTTAATGATGGTAGCAATCTGTAAAATTACAGTGTTGTCATTTCTTATAAATACTGCCTTTTACTGTTTCACTACTTCAGCTAGATATTCTCAAATACAGTAATTTACCATAATAATAACAACAGTAATAACTTGTCTGGTTTCTTTGTGTATGTAATCTTTTTTTATGACCACTGACCATTAAATATTACAGTATTTTGCCAGCGATTTTTTTAACAATGTATGTCATTTCAATTTACAGTAATGTTAACAAGACCCGGCTATATTACTGGACAAAATCTGTTATGACAGCATATCACATCTGCCACCACATGTTTATGACACAGTTATGTGAATGTTAAACTGGGTTCAAGTAAAGTGCTACCAAACAATCACATTAATTGTGCAACTGTAGAGTCTGAGTTCTGCTCTCCAGGCCTAAACAGATGCAGACCGTCTCCACATGACCACAACGTATGGGTGGCATTTGAAGGGACGATACCGTGAACCGCAGAAAAGTGATCTGAGGTCTAGCTTGAGAGGAGACTCTGTTAGAGGGTGTGAAACTGTGGGTGTAATGAAATGCCAAAGGAGAACATTAAATGAAAAGTAACAAACAAAAGGAATACTGAAGTGAACGTGTATCCGATTTTTTTTTTTTTTTTTTTTTTTACGCTCTCCTCAAAGGAAGTGGACGTTCAGGGAAATCCAAGGTGCCGCGGGTTTAACTGCATGTTCTGTGAGTTTCTAATTCATCCAAATTCAATTCAGTTCATTTCCATCCAATACTTCCTCAGCTCCAAGTGCACAATTGAGGCAGATCTGCTCAAACTGCTGCCTCATTCACTTTCCTTAGAGCTCCCCCTCTTGGTCAGGATCTGTTATTCCCTTAAAGCTTAGCTTCCCCCACTTCAAAAGCTACTTGTGGCACAAAGTGCAAACTGTTTTCGAGCATGTGCCTTTCCCTCTCTGGTACAGGAAGAGTGCAGAGCGGCTCGGCGGAGAAGGGATGATGACTCCGTGCTGGAGAGGGAGAGGAGAGGCCTGAGAGACATGCTCATTGCTTAGAGTACATACAGGTGGCGAGGATTTCAATCCTACTATGGGAACCCAGTGACACTGGCATCTGCTGGAATGGCCAAGTCTACACTTCCCTACAGAAAGTCCAGAAAGAGACAGTCAGTTAGACAGTTAGCTGAAAGTCAGTTATTGGGTCTTTAAAAGACCCAAGATCTTCGCTTCCTATCCCCCCCCTCACCAACATCTCACACCTAATACCTGTAGGCTGAATGTGAGGACGTGATATGTTAAATGTGTTCATAGCTGTGACATCATGTCTGTAATGAATTAAACACAGTATTTTTTAAACTTTAATAATAGTTGATTATAGTTTAAGTTAGCAGATCTAAACCTTTTTTTCAAAAAGCAAGGAAAATTCAGCTTTTCCAATTTTTTCAGACAGCACCTTTATAATGAGAATGATGTGACAGTTCATTAGAATTGAGACTCAGACAGACTACTTACGAGGCAGTGAGTGTAGAGTTGAGCACCAGTGTGGTGCGTATTCTGTACAGCTGTGCCAGCGTGAGCTTCTTGTGCTGCTGTGACTTTTTTCCACTGTGTGCCTCCTCCTCTGATGCTCTAGGGGGCTCCAACTCTCCATCTGAGCCACTGCAGCTCTGGCCCTTGCTCTCACTGTCTTGGGACTGCTGTGACTTGACGCGCCTCAACGTGTCCTTAAGCATGTAGGCAGGCAGGCTGTAGGACAGACGATCACTCTCCGCCCTTTCTCTGCCTGTCCGGTGAGGTGACGTGTCAGGGGGGGTCAGTTCAGTCAAGCTTCTGCTGTAGGCTAGACCCTCAGTCATTTTGGACCTCCGGTGGGTGTCAGAGACCTCAGGCTGCATAGAACATTTTCTTTGTTAATTGTTATTGCAACTTTAAGCATTTGAAAGGCTACAATAGGCAAATGAGCCTTCAAACTAATTGTTCATGTGCTGTGAGGAATCTGTGTGATCAATTAAGTAGGGCAGGCTGTGCAGGTTGACATATCAATATGCTTTTTCTAAGCATAATGGAATAAAATCTGTTCACAAATTTTTAATAGGAGTTCTATTGTAATGTGGGATCACTGTTCCATAAACATTGTGATATCGCATTGTGAAATTGTATTTCTGCTGATTGCTCACCAAGAAATGTAAATAGTTCTGGTCCAAAATAATGGATAACAATTTACATTAAAAGCTATCAATTACTTCAGGGCCACATAAAAGAAGAAACAAAATGGTAGGGTCAAAACATAAGCATAATAACACCACCGAAAGACTTCCGTGGTTATTTCTGTTTATGAGCCAATGCACTTATCAATCCATTAGCAAACATGTGCAAGCTTATCTAATGGTGTTACATCAGTGGCTCAATATTCCACTTTCTCCCGAAAATTTAGATCATTTAGTTTAAAAGTAGAGCAACAAATATGGTGTTGCTAAGAAACACTAGAAGTCAATGGTCACCCAAAAAATTGCCTCAATCTGCTCTAACTCCATCCAGATCTGCATTAAGGTCAGGTGTGTGTTTTTGGATATACTGTAACAAAATTTCACCATAAACTGTAATCTAGCATCCATATGCCTGTGTGACGTGCATGCACGTGAAGGGGACAGTTCACAGCAAGTCATACTGTGCACTAAACCACATCAATAAGTCTGTGCAACCTTAATGCAGATCATACAGAAAAGATTCAGGTGCCTATGGACTTCTAGTGTTTGTTAGCACTGTTATCTTAGTACATGCACCCAACATGTCTTTGCTGGTCTGGGGCAAGTGGAAAACTGTAAATCTGATTTTTTACTGAACCATTTTTACCGTTGCAGTCTGGGCCATGCTGTGCCTGCTCTCGTCATGGACACGCTGCAACAGGTTGTCTTCAGACCGGCACTTGAATGCCATCTTCTGCAGGCTCTGAACACGGAAATGGACCGGTGGCCGCCGCCTGGGCTTTTGCCGGTGGGCCACTGAAAGCCGAGAGCCAAAGGAACTCCCATCGTCTTCCTCTTCTGCTTCGGCCTCTCCTTCTTCTTGAGCAGTCACATCCGCTGCCTGAGCGGTCCCCCCGTCCTCATTTGCCTTTCCTTCATCTCCCGCAGTCTCAGGTTCTATGTCCTCCTCTGTGCTTTCCCCTTCGCTGGCGGCTGCCCGGCTGTGCAGCTCCAGAAGCGACTCGGGTGAGAGCGTGCCGTAGGCACTGTCCATGGAGAGAGAGCGGCATTGTGGGTCCGACTCAGAGCCCTCCAGAGTGACAGCCTCCACAGCACCTGGGACCTGCTGGGGTTCAGAAATGCTGGGGAAAGTTGATGGGGCTTCATCAGTGGCCCCCCCAGGATCAGATTGCAGAGCAGGAGGGTGTGAGGATGCTTCAGAGTCCTCCATTTCCACCACGGACAGTGTTTCTGTTGAGCCGTCTGAGTTTCTGGGGGAAAATGGAGTATATGTAAGTGCATGTATAACAACAAAGATTATATATTATTTATATCATACATACATCTTCCTTTGCATTGTATCAAAAGTTCATTATAATAAAAGTTACATTCACTTCTAATACAAGTTAGGAAGTTTTTTTTCCTTCTCCTGTAAGTTTACCATTTAGGAAATACACAATTTTGTTGTGACAGCAATGACGTGTAAGTGCTGATCTAGTAACAGGACCAATTGATATATTGCACTGCAGTTCAGCGAAACACTTTGACAACTGTTGGCCACTTTGCAGGCATGTTGTTCTAAGTTAGCTCTAAGCTATTTAAAAAAAAAAAAAAAAAAAAGACAAGACGTTTTCAACATCCATTAAATGGAAAAAAAATTGTGTGCAAGACCTTGACTCTGTAAAGTTTCAAACAGATGAACACAAGCATACCCTGCATTATACGGTTCCTTGTTCCTGAGGCGTGGGGAGCTGGCCGTGGAGTTAGCAGTGGAGTTGGCTGTGGAGTTGGCAGTGGAGTTACAGCTCTCCTCTCCTCCTTCATCCTCCTCTTCCTCCTCTAGTCTCTGTTTCAGTCCAGCTTGCCGGCGACGGGCCTCTTCTGAGCGCAGTCGCTGGAGCTTTTTCTGAAAAACAAACACATCCACAATCAGGAAATCTGTAATTTATCTCCTTATCTAATCTAATTCTCAACAATAATAGCACTTAATTTGCAAAGAAAACACATAAGCTGTTATAATGGAGGTCTATGGAGTTCAGTGGTTGAAAGCACAAACCTGCACACTGCAAATTGTATCTATCCAGCTTCGCCCCTGGGAGGTGCTGTTGGCCTGGAAAGAGTAGGCAGCCACAGCACTTTTGAACTCATTGAGGTAGATGAGGACAAAAGAGCCTAAGAGGAGACACAAACAATAGGGAATTAATTACACAATCAAAACATTTACATCTAAATCAGCAGAATTGATCCATCTGAATATTAATATTTTGACCCCAAGTAAAAGATCTGCACACATTCCAAATCTATTTAAGTGATTAACCATCTTGAATGAAGTAATTCTGGCTGTTTGAGTTTTTGGTTACACTTCACTTGAAGGTTTTTGACATTGGGACTACATGCAGAAATACTGAACAATGTATTTACAAAGCAAAACACACACACACACACACACACACACACACACACACACACACACACACACAAACACAGACCAGCCAATTCACTAAGTACACAACCACCTAGTTTCTAAACTCTTAGTCCATTTCATCAGCTTCACTTATAGTGCAGGTGCACTTTGTAGTTCTACAATTACAGACTGTGCATACTCTGTTGGTTCCCTTTTATCCTCTACTTCAATGGTCAGGACCCCCATATGACCATGACAGAGCAGGTATTACGTGGGTGCTTGATTATTCTCAGTGACACTGACGTGGTGGTGCCGTGTTGGTGTATGTTGCATTGGTACAAGTGGTTCAAACACAGCGGTGCTGCTGAAGTTTTTGAACACCCCAGTGTCACTGCAGACCTGAGAATAGCCCACCAACCAAAAATATCCTGTCAACAGTGTCCTGTGGGCAGTGTTCACTGAGGGCTAGAGGATGAGTAACAAAAAACCGTACATGTTATACAACAGATGAACTGGTGTCTCTGACTCTGCATCTGCAAAGTGGACAAACAAAGTAGGTGTTTCTAATAGAGTGGACAGTGCAGCGCTAAGAAAGAATCACCACTCAAAGAAAACCTGCTCTATGGTGGTCCTGTGGGGGTGCCGACCATTGAAGAACAGGGCAAAAGGGGGCCAACAACTCCATTTATAGTTTGACATCATGTGAAAATACATGTTATCCTTTACATTGTATGTAAATTTAATGATGAATGGACTGCAAGAAATGACCCGAAATGAATTGGCTACATGTCTGGTTCCATTAGCTTGCATTAACAGTGATGTAGGATTTTCCTTCACCTGTAAAGTTCTCACTTTGGATTTTGATTTCTTCCGATATACGTACATACACGTATATATACTAACCTGGGTCTTTGAGCTCCTTGCACACAACATTATGAATGAGCAGGGGCTGTCTGATCACTTTCACTTTCTCTAAGCGCTTCACTGGCTTAGTGATGAGCAGGAGGTCAGTGAATAAGAAGCAGTAGACGTCCATCTGAAGAGCACACACAAGGAAGATCAATGTGAGCGTACATTGTTTTCAAACCTTTAGGTATCAGGATTAGAGAGATATGTAATTTAGGAGTGTTAAACCCAGGTCCCTGAATGCTGCAGTCCTGTAGAGTTTTTGTTTTCCCCCTTCTAACATGCTAAATTCAACTCAAGGCCTTGCTAATTAGCTCATGAGCTGAATCAGGTGCGTTCAATACAGCAAGATGCTAAATTAAACTGCAGAGCTGCGGTCCTCCAGGACTAGAGTCTCACACTCCTGATTTAAAGGATCCGTACAACTCCTAACATAGTCTTGCTCACCCTGCTGTCTTTGCCATCTTTCATACGAAGTACCCCCTCCAGGTGGAGCTGTCTGGTCTCCTCAGGAGAGGTGTCGATCATAGGAGCTGTCAGGTCAATGTGGTTAAACTCTCTCAGTGCCTGAGAAAAAGAGAGACAGAAGAACAATTTCAATGTAGCTAACAAGCAACAGGTAGTGGAAGCTTAAACCAAACACATTAACACTGTCTAAAACCATCACAAGCCCCAAATTCTCAAGCATACTTTCTTCTGTGGTTTCTGACAATGTCATATCGCTATCTATATATAATCACCATGAAGACCTTTGTGTAAATTAGATTTTTGCTGAATAAATGAATAACAATATCTCATTCCCATATCACGTTCCATTCAAGTCGTGTTTATTGGAACCAGAGACAAATACAATTTCTCAAAAGGACTGAGTGCTTACCCTCTCCACCTCCTCACTGCCTCCTTCCACAGCTTCGTAGCTCTCTACTCGGGCCGAAATAGCCGCCAGCTTCTGCTGCTCCTGCCTCTGCTGCATCTGAGAGTCCACACTGTTGATGAAGCTTTCCACACATGCCACCTGAGCAGAAAACGCACACTCCATCATCTCTATTCACAAAGCCAAAAGAGCCTCCATTCATTTCTTATCCATTTATGCACTGTATTTAATTGGATGCGTACCATGTTGAGAAGAGCATCTCTGGCTGCAGTGTCGTCCGTTTTCTTCAGGATGGTTTTGAGCAGCAATGGGTATTTGGTAAGTCTTTGGTGTGGCTTCACCAGCATGTCAGCCAGCTTCAGCCTGTTACACTGCTTGTTGGCCTCAGCCCACTGCAAACAGAAGGGAGACACTGAACTGAATCTACAGCTTGTACAGGCCATAAAATCAAACCCTTGGAAGGTGATCATTAAAACTTCCTTATCTGTAAATACCATGAATTATGTAGTACAATGAAAGTAATATGTAAGTTTATGAGAGTGAGAAACTGTAGTATACCCTAGAGTTTAAAGAGTTAAAAAAACTGGTTGTGACTAGAACTGCACAATACATTGTTTGTTAATCTTTACCGCAATACTGAGCTTCGCAATCCTTAATATTGCAAAAGGCTGCAACACTACTGTGTATTGTGAATATCCTGCACAACCTCGGACTTTCCAATGTTTTTGTGAGTGATTCAAGAATCAAGAGAGACACATGACCCAACAAACATAGTAATTTAGGTCAAGACCTTTAATCAGCTGACATGAAGGCTTTGTGTTTTTCATATATCCTGAGGCATATTGCAATTGTCATATTCAGTAACATGATCACAATATGGCTTTTTGTTTTTAAGCCCTGACACTGTAACTTTAAATTGCATGAACAAGCAGAGCTTAACCACTTCTCACAGTAGCCATAAAATACATTTCTGCCCATTTTAAAGGTCCCTCAGTTGTATGACACTTATTTTGTCTTCGGTAACATTGATGTAATATTTCACTGGAAACAAACTGATTGTCATAGGTGTGCAAGAAAGTCAACATTTACAAAAGTGTTTTTTATTGTTTTACATGAAGAAAGCAGCGGCTGGGCTGTGTGTCTTATTGTGAAGCCAGCACGGGATTCTCAGCCCTCCCCTTTCGCCCCTCATTGCTCATTAGCAGCTCAACACAGAGCAATATTTCACAAACAGAGAGCCAACAGTGTCCCGGTTAATCTGATTGTTTAATTTTATTAGACTATGTTTATTAAAATGTCTGAGTCGATTCCCGTTTCGGCAGCAGAATGGCCACTAGGGGAGCTGCTGAAGGAGGTTAAACCTTTTGAGGTGTGAGAACTCACCGTGATGTAGATTTTAAAGAGCTCATTGTCTCTCAGCTGTGTGCGCATGTATTCCATGCAGCTCTCCTCCTCCATGCAGTACCGTAGGTAGGGCTGGAACCTGGATGCAAACTGCACAGAGAACACAATTAGAGTTAATAACAGCACCAGAGTTATTGTATATGCAGTCAAACAGTACAAAGAGGAAAAAACAAACTATTTTCTTGTAGACTACATACAGCGTAATATACACTGCCCTTAAAAAAGTTAGAGGACATCTAGCTTTTTAAAATATTTTAATCAAGTGAGCCTCAACCCCAATTCCAATGAAGTTGGGACGTTGTGTAAAACATAAATAAAAACAGAATACGATGATTTGCAAATCCTTTTCAACCTATATTCAGTTGAATACACTAGAAAGACAAGATATTTAATTGTTTTTTGCAACCATTCACTCATTTTGAATTTGATGCCTGCAACACGTTCCAAAGAAGTTGGGACAGGGGCATGTTTACCACTGTGTTACATCACCTTTCCTTTCAACAACTCTCAATAAGCGTTTGGGAACTGAGGACACTAATTGTTGAAGCTTTGTAGGTGGAATTCTTTCCCATTCCTGCTTGATGTACAACTTCGTCCCTGAAAAAGACGTTGCTTGGATGGCAGCAGATGTTGCTCCAAAACCTGTATGTACCTTTCAGCATTAATGGTGCCTTCACAGATGTGCAAGTTACCCATGCCATGGGCACTAACACACCCCCACACTATCAGAGATGCTGGCTTCTGAACTTTGCACTGATAACAACCCGCACAGTCCTTTTCCTCTTTGGCCCGGAGGACATGACGTCCATGATTTCCAAAAACAATCAGACCACAGGGCACTTTTCCACTTTGCGTCAGTCCATCCCAGATGAGCTCAGCCCAGAGAAGCCGGCGGTGTTGATATATTGCTTTCGCTTTGCATGGCAGAGTTTTAACTTGCACTTGTAGATGGAGCGACGAACTGTGTTCACTGACAGTGGTTTTCTGAAGTGTTCCCGAGCCCATGTGATAATATCCGTTACAGAATGATGTCGATTTTTAATGCCGTGCCGCCTGAGGGATTGAAGGTCATGGGCATTCAATGTTGGTTTTCTGCCTTGCCGCTTACTTCCAGAGATTTCTCCAGATTCTCTGAAGCTTTTGATGATATTATGGACTGTAGATGATGAAATCCCTAAATTCCTTGCAATTGCACGTTGAGAAACGTTGTTCTTAAACTGTTGGACTATTTGCTCACGCAGTGGTTCACAAAGTGGTGAACCTCGCCCCATCCTTGCTTGTGAACTACTGAGCCTTTCAGGAATGCTCCCTTTATACCCAATCATGACAGTCACCTGTTTCCAATTAACCTGTTCACCTGTGGAATGTTCCAAACAGGTGTTTTTTGAGCATTCCTCAACTTTCCCAGTCTTTTGTTGCCCCTGTCCCAACTTCTTTGGAACATGTTGCAGGCATCAAATTCAAAATGAGTGAATATTTGCAAATAAATGTTTAAGATATTTAATACATACAAGATATTTAAAGTTCAAACAGATAAAGGTTTATCTGTTTGAACATTAAATATCTTGTCTTTGTAGTGTATTCAATTGAATATACACTGAAGAAGCTAGAGAAGCATCTAATACAAACACTACATTGGGAATAACAACATACTCTATGTATTTTAACCCTGTTATAATGTCAGCATTCATCAGCATTTTGCTTTTTTGTGCTGAGAATAACTGATCTTTACTTAGTAAATAAAAGAAAATTAGACATTAAAAAGTCTCCAAACCTTTGACATGGAGTGTATACCATGTGCTGTATGTGTTACAGTTAATACTCACTGTTTGGAAGCCCAGTAGCATGTCAGTTGGGTCCAGCAGGCTCCGATCCCTCCGTGCTCGGTCCAGCATTGGCAGCATGACCTGACCCCACAAAGCCGTGTGCACCAGCACCAGATCCTGGATGTTGCTGAAGAGCTTGGCTGGTTCCACCTCACCCAGCAACCCACACTCCTGTAGGTTCAGCAGGCCGCAAAGAAAAAGCTACACAAAAGATCACAAAAACAGTCTCAGCATGGACCTCCACTAGGGGGACCACTTCAGTACATTATACAAATCACAAGGAAAAAAAACTCTGGCTTGGAATTTCACATGGATCTCAGACACGTTCAACCACATCATTACATTACTGATGCTGATTATGGTGTATTGCTTTACAGAGGGCATGAACAGAGCTGATAAAGGACAAATGAGTGGAACAGAAATCTCTAAAGACAGATGAAGAAGGACCTACATCAGTGATAACCCTGAGCTTCTTGATATATGTTGCTTCGGTGTGAAGCAGTTCCCATATCGCCTCCTGCTGGTGGAACTGTCGCCTGCTCAGAGTCTGCAAAACATTACATCAATAAACCCAGTCAATAACAAGAGATACACAAACCAGTATCGTTGTATTAAAAAGACAGTACTATAGAATGCTGAAATTAATCCAAAGCAATTAACATAACAGTTGATGTAGTAATTGCAGGTGTATATACACTGCTCAAAAAAATAAAGGGAAGACTTAAACAACACAATATTACTCCAAGTAAATCAAACTTCTGTGAAATCAAAACTGTCCACTTAGGAAGCAGCACTGATTGACAATCAATTTCACAGCTCTTGTGCAAATGGAATAGACAACAGGTGGAAATTATTGGCGATTAGCAAGACACACTCAATAAAGGAGTGGTTCTGCAGGTGGGGACCACAGACCACTTCTCAGTACCTTTCTGCTTTCTGGCTGATGTTTTGGTCACTTTTGAATGTTGGTGCTGCTTTCACACTCGTGGTAGCATGAGACGGACTCTACAACCCACACAAGTGGCTCAGGTAGTATAGCTCATCCAGGATGGCACATCAATGCGAGCTGTGGCAAGAAGGTTTGCTGTGTCTGTCAGCGTAGTGTCCAGAGGCTGGAGGCGCTACCAGGAGACAGGCCAGTACACCAGGAGACGTGGAGGAGGCCGTAGGAGGGCAACAGCCCAGCAGCAGGACCACTACCACTGCCTCTGTGCAAGGAGCAACAGGAGGAGCACTGCCAGAGCCCTGCAAAATGACCTTCAGCAGGCCACAAATGTGTATGTGTCTGCACAAACGGTTAGAAACTGACTCCATGAGGATGGTATGAGGGCCCGATGTCCAACGTGCAGAACGCTTGCCATTTGTCAGAGAACACCAGGATTGGCAAATTCGCCACTGGCGCCCTGTGCTCTTCAAAGATGAAACCAGGTTCACACTGAGCACGTGTGACAGACGTGACAGAGTCTGGAGACGCTGTGGAGAGCGAACTGCTGCCTGCAACATCCTTCAGCATGACCGGTTTGGCAGTGGGTCAGTAATGGTGTGGGCACAGCCCTCCATGTGCTCGCCAGAGGTAGCCTGACTGCCATTAGGTACCGAGATGAGATCCTCAGATCCCTTGTGAGACCATATGCTGGTACGGTTGGCCCTGGGTTCCTCTTAATGCAGGACAATGCTAGACCTCGTGTGGCTGGAGTGTGTCAGCAGTTCCTGCAAGATGAAGGCATTGAAACTATGGACTGGCCCGCCCGTTCCCCAGACCTGAATCCCATTAAGCACATCTGGGACATCATGTCTCGCTCCATCCACCAACGCCACGTTGCACCACAGACTGTCCAGGAGTTGGTGGATGCTTTAGTCCAGGTCTGGGAGGAGATCCCTCAGGAGACCACCCGCCACCTCATCAGGAGCATGCCCAGGCGTTGTAGGGAGGTCGTACAGGCACGTGGAGGCCACACACAACACTGAGCCTCATTTTGACTTGTTTTAAGGACATTACATCAAAGTTGGATCAGTCTGTCGTGTGTTTTTCCACTTTAATTTTGTGTGTGACTCCAAATCCAGGCCTCCATTGGTTAATAAATTTGATTTCCATTGATGATTTTTGTGTGATGTTGTTGTCAGCACATTCAACTTTGTACAGAACAAAGTATTCAATGAGAATATTACATTCATTCAGATCTAGGATGTGTTATTTGAGTGTTCCCTTTATTTTTTTGAGCAGTGTACATGGATGTATTTTCAGATCTATAAAGAAAAAAGCATCAAAACAATTCAAAATAAATCTTACCTGAACCAAATCACTGAGCAGGCAGCTTTACATTCCTCGTCTTTATTATATTTGCACAGTGGTTATGTTTGTGACTGTATGTAACAAAGTGCAAAAGATAGAAAAGGAGAGAGATACCTCTGGGTTCTCCAGTAATTGTTGCCAGCTCTCCTCTAATGTCAGGTTGGGTTCCTCTTCCTCCTCCTCCCAGGAGTCATGGTGGAAGGAGAGCTGGGGAGGTACCTTAGGCAGGCCATGGTAGGTGTACATCTGCAGCCTATTATTCAGCTGCTCTACACGGTCCACCTCCTGCCAGAGACACATACAGAGAGGAGTTATACACTGTATAGGCTAAACAAAAAAAATCTGTCTATGCAATCCATCAAACTTTTCAAACACTAGGGTCCACCTCATTAATGTGTTAAGGCGGCTGACTGTCTGGCTGTTCATAAGAAGACAAAGCCTCTGCGGTTTTACGATCCCTTCAACTCCAGCCCTTCCATTTAACACACTGATAAAATCCAACCCTCCATGACTGTGCTCTTCTGGGGACTTGTGGCTAATTACGCAACTGCCTCGGCTCTGAGAGCCTAAGGTACTTACAAAAACGAGCCGTTTAAACGAACACTCTTGGACAATAGCATGTAGAAACGAAGCCAATAAGCTGACCTAATGTGGTCTGTTGGGTGGGTGGGTGGGTGGGCGTCCATTTGGCCCTGGTTAACCTCTGCTTTGAGGGGGCAGGGGTCTCAGGTCCCACTGGGATATGAGGCCAGTGCCCTGTATGGTCTCTCTGGGCTTGAGCAAAGGCACATGCAAAGACAGTGACAAGGAATAAGCCCAAAGTGACAGATGAGTGACAGCTACTGCCTCAGAACTACTGTCTTCTCACATCTGCTCTAAGACTGTGTATGACCCTCAGAGGAAAACAGGGCAGGAAGCAGTGTCATAAGTGGCCGGGAAGTCTGTAGTGTTTTGATAAAAGAGACACACACGGCACTGCTTGAGTGGAGCCAGAAAAAAAAAAAAAAAAAAAACACAACCAGCAGATTTACGAGAAACTGAAACATCCTCCACCGCTCCTGGAAGTTATCAATCCACATACTGACATGACATCATCTCTTGTTTTACTTTCTGTTCATTATTACTTATCTAGGCTTTCGGGGGAAATTTAGCCTTCAGGAAGGTGGTTCTTTATGTCCTTGGAGTTTCCCGCTAGCTGTGTGGATTCATGAAAATTGTACAGGATTGTGAAATAGTGCTGGCTAGGAATAGGGATGCACCAATATGGGATTGGCGTGCTGAGGCGGATATCTGATACTTTTGATACTACTACTGATACTACTGCCGATGCTGATAGACAAACATTAATAAAATGCAGAGGCTGGGAATACATCTACCTGGATTAACATTACAGAGAAACAGAACAAAGACCCTCCAAAAAAAATTCTCCAAAATGGTAACTTTACAGGACAAAGATCAAACATTTTTAACATGTGATGGAAATTCAACAAGAGTTTTGCCCCCCACCCCTTTGCACTTTGCACCACATCCAGATTCCCTTAGACTACAAAAGTGGATCCTCACCTTGCCAGAGCCAGGGAAGAAGAAGCCACTGAAGCGACTGGCAGTGCGGTTCTTGCGGTTATCGAATCCGGGAGGAATGGCGGGTATAGAAGCCCCATGCTGGGCCAGAGAGTCGGGTGACGGGATGCTGGCATCGCCTAGGAACTCCGTCATGTTCTTTCTCCGACGCGCCTGACCCTATTAGAGAGAGAGAGAGAGAGAGAGAGAGAGAGAGAGAGAGAGAGAGAGAGAGAGAGAGAGAGAGAGAGAGAGAGAGAGAGAGAGAGAGAGAGAGAGAGAGAGAGATTTATGAGGCTGTAATTTTAGGGCCATAAGGAGGCAATAATGATAGTTTACAAACAAGAAATGAAGGGAATTTGCAGTGTTTTGAGAGTGATGACAACATAGAAATTGACATAAACAATGACAAACATTTGTCAGTATAAAACATACTGACAAAAGAATATCAAATGTGCTGCAGGAAATACGGGGATCGAGGACAAAGAGAAAGAAATGCAAACAGAAATAACAATAGTACAAAAGCAACAGGAAGGAGAGAACATGTTAAGCCATAGAGTGGGAATATGCAGAAGAGAGAAATATTCTACTCTTAAGGGGCAATTCAGATGGTGATCAACATATGGTATATGGGAGGGGGTCTAGTAAACATTGACATCAGCCAAGCTACAATATCATAATAGCAGCAATATAGCATCATCCTGGCACGCAGCACAATACGCAAGCTGTGTATATACTGTAATTTCCTCATTACATCACCTTCAGCAGGGAAATTTGGATCCTGAGACAAACTGCCTGTAGTTGCCCATTGTCTTTTGAAGTAGTTTCCTATCAGAGAGCACAGTCATGCGTCATGCACACGTCCAAGTCTTAACCTACTTTATTAGTTCTAGTGAGCTGAACAAACACATGGGACTGTGGTATCTAGCGAAGCAGGGGCCATTGTCAAATTGTCCAATTTCCCAAGTGGCCAGCGAGACGAGCTGTTGACCTCTCTGGAGAGTTTGTGGAATGCCACTGTCCTGAGTGATGTCCTCTACTAATGACTTTTGAACATTCCAATGAGGACTCTGGCAGAGTACAAAACATGAAACCAGCCAAGGTCCAAAACAACACCTTAAGAATGGAATGAGGCTCATTCACATCAAGGCAGCCCGAGTCTAATCCTGCTGATCTTCCATTCTGAATGGTTTACTTCTGAACTTACTCTATCACACCTTATCCAGTTACTCAAAGCCCCTGAGTATTAGAGCCAGGTGAGTTGGCGAGTACTCTCCAGGGCTGCAGATGAAAAGAACCAGACTTGAACATCCTGATTTACATCATGGGACATACATAATGCAAACCTGTTTGCCTACAGTTCCCATACAGCTTGCAGCAAAAATAATAGTAATGAATTGGATCTAAACGATAAATATGGCATCTACCTGTTTAGAGGCCTCAGCAGAACAGCCTCAGCAGCTGTGGTGTTTCAAACCACCTGTACTTAAGTTGTAGAGTGAAGAAATGTTTCCTTAATTTTCAATAAGAATTCTCAGTGAAGGTCTTTCCACAGACCACACTAGTCATTACAAGTCCAGGCATGCTGAAATCTATACTTGGTTAATTCTTTGTCTCAAAAAGACAGACTCATTTGAAACTGTGATTCTTGTCAACCATCTCAGCCAGTGAGAACTTTGGTGGAAGCAAGAGCAATACACAAGCGCCCTGCAAAAACTCCATGCTAAATTTAGACTTGCAGAACTGGGGCGTCAGAGGCGGCAGTGCTGTGGCTTTGATGAGGGGATTTCTGCGGGAACCTGGGGTGAGAGGACGAGGATACAGATGGCAGGAAGATTGCCGACTCCCAAGGAGGACGGAGAGGAAGGACCACTGATGAGCAGTCAAGCATCAATACTCCAGATGTTCCAAACTGTGGTCCTGGAGTAGTAGGTTTTAGAATAGGGAAAAACTAAAATATGCAGGGGAGGGGTACTTCAGGACTTTGCCATATCTGGCTTACTTCATCTGCCCAAGGCACTATGCTGCTTGCTTAAAGACATAATACACCATCACAGTGCACAGTCAACAGATACTGCACCTAATATAGCCACAAAACTATTAAGTGCACTATTTACCAGTCTATTCATTTAGATGAGAAGGAATTTGTCAAATGAAAGAATACAATCATCCAGCTTCATAAAAATCAGAACCATCTGAAAACTGTTCGCAGGCAAGCCAGACGTCAGCAACCAAAGATGAAAGGAAGTTATCTGTCATATCATAACAGTGGGCTACTGTCACAGGATATGGCTGTAATCAGCACTGTACAAGTCCAATGTTTGAACAAGTACAAACTCCAGAGGAACTGAATGACTACTAGTAGACCCAGTAACCAAGAAAATTAGCTATACTCACCATGGAAGCAAGTGGCATTTCAAAAGCGAGGAAGACCATTGTAATCCTTCAACTGGCTTCGCAGAGCCTGGCCCATACCAGAGCCAGCTGTTGCTCTCTCTCAGCCTTCTTGCTTTCACACGCTCTCTCTCACACGGCAACTAATATGTGCGTATTGTGACACAACAGCAGAGGATGGAGGCTCACTTCCCAGCCAAGATGAGGCAAACTGGATCTTTCCAGTTCAAACAGTAACTCGTGTATTTTTTTGTTTTAGATGGGAGCTCCTCAGGGCTCACAAACTGGATCACTTCAGATCTCTGTACGTCTTGTCCTGTAAACGTTCCTCTGCCTGTCCAGCGCTGTGATGTGAAGTGAGCCAACAGAGGCTGCTCGCCTGCATTACTAAGGAGGACTGACCTAACGTCATGGCAACAAGAAGGATCCTATCCCATTGTGTGAGTGCAGGAAGAAAGAGGTGTGGCTAGGGAAAGGCAGAAGGCTAATCTGCATATGTAGGCAGACCCTTGGGACAGCTTTCAAAACCTCAACAAAAGATTTTGGTACATCAGATACGCCAACTGTTTGTTTGGAGACTTGTCTATTGTTTTAACTCCTCGGACAATCACTTTCTCCCTTTCCTCTCCACGTCAAATGGGATTCATTTCTAATTGCAGAGGACCACTGACCTCCCTTAATTAACAAATGCACTTATAGTTGTACTCAGAACACCTGTTTAAATTACATGTGTATTCCATAATAAACAACCTAAATCTGCATGTACTACAAGATGTTGTTACCTCCTGGATTACACAAAGCCATATCTGCCATTTGATCTACTCTGTTACTTCAATAACATGGTTTCTGGATGCTTCTGTTGCGTTTAATTGATATGCAAAGAATGTTATATAACAAGGCAGAACACTTTTACATAGTTTTATTTAGTTTGTGTTGTCTTTTACCCATTTTGAACAAGAAAAACACATTAATAAGAATATTATTAATATACACATGAGTCATGTTTTAACATTACTTTGATTACAGAAGCCAAAAATATAAATAAACATGCTTGTGTTTCTGGTCGGTAAAGGTTTAACAGATCCACTTTAACAGTTTATACGTTGCTATGTGTTAAAATATTGATGTCTAAAGCCTACAGTGTTCTGTTAGCCTGAAAACTACAGGAAATTTGTAAAATGTGATGCTAAGATTGAGAAAAGATTTAAACAGAAGCTTCCTTTTCTTTGGACTCCATACTGGGCTCATCAGTTTCATCTGGTTACAGTTTTCATGAAATATTCCTAATATTCCTAAACTGATAGTCTTCTACAAATTGTATCTAAGGGCTTAAAAAAGACACCTAGTCATAAATGAAAGTAATGAACACACAATCACTAGTATGCAGATTGTGCATACAAGTTTCATGCATAGAAGCTACGGGCATGCAGTTACTGAGTTCATATTAAATATGTATTATGAATGAAACTACATCAAACAACTTCACAGCCTATGATGCCACCTGAGCTTCCCTGCTCTGTAAAAACGAAAGCAAAATTTCTTTGTTTATGTGTATATATACACACATGGGCAGACCATTTCCCAATCTCTCAGAGCCTCTCTCCACAGGGAAATGACCTCTGGGAATCAAGAGGGGGGAAATCCCAAACTACAGCACGCGCTTGAGGCTGATATCAGCACCTAATCTAATGCTTTGCCAGAACATACTGTAGAACTAACATTGTGCATTTTACTCCTCTCTAATGTCAGGGTTCATTGACTTGGAACGACTTCAAGACAAAGATGCACCACTGCTTAAACAAAGCATCAGAGGGTACTTTACGCTGTTGAGGGATGTAGGCACACTAATACCAGCCCAAGTTCCTGTTTTAGTCCATTTGTCCACATATTCACTACATCTCTGAGGAGAACGTACACTGATATTTGCAGCATCTTCTTCAATTACCTGGTAGGTCATGTGAAAACACCACAGTGGACCACTGAGAGCCAAGAAAATGAACTCAACATGCAAGCTGATTTTGTTCTTGGCATGGCTTGATGGTTCTCATGCAAGATCTAACGAGTCATAATTTAACAGCCTATAAATTGGTTCTTGTACAGGTAATTATGTAGCTAAAGCTTGTTGTCTTATGGTAGTCTACATGCTTCTGTTATTGTTGCCTCTTAACCCCTAAAAATCTCAGGCTCATCGCATCCTAATCCCATTATTCAGTAACACGACTAGAATGAATTATCCTTAAGCTACAAATTGTGTAATAGAAGCTTAGCCCCACCAGCAGGTCCTGGCCATGTAAAGCTGTGATGTTACAGGCCAGTCGAAAGCCTAATATCTACATTGAATAGTTTTTAACACAGCTACAGCTTCCAAATCATTTAAACCCCCTTTCTGTTCAGCAACTGGTGTTAATAGGAACCACCAATTTTATTGAATATTAAGAATGCAAGAAATTAAGTGACCCTAAGTGACCATAATTAAATAAAATGGACCCAATTGATAACAAGTCTCGTGCACTTTATGCAAACCAGGCAAACTCTTGTTAGGATTTGCATTATTAATGCTTTTTTATAAAATTTGATAAGATGTATGAATAAACGGTTCTACAGATGAAATAACTGCTAAACAGCTACACAGGTGTACAGGTAATGCTGGCCAAGCACGTCTTGTTTACTAGAGGTTTACCATAGCCTGTGTCCACACACCTTGTCTTAAGAGCAAAGATGTACTGAGCTCTCAGGCTTAATATCCTGACAGCTATGGAAACTGTGGGAATGTTAACAGCCCAGCGAACAAGTTAATAGCACTGAGAGTCTGAAATCCTGACCTGCATTTTCCAGTACTGGCTTACCCATAGCTCAATAACCAAATATGAAGCAACAAATTCTGGAGTCTGAGAAAGCGCTATTAGCAAGCTATTAGTGTTTTACAAGCCAGTATTTGTGGGCCTGTTTAGCCTGTTTTGGGGAAGATAAGAATGGTCCTTGATCAGCCTTTGATTAATGATGGGAAAACAGGGGGCATTAACTGCTGAGCACACACACTCGACAGAAAACACCCAAAAACAAAACACCTGTGCTGAGTGAAAGACAAACAAGTGCAAACAGCTCACGTTTCACTCTCTAGCCCTTGCTTGACTAGCCTCGACTGTCAGCTAAGGCCAGGTTTCAGGGCCAGCTGTGCACACTGGCTAGTTTCCATTAGTCAAACCCCACACACAGCACACAGGTGGAACAAAGACTCATTGAAACTTCAGTATGGCAGATTAATCAATGATCAAAAACAGTGACAGACCAGAGAAGCCTTATCACCGAGGGTAGATAAGCCTGTCTGTCTCACAGAGAGGCCCCAAACCTGTCATCAGGTTAAACAGCGCTACCTCTGCCTTTCCATTGCGTATGCATCCTACTTCCATTACACACAATCTGGCATTGAGCATCCCCATGCATGGACATACATCCGTTCAATGAGCAACTAAGCAACGGATAATGGGATGAGTAACAGGTTGGATTTCAAAAGAAGACAAAGATGGAATGCCCAGACACAGAGTCATGCCTAATATTTTACCGCTTGGCTTGAATAAACGTACCTCCCACTCAAAGAACTAAATAAAAATTTAAAAAAAGCATACAGTTGCTAACCAGTTGCATGAAGATGTTGCCAATCAGGTAAATCCTAGAGAGCACCTACTGTCACTAAAATTGAAACCACTCGCTAACTAGTTTCATAAAGACCTTGCCAATCAGGTGAACACTAGAAAGAGCCTGCCACCACAAAAAAAAATCATTGTAGCCAGTCACTAACTAGTTCTACACAGATTTTTCCAAACAAGTGAACCCTTAAAAGAAACTGCCATCACTAAACAAATTGCAGCCAATTACTAATGGGTTTCATGTAGATCTTGCTAACCAGGTGAGCCCTAGAAGGAACCTGCCACCACTAAATAAACTGCAACCACTCGCTAACTAATTTCATGTAGATCTTGCCAACCGGGTGAATTCTACAAAACAACCTGCCACTGCCAATTAAAAAAGAAGACACCTCAAACCTGTCACCATTAGATAAAACGCATCCAGCGAACTAGTTTCCCATAGATCTTGTAAACCAGATGATCCCTTCTTAGAAACCTCTTCTTACCTGACATTGTGCTGGGGTCTGATGTAGCGCAGAATCTGAAAGGTTTTCAGGATCCATATGTAGCAAGTCCCAACTGCGCCAGGAAGAGAGGCGACCAAAACGCACCATTAGCCCACCAGCAACTGCCCAAACTCCAGTCCTAACCCTACAAGGACACCCCAAAGTAGGTCCACAACAGGCAAAGGAACACTGGTTTAATCTAAAAGTTCAGCATCCCTTCCAAGAGTGCCAACTAACCAAAGACCAGGGAAAAGCAGTGCCCATGCGAGATGTGCTTCTGTGGGTCCTCTGATCATTTAGATTCTGAGACTGACACTGATAACTCTATAGAGCTCTGGCTCTGTTGTGCACTCCTCCCACTTCCAACCACTCTCCAGACCTCAGCCCACACACACACACACACACACACACAGTTATGTCCCTTGAGCATTCACACAGCGGCTGCTGACCCCTCCCCTCTGAGGGCCAAGGAACAGCAGACCCTGCATAATTGCTTATCAAAGCATTAGTCACGTACAAACAACTAATGACATGCCAAACAAACCACTGAGGGAATTCTTCCTGCTGGGGAAATGTAATTGTCTACAGCTCAGATAAAATCTACTGCAAGTAAGTGCATGGCTATTTCGGAACAAACACACAGCATACGATCTCAGAGTCCAACTTTATTGCTGTATTTTGAGCACAATTCATCTAAAAAAATCGAATTTTTAATGTTTATTTAAGAGAGCCATTATAAAATAACAGAAAACTGTCTAATGGCAGATATTACAACATTAGCAAAATGCCAGTTTGCAATGTTCGGGCGAGAGGGCGTAAACAAAACACTCCCTCAAGGGCTCAAAAAAAGCTTCCTCGGTACTTATTTGCTTTTAAAACAACCCCATTCATGGAAACTATTCAATTCATTATGATGTGAATTCCAAACATTAACACACTGCTCTGTAAAAAGGTTTGACTAAAGGACTTTTTGTGATTTGCAATGCATGCAGCAGCACCCTTGCTAAGAGAACCCACAGCCTGAAGAGCTTTCACCAAGCCATATTATACTCTCCAGAAACTGCCTGGATTTGTCCAAGGCTCTACTGTTCATGCTGATATTGTAAAATTTTCCTGTGTTTCATAGAATTATAAGATTGCTTACAAAGCAACTTTCAATAAATGATCACAAACACGAACCACTCTATATCACAGACATGAGGCTTATCAACATAGGAAACCAGAAAGGAGATCAATATAGGTCTGTGCTTTGTGTATTCTTGCTTCCCCATTGTGTCTTAACACAGGGTGTTGATAGCCTGAAACTAACTGCATAATAATCGGGTTAGCCTCAGTGCAAATCAAGACATCAATCAGCTCAGCGCTCTGGGGGAAGGGCCCGCCGAGGGCACATAAAAGGAGTACACTTTGTAGGGAACTACAACAGTGTAAATAAATGATAACTTCCATTTGCTGCCTTCCTTTCATCAAAAGGGCATCATAGCACATCACAAGGCTACTTAAATTCAGCATGTATATATACTATGGCTTCACCTGTGTGCAAAACACAACAAACAATGTATCAAGAGATGATGTCATTAGCAGCATTAGCAGTCACAAGCAGCAATTAGAATTACATAAGCAAAAAACAACTTTAACTCGATGTTCATAAAACAAGAACAGTGCCAACAGAAACCAAAAAGAAGACATACAGAGACTTGAATAACTCTGTACTGAACACAGTATATTGACATTGTGTTCAAATAGTCTGTGCCCCTTAAATCATTTTAGATGAAGGTGAAGTTATAAAACAAGAATAATATCCATACTTCAGCATGTGTTTCGATGACAGGGGGAAGAAGTTTCTTGCTCCAGCCCTCATCAACCACATGCTGCAGCCATCAGATGTCATGCAAGTATTCCAAAGCTTTGATGCTGCATCGATGGAATTGCATTTGATAGTTTAAAGTTAAAGCTTTTGACTGCAGCCTCTGATCTTCCAAATGGTCCAGTTACACAAAGTTAAGCAACACATGTCTCTGCCAGACATTTTATTTTTTACATTTTTTTTAAAGAAGACCCTTTTTGGAAATAGGCCTGCTCATTATAATAGATACTGCAGGTGACTACTGTTTTCAGCACAGTGAACTGAGTGAGGTATATGTCTTTCTTATAGGGGAGTATGAAGTCCGCTATTACATCCGGTACCAGGGTTATTACTGGGTCAGTAGCCTGAGGAGGCAGATGTCCAGATCAGGGGGCTTGTGCACTTTCCTTTATCACAACGGTGACATGCTTCCCCATGTCCTGCGTCATGTGGTCTGCTGGCCCAAGGGCCTGCCAAAGCCTCTGATCCGATTACCCTTGCTCTTGTGTAACAGACCTACCACTCCATCAGGAAGATAGACAGGCCTCGACAATGGCTATATCAGCACATCACACACTTTTGTTTTATATTTTGTTTTTACATTAATTTATTTTTTATTAATAACTACCTATATGTACTTTTAGGGGTAACTATTTGTGTGGCTACATGGGTAACTACATTATATTTCCAAAAGTATTCAGTCACCCATCCAAATTATTAAATTCAGGTGTTCTAATCACTTCCATGGCCACAGGTGTATAAAACCAAGCATCGAGGCCTGCAGACTGCTTCTACAAACATTTATGAAAGAATGGGTCACTCTCAGGAGCTCAATGAATTCCAACATGGTACCGTGATAGGATGCCACCTGTGCAACAAGTCCATCCATCCATCCATCCATCCATTTTCTAAGCCGCTTCCCCGTCAGGGTCGCGGGGGGGAGCTGGAGCCTATCCCAGCAGTCTTCGGGCGGAAGGCAGGATACACCCTGGACAGGTCGCCAGTCCATCGCAGGTGCAACAAGTCCAGTCATGAAATTTCCTTTCTACTAAATATTCCACAGTCAACAGTCAGTGGCATTATAACAAAGTGGAAGCGATTTTGGAATGACAGCAACTCAGCCACAAAGTGGTCAGCCACGTGAAATGACAGAGCGGGGTCAGCGGATGCTGAGGCGCATAGTGAGCAGAGGTTGCCAACTTTCTGTAGAGACAATCTGTAGAGAAAACCTCCAAACTTCATGTGGCCTTCAGATTAGCTCAAGAACAGCGCATAGAGAGTTTCATGGAAAGGGTCTCCATGGCCGAGCAACTGCATACAAGCCTTACGTCACCAAGCGCAACGTAAAGCGTCAAATGCAGTGGTGTAAAGTGCCGCCACTGGACTCCAGAGCAGTGGAGACATGTTCTCTGGAGTGACTAATCACACTTCTGGCAATACGATGGACGTGTCTGGGTTTGGCAGGTCTCAGCCCCTTAGTTCCACTTAAAGGAACTCAATGCTTCAGCAGACCAAGAGATTTTGGACAATTTCATGCTCCCAACTTTGTGGCAACAGTTTGGGGAATGCCCCCTCCTGTTCCAACATGACCAGTGCACAAAGCAAGGACCATAAAGACATGGATGAGCGAGTTTGGTGTGGAAGAACTTGACTGGCCTGCACAGGGTCCTGACCTCAACCCCATAGAACACCTTTGGGATGAATTGGAGTGGAGAGTGTGAGCCAGGATTACTCATTCAACATCAGTGTCCGACCTCACAAATGCGCTTCTGGAAGAATGGTCAAAAATTCCCATAAACACATTCCTAAACCTTGTGGAAAGCCTTCCCAGAAGAGTTGAAGCTGTTATAGTTGCAAAGAGTGGGCCAACATCATATTAATCCCTATGTTTTAAGATTGGGATGTTTATATGCGGTGTGAAGGCAGACGAGTGAATACTTTTGGAAACAGAGTGTAACTATGAATACTATGGGTAACTATCTATGTGTTTCTATACAGGGTAACTATCTATGTGTGACCACATGGGTAACTATGTGTGTAGCTATTAGATCCCCTTCATCTATCAACATTGTTAAATGAAGACTAAATATTTATATGTCCAAATATGCTGAAAAAGTTTAATATTTTTATATACTACATACTTCTTCACATGACTGTATATGTAACAAGAAATTTCCAAATTTTACCCCCAAATCTAACCCAAGTAAGCCGCAGTCAAAAAAGTGTTAAAAATGAAACATATGTTTCTTGTAATAAGTAAAGAAATACATATTTAAAGTCAGGACCATTTTGTCATTTTTGGCCTGAAACTGCACAAACATGTAAGAAGAGATCAACAAAGAAGGCGCCCAGACACAGAGACACACAACTATTTCCAATGAACATAAACCAGACTGATGGATGAATCACATTCATTCATGGGAAACTTGAGATGAAGTACACTGCATGTGGTGACACTGCCAAGTATCAGTCATCTTCTAGGTAAAAACCAAAGCACAGCTGAAGTTTTAGATACATGGGTAATGGTTTAGTCTATCAAGGGTGCAGCCCTTACAAGAAAATATGGAAAATGAGACAAATTTAAGTATGTAAGAGTGTAACACTGATACAGGTATGCTTCCCTACCAACAGACTGGGCCCTCAAGTAAGGATACAGTTCAACGAGAGTAAGCAGGATCAAAGAGGTTGAGGCAGCGAACATGAACATGAATTTCACTAGAAAACCTACTCTTGTGAGACACTTGTCCTTTTGTTGCTCGGAGGGGTGGAAAATAAAAGTGCACATCAAACAGTGAAGCTCAAAAGGTCATCACAAGAGCAGTGCAGATACGAGAAATCACAGCTCAAAGAGGAGCCCTGCGGCCAGCAGCACCCCCAGAGCACTGTGGGGCGGCAGACATGTTCTAAAGGTCAGGCTTTGGTGAGGGGGCAAGGCACAGCAGGGTCAAATGCAGTCACAGCTAATGGCCCTCATAAACATTCCAGGAGAAAAGCTGGCAGAGTGCAGGTGAATTCCAGCAGTGGGTATCAGATTGGGCTACACATACTGCCCTGCCAGCCTCAGAGACTCCGCAGAACCAAACATCCTAAGTGGCAAATGCCGTCAGAGTCAAAGCAGAAAACAGGCTGGATTTACAGAGGTACAGGGTCGCTATGGCAAGTCCAGAAGTCTGGAAACACTTTACGGAACAGTTAAGTGAAAAATCATATTTACATAAACTTCTGCTTATGAATAGCTGATCAGCCAAAGTACATTTACTGTCTTAAGTCTGCTGCTTTAGGTTTGCACTAGAGATACAGGGTAAAAGTGGATGGTGGTAAAGACTACGGCTGTGCATGTGTACTTGAGTACTTAAATGTTTACCGTTTAAGGTGGCAGTATTCAAAACTGAAATCACTATTTGGGCACTCATTACATTTCATCATCAGATGGACAAAATACACAGACCAACAACTGAGTGAACAGGACTGTAAAATGGGACATTTGGCTCATACTGTATTTGCAAGCATCTGCATCATCTTACACTTTGCTATGATGAAACTTATTATGAACATGAGTAAATGAGCTTCATCAAGAACTCATTAAGGTTGTGACTGAGCAGGCAGAGATAGCGTGACGTGGCTTTTTGCAAACTAGGCTAATTAGCTAATGTTAGCTAGGTCCAGAAATACCGAAAATTCATTATCTGATGAGTTTACTGTTGGCACATCATTTTGACATGTCTGAGGTGCTGCATGGTTAAGTGGTTAAATAACTTTTCTAAAATGGCCACATTTTATTAAAAGTTTGTTCATGATTTGGGCATTTTGATTATTTACTTTTTTTCATTAAAAAAAAAAAAAAAAAAAAAAATTTCAACATGTCAACATTCTATTTCAACATGTCCAAGAAATGCTCTCTCTCTCATCTGGGGCTAACCACTCCTAAGAAAGCAATCTCTGATAAAGACAAATTTAGTCACTCACCCACTCTCCACTCTCAAATATAAGTCTAGATATTCATTATGGACCCACTGTTAATGAAACTACTACCATTTTTGTACATATAAAATGTCATTATCCACTGCATCATCATGTTTTATTCAAATAAATCAGTTATTCATTACAGGCAAACAGATAATTGTAATTAATTTATTATATAAAATAGAAATTAAAAGGTCATTATATTGAACATGCCATACTATACCAATAAGAAGAAAACAAGTTGCCAACAACATCCAACATAGTTAGCTCTTCTGAAGAGGCAGCCTTTTTTAACAGTTTTTCTTGGCTATTTTTGTATAATCACACATGCTTTCAGGTGTATTCCTCTGTGTGCTGCTAATCTTTTGCACAACAGCAGCGGTAATCTAAAAGGTAATCCTAAAGCCCTACACTGATGTCATTCAAAGTCGGTTTCTTTTACTTTTTTTCCCCTTTGGGTTATTTTTTCCTTCCTGAGATTAACCAAATCAAAAATCCCTGCATTCTATTCTTAAATGTCCCAGAAGGATATCAGGAAGAATAAACAAAAACCTGGCTGGTTACACTAATGCTGCAGCCCTGCAGTCTTTAGACAAAGACCTGTGACATAACGCTATTTGCATATAGTGATGGAATTATATTCAGAATAGCATCAAGGAACAATGTGGAATCTCTTCCAGGGAAAAAAAGGGGAAGGTGGAATGCTGGAATTTGGCACAGGAGGCTGTAATGCAAATGCTCGATGTTCCGTCGCCAGGCAAATGCGTGAATGCAAACCTGCCCGCTGCTTATGGGACAGTGCAAAGTTCGTCATTAATCAAAGTGATTATCATTGTTGAAAGGGGTTATGCAATAAAGGTCAGTTTGAGGACAAGGATGTGGTGAAGTTCAAATCAGGTCACTATCGCAAATAACTCTCTACATACTAAATCAGGGCTGCACAAAGTGTGGCACGAGGACGTGTGAATCGGCCCAGCAGAATGCTCAACTTACCCCACTCCCCAAGCAATGTAACATTTTTAAAATACCATAGCTTACTATATTCTAATTTCAAAACCTACCTACCTTCTACTCTTTTGTCTTTTTGGCCCAACACAAATAATGCCCTTAGCACCCAGGACAGAAAGTTTGCAAGCTCTGTAGCGCACACCTGTGGACGAAGGGATAACTTCACTTCTTGCTGACATCTTCTACAGATGTTGCTTGGACTCCAATAACTGATCTTTAAATTGTTTTTTCGTTCATGATCAAAGCCTATCCATAACAATTATCAGTTTTTCCTTTGGATGGAGAGGACTGACAACTCCACAGACAAAATGTTCTCACTTTGCATTAAGGCAATGCTTTTCCTTTTATGGAGAGCCAACTGCTCCTCATAAATTAGAACTTTCCAAGAAATCCAGACAGCTTGGCTCAATGATGGGGATAAAGTGCTCAGTGCTGCTTTTTCATAAAGACCAGCTTTATGGTAGATTTGGAAGCTGAAACCCAATTTCTTGTGTATTTAAAGGAGAATAAGAGCTGTAAGAAGCATTAGGGCTCCAACACGGGCAGGCTTGTCTGAGCGAGTTACGTAACTATACAAAACACAACTTGATGCACCACGGCAGAATAAGCTCAAAGCCACGGTCCACCTGAGAACTGTCATCTTAAGGTTTTACTGCTAAGTTCGACAATTAAGCCTCAGACAAACAGTAACAGCTTTAGTGTTGCAGCAAGCATAAAGCACACAGCACACTCTGACCTGCCCACGGATTTGATGCCAGCAGACCAACAGGCCGATGTTTGCACAAGCAGAACCAATGGGCCTCGGCTTACCTGGGAAGAGACTACTTCACAGATTGATGCTGAGCAGGTATGCTACAGGCCAAAAGAATGGAAGCAAGCAGTGGTTCTTTTTTATAGCTTCAAAAATACTTTGAAATGCAACATGTTTATTGACATCTCGTTTAACCAACAAACGTTTTTCCAAAATATTCCTTTGATTAGCGTATTATAGGAAAGGGACATCAGGGCAAAAATATACCATTATGATACTTGAAGACATTCTCAGGAAACAATACATAAACAGGTTTTAAAAAGGTGGTACAGAAAACAGAAAAAAAACTAAGAAAAACTAAGAACAATATTTCATACATACACATATGCATTATACCAGATCTAATTAAACAGGACTAACTGTGTTATCATTTTATGACACATGTAATTAAACTCTGTAGTGTGATCATCTTGTAAGCCAAACTTCTGCCTGCTGTCAGTGACAAAGAACTCCCTAATTTGACAGGAAAGGTTTGATTAACTGGCATTCAAAATAACCAACCACAGTTCACAGTTTTAGTGTGAACTGATTTTCAAACTGGGCTACAACCAAAACGCACCTTTATGTAACAAACTGACATGTATGTCATATATAGCATATCTCCCTAAAATGCCACCGATAATTTTAATGATGTCAGGCCACAAATTTGCCAAACATTTTCAGTACTGCAACTTTATCTTGCTCTAAAAGACTCATGTTTACTTTTATAAAATGAATGTTGTTTCTAAACTACTGGCCTGTAGTGTTCCATGGAGAAACCTAGAATGCAGGGGGTGAAAATCATTACCCTCAAACTGACCAGATGCATACCAGCACAAAAGACAATGTCAAAGAATGAAAGAGTACGGAGGACGCAGGAAGCAGCAAAATGGCCAAAAATAGCTTGAGACTTCTGAGAAGTCTGAACCTTCTTGCAACATTTGCTGTTGCAATGAAACCCATATACAGTCCTTTTCCACCAACAGAAACAGCCATAAGTGTGTAACATCTATCTTACATGCTGTTGCATTTGTGACTATGTATTCAAAGTGACACAACCACTTCCTTTTGCAGGAGGAAGGAGAGGTTGGCAGAAAACCATAAGGAGAAGCAAAATGTTCAGACCAGGTATTAAATAGGACATCAGGAAGCAGAAGGGTGTGAAGATTTGCAAACTGGAAAGGTATAGAACAGTGCGTTTCTGTATATCCTGTATAAATGAATTGTGTATATATCTGTCGAACAGAGAGTGAATCACCAGCAACAACTTGAATCTCTGCTACATCTGTCAGTGAAGCAACTGCTGACTGGCTTCTATTCTAAGTGAGTACAAAGTTGATGGGATTCCTGTTCTGGTTAGGTATAGAGAAATTACTGTCTGTGGTAATCAGCTGTATGCTTGAGATGTAGCAGCAAGAGAAAATGAAGTATTCATTCATGCATTCATTCATTCATGCATTCATTCATGCATTCATTCATTCATTCATTCATTCATGCATTCATTCATTCATGCATTCATTCATTCATGCATTCATTCATTCATGCATTCATTCATTCAAAGAGAAGCCACATTTTTAAAAGACAGAACCACATGAGAAAGAGAAGGCTAGTGTTACTCACCAGTATGTCCACACTCTCTCGGCGGGTAAGGGAACCATGTTCAACCTTTTCATTGGCGGGGGCAAGAATATAAGGACTGCCCCCACTTGAATTCTTCATATTGGGTAAGCTGAGAGAGCGCAAGTCTTTCACTCCCTGCTCCACCTTCAGCTCATCACCGGGACGAGCTACGCATAAAAAAAGAGAAAAGTCAATACATTGCATTCAGCCCACATCACCAAAAGTGCTGACAACAAGTGAATAAACAGTAAGTGCTGAGCACAATAACATGTTTTAGTGATGCACTGATGAGTATTGTGTGATCATGCCAAAGCTTTTCATGTACGTATCTGCTGATGGTACCACTGTTTGAAAGTCAGATACCACCATTTCGCTTACTCAATTGTCAGTAAGTACAGTTATTATGTAAAAGTAAAAGAAAATGGCAGGAAACACACATTTAACAGAACTTTACACAAACACTTCCAACACTGCGCACATCAAATCCATCTGTATTTATTTTATCCACTCTTTTCTTCCGTGTCCCCTGCTCCCACTTTAACTCTTCCATCCTTTCAATATTAAAACCAGGTCACTGACACGGTTACCCTTCCGAGACACAAACATGCAACCAGACAACAACTCAAACAGATATTTCTGAGGAGATTAGATACAAAATAATCGAGTTTCATACAGAAGGGGAAAGTAAAAAGAAAATAAGGAAAGGAATAAAATGAGTGTTCAGAACTGGAGAAAAAGCTGCAGAGAAAACGGGACTCCTAACTACCATGCAAGACATGGTAGTCCACTCTTGCTTCAGATCTGAAAAAATCTATCCATCTGTCCATCCTTCCAACTTAACTCTCCTAGTCTAAAAGTACATGTAAAGGAAGCTGATACTGAGAGAAGCAAATAGACAGAAAAGCAGAAAACAGGCACTAGAACACGGAAAATGGACAGTTGAGACTTCATTTGTAATTGGGGTCACTTGAATCATAGAAGCAGAAAATTCAACCAACTTCTAGGACTGAACTTTGTGCGTGTGAAAAAACAACAATGTAGATTTCTTTGAGAAATCAAGGCAAGCAAATTTCCTGGGAAAAAAGAGGAAGCTGTAATAAAAGGCAAAGTGTAGACACAGTAAACATGAGAAAATGTCGTTTCTGAGGTTTCTGTTAAACACATTTCCTCTTTTAAAAAAAATAAATCGCTTGTACTTAATGGCTGGTTTGATTGGAAATGAAATTAATGAAGGGTGGTCTCTGGCTTTTGTACAGTGCTGTATAAAATGTGTGAACTGTGACTAAATCTACCTGGATAAGCATTTCAAATAAATAACATTTCTTTTTATGGAGTTGCAAAAGCAGCAAAATGAACAAAATGGAGACTAGACAGAATAGTAATCCAGTGTCTCCTCAAATATTTCAAATATCAGTCAAATCTAAACAGCTGTCCATTGTTAATGCCTTTTTTATGCAATTACTGATAAGCTTCTGATGTCTTTGTGCATTTGTAATACTTTCACATAAGTAACAAATCTGACCGTTAAGAAACATCCATCCTTTTGAAAATGACAACGTTCTAAATATCTCATAAGAGATCAGACTTTCAGGCAACAGCGCACAGTCAAAACAATGACACTGTGAACCTCATCACACTTCAGATCATCTAAGAAATCAGCCCAAACATGCTAAAATGTATGGTGACAAATCTTAAAATACTCACATAAGCTTTCTTCTGAAATGTTGTCATTATCAGCCATCATCGCTAAAAATGCATTACTATATCCTTAAAAGTCCTTGTTCGTGGTGTATAGAGGCCACTCTCTGGATCAGCAGTGGTGCTACTGCAAGGCAAAGCTGTCGGTGTTGACCATTCTAATCATTTTAACTTCCATCTAATTCTCCAGTCTCACGTCAGCAGCTGCAAATTACGTAAGCAAAAATGTGGCAAGTGTGATGTCTGTTGAGTGTGTGTGCCTGCATGTCCGCTAGTTGATTAAAGATGTGTCGAGGACAGGCATGTGGTCATTAGTCATGAAAGAGCTGTCCGGCAGTACATAACGCAGCCGCCCCTTCACCCAACATAACCGCCCCAATATAATTTAAACTGCCATATTCGTAGATCACAAAATACTTTGTTTTGTCTGGGCTACCCATCCAGGAAACTGCAATAGGTGTTGAGATTGGTTGGATGAGATAAATGACAGAAACATTGGGGCTTTTCAAAGAGTAAACAACAGATACACGACAAGCTTGACGTATCATCTCAAATATGTAAGTAGCGTTCGATCCTTTTCCGAGTACTCCCTTCAGTCCACTCCACACTGCCTCCAATTCAGCTTTACCTTCAGTCCACTCCACACTGCCTCCAATTCAGCTTTACCTTCAGTCCACTCCACACTGCCTCCAATTCAGCTTTACCTTCAGTCTACTCCACACTGCCTCCAATTCAGCTTTACCTTCAGTCTACTCCACACTGCCTCCAAATCAGCTTTACCTTCAGGCCACTCCACACTGCCTCCAATTCAGCTTTATCACGCAGCTGCCTCAAGCGAGAATATTAGCAGTTTTTTGCTTCTAATTAAACAGATTTACAGCAGGTTTTAAGCTTGACAACACAGACAGCAGATCTGTTTCTTATTGCTGTATCAGAGAAGAGTCTCCGCCACACACCGTTAGTACAGCACAGGAGCTGCTCTGCAACGACCACATAAGGTCATCACATTTTAGTAACTAATTAAGTTTAAATATAGTTTAGAATACTATATAAAATGTAAGTGTGAGATTTGACTGGATCACTGTGAATGTAAGATAGAAATGTCTAGTGCAGCCAGTGTGTAATCTGCGTGTAAGTGTAAACTTAAAAACAGCTTCAAGTACTGTTTTTGAGGTGACGTAGTGGGTAGCACTGTTGCCTCACAGCAAGGAGGGCCTGGGTTAAATTCCCTGGCTGGAAATGAATCAATGACTGCTTAGATAGGCTCCAGCTCCCCCCGCGACCCAGAAGGAGAAGCGGCTTAGAAGATGTGTGTGTGTGTATTGTTTTTGAGTGTGATTTTGAGAACGAGTACTCAAGTACTCATTCAAAATGTCAGTAAGTATTCAAAGTCTACAAATTGCTCTTTAGGCCAGCCCTGACAATTTCCCCACACAATGCTGTTTTTCCTACAGCTCCCACTGGCAGTCAAAGGGATTGAACAATTACATTTACAGCATTTAGCAGACGCTCTTATCCAGAGCGACTTACAAGAAGTGCTTTGTCAATCTAGAGAAAGTATCTTTGCTAGTTACCAATAGCTCAGACAAAAGACAGTCCTGAGCTCAGATACTGCTAGAAACAAAATGTCACTGCAGACACAGAGAGAAAAAGAAACAGAGTTGAACGCAGAACTCTGTGCCATTCAATGCAATACAATAGCAATAAGATACAATACAATAAACTACAATACACAGTGCAGTATAATAAAATAAGTGCAGCTGAACATCTCATGTCTCATGTTTGCACTTGGTGTTTTTTTAAACAATCCAATAATGGCTGGCTGTGCTCAAGTCTGACTCGTGAATGGTTTTTCGGCACTGTTAAACATGCATGCAGTTAGGCAGTAAACATGCTGATCACCGTCTCATTACAAAAATAATATCGTTGGTCAAGACTAAAGATAGCACAATACCAGTTTTTCTTTTTTGAAAATGAAACCTTAAATATCAGCGAAAGCCCAGATGAATCCAATTTTTTAAAAACTACTAAGCTGTAAAATGAGTTATTTTAATTGAAGCACACTTTAAAAAAAAAAACTAAGCTCAAACAGTCTAGAAGTGTCACAGGACTGATATCCAATTCAGCATTTGCTGCTGATCTCATCGCAATCAATACAGATGCCATTCCATATCAAGACTGCTGATGTTATGATGCAAAAGTCATCAAATTGTCCAAGCCTACTCAAAACAAAAAAAAACGCATTTACTACCGAACCTTACCCTTGACTTTGATGTAGTGTCCTCCAAAAGGGTAGGCCTCAAATTGCAGTGAGAGGGGTGTGTTGGACTGGTCCAGGAACAGGTCTACACGGGATAACTCGATGCCTTTCCTTTCAAAAACTGGTCCCAGGATCTCTCTGGGTTAGGGACATAAGGATTGGTAAAATCAGGTTTTTTTTGTTTTTTTTACTCACAGCAGTGGAAATGTCATCATTATATCAGGGCCTGTGCCTGTTGCTAAATGTTGAATTTACAAGAATCACTTCACGTGTGAAAATCTCCCTGCTGACTCACCTCAGTGTCTTCTTTTTCACGGCAGGAACTATTTCCGTGTCTATGTCAACGTTCAGGTCAAACTTCAGTGTAAAGCACTCCTTGCTGGGGTCCTGCAGGGGGCGACATTTACAACGAGTGAAGGGGTGAAATCAGTGATGAGTCTAGTTTAAGCAAGATATATAGCTGAACTGCAGCCTAGCTTCAACACACAAATTATCCCTCTGAAGTCAGACTCAGATCTCCCACATCTTAAGCCCAAGGAAGATGACTCGGAGACTGATGTCATTTCCTGTACAGCGATAGGGGCTTCAGAAGCGATTGATGTTTGATAGTATGACCAGACAGCAGCAGAAACCCACAAATATGGCATCCGGAAAATTTATAAATAGCTATACACAGATACACAAACACTCCGTTCTTCACATATAAACAAATGGCCACACATGTATACCAGAGCAAGTCTGTGACTTGTACAGCCGTTTTCCCAGATCTGGATTAAGCCTGAAGTAAAAAAGGATTTTCAAAGATGAATCAGCACTGGCACTTCATTTCAGCCTTAGACAAGGCTTTATTTGTATTATGGACATGGGCCCATACTGACTAATCAAAATTCTTTCTATTTCTACTGAGAAACTTTGTCTAAGTATGATCTCAAATTGCATTCTGATGGCGAATTGCTTCAGCAACCACTGCCAATCCCTCTAAACCCTTAAAAATAAAGTTTCTTGGCTTGGCTTCACTGCTCAGAGAAAATGGTTTAATTGGTATAGATTAAAGTATCAACTGTGTGGAGGTTCAAGTCAACCTGAAATCAAAATGTACATTTTGTACCTTGTTCATTTGGGTCCAAGCTTACATTAATCACCATTCATCATGTTTGTCAAGAATCTTTCATCAAAATGTTATGCCTTTTGCCCTCATCCATCTTACAACACCATTACATCAGCAGGAGGGGGAAAAACAAATTTAAACAATCATGTCTTTCACCTTTTTCCCACACCACCCTAACATATCATTGAGCAAAAATGTTGAGCTAGCTTGGAGACCCTCCCTGATATGTTACAGCAAGAAAGGAAAGTGCATTGTCATTTCCAATTCACAGTGACTAAGCTTTAAAAAGTTTCTTCACACTTCCACATTTCATTCACAAAAATGTTTTTATTTTTGAAAAACAACCATTAAAAGTCATTCTTTTATAGCAGTACTGCACAAATTGTAACTAAAAGGTGGCCCATGACTATGTTTGTTTTGGCCCACTAGAAAGTTGTGCTAACCACAACCACAAACATACTTTATATAGCATTATACATTTTTATTTTCCTTTAAAATTGTATAAGTATTTTAATAATAAAATATACTGTAATTAGATTCAGTTTTTATTTGTTAGTTGCTTTGTCTTTTCTGCCACAAACACAAAAAATTTGGGCCCCCCTGTTCTGTGGCCTCAGCCCAAAGAATCTTTTCTGACACCTTGTTTATTGCTGTACTACCCTGAATTCCCAGTAGGGGGACTCACATCAGTGTAACGCCTCCGGTCCTTCCTTCTTAGCTTCATCCCTCCTGTTTTCCGCTCCCTGATAGAGTAGAGGGTGTGCACACACACACGCACACACACACACGTGCACACACACACGCACAGACAGACATCAGGAAAATCCACTATACAAAAAAGGGATGTACCAAAACAACATTTTCCTTCCTGACATCGATTCTGCTATCAGACTTTATTTTATCTATCACAATTTGAGCTTTTTTTTTTTAAAAAAAACAGGATTTCAAAATGAGGTACACTGAACAAGTACTTCATTTTATATATCTTTCTAATTTATTTATTTATAGGTCTACAAAGTCTAAATCATAAATATATACACATCACAAAAATCACAAAATCTTATCTCAGAATCGCCCAGAACCATGTAATCGCAATTACGTATCGGAATGACACTCCTAAATTTTAAAGTGACTATGTCTAAGAAACATTATTAACAGTGGATTGATGTAGCTGATACACACATACATAAATAATGTGAGTGTAATGATCTTAAAACTGGTCTATATATCTAATACGTTGCATTTTGAGATGGTTGTAACCTTTTTATAAGTTTATTTATGTTATTTCTAGATAATTATTTATAGATAAATAAGTCACTATATTGGCAGATAATTTGGCTTGTTTCAAGCATATTTCTTACAAGAAGCAAATGATCTGCCAACATAGTGAGATAATTTGGTTAAAATCACTTGAAAGAAGTAAAAAATGTCTAGAAATAAATTACAATCAGTCAGCAACCTTAGAATAATCTTAAAATGAGAACTATTAGAAACAACAATTAGATCATTTCACTTGCTGAGATATCATTTTTTGCAGTGTAACCTGTTTAATTAGGTTGGTATCAGCGTTGATACAGGTCGTATTTCGGTGCATTACCAGTTTCAATGTACAATAAAATACTGCATATCTAGTTTTACTCACAATAAGTTTATGAAAAGTTTGTGTTAAAGAAATAGTTTGGGAAAAACAATCAGTCCATATTTCTACATAAGTACACTAAAGAACATATAAAAATCAAGATGGCTACTATTGTTTTTAGCTCTCTAAGGTACCTGATGTGTTATTCATACAGATAACAATGTCTCCATTTCTCTAAACTGTGACGAGACAGATTTACATTATGCTAACTGGTGTAAATAAGCTTAAAATTGGTGTAAATGACATACAAGCTACATCAGCCATGCAGCTTCAGTGTAAAAATAAAGAAGGAAACTTAAGACACCAAACTTGTCAGGGCTGACTGACTACAGTTCTTGGATTCCTTTAAAGTCTAAGTAGAATCATTTGGATTTGTTCAACAGACTGACCCTCGCTCTGTGCCCCCTCCCTCCTCCTCGTCCAGGTCCGAAGGGGGGCTGGTGCGTGGGGGGCAGGAGCGTGTGGACACATTCCGCGCCAGGATGGAACCTGCAGAAACACAGAGGGGTTTGCATCAGTGTGTATGTGTGTGTAAAGACAGATCGGCTGTCCAAAGGCAAATCACCCACCACTGAGGACCACCGAGGGGACAAAAACCTTTTACTAACACAGGCAGCGTTAGTCATCCTTACTTTTTGCTGGACTTCACTGAGGCTAATCTAATGAGGACACATTCCTCTCTGCTTACAGACGTGACTCCACTTCTCACAGCCATGACACACTTCAGTGAGGGAGCATATCATCAACTGCTAATTCTATGAACGTGCGCTCATTTTCAGCACCATTACAGGAAACTAGGAAGTTGGTTAGTAAATGTCACATTTAGATACAAGCCATATTTAGCTCATTTCAGATTTCGGTACAAAATAAGAAGCTACCAAATGTTCAGACGACTTTCAGGGGGACTTGATCTACTGATCAGAAGGTTTTACATACATTTCTGGAGTGCATGCAAGCTTGAGCTTGTCATTACAGTAAACAGAGACCATACTGTACGAAATACTAGGAAATTAATTAACTAGGACAATAAAATGGATAAAAGCAGCCTTTCCATCAACAGATGCTTGTTGGAATAAGCCTTATGTAGGTTTATGTCAGTAGTCATGAAAAAAGATTATGCAGGCTTCATGTAGCCTTGCGAATGCTGGCCCTCAGCAAAGTGTGACCTCACAAGCGCAGATGACGCAGAGCAGTGCAGAAACGGTGGTTTATTGTGTACAGTGGTTTGTGGTTAGATATTTAGTTAGTCCCCACAAGCTGCCCTATTTGCACTCCCATGATTGTGCTGGTTTGCCTCTCTTCTGCATCTGTGTGTGCGCTCCTACCTTGTGGTTGCAGGTCAAAGCGAGGGTGCCGGTCGAAGTGCATTTTGTCCGTCTCGTCCAGGTGACAGCGGGAGTCACATGACTCACACAGGTGGAGAGGACTCTTGCTGTTCAGGTCTTGACAGTCTGGATGATGGCACACCTGAACACAAACACACAGAGGTTTGTTTTTCGGGCTGAGTCACCAAAATAACACAATTTTGCCCTTTCAGATTAAAGCACTTAACAAAACCAGGTCCATTTTGTCCAGACATTAAACGACGACGACACACAAACAGATATGACTTAAGCAGTTCATATTTCTTTTTTTAAATTCTATTCTTAGGGTCTACTTATGACATTAGTGTGGCTTAAGTTTCAAATATTTATAATGCAACTGTACATGACCATTTTAAGCTCTCTTTACCTCAAAGAAGAAAACAGGCTTTTTGTTACTGTATCTTTGAGTCTGATATTTGTAAATGGCCTTGCTGTGATTAGCTGGCCAGTACAACACCTCATTCAAAAAGCAGTTTGGGCTGAAACACCCTTAATAACTTCCTTTTAATGTAAACGAGCGAGGCTTAACTGTTGAAGGCTGAATAGGCAGCAATGCTTGACTACAGAACAAGGATTCATTCAAAACAGGCTGTTTTTCAACCTTCTGTTGCATTTGGGTGCTCATCGGAAGGTTTAATATACAAGATGGTTAACTAATAAATATGATTTCACTTCGTTCTTGCGCCTGTTGACAGCATGAAGCTCCAGAGAATAGTATAGTATCTTGCTTTCTCTTTATATATTATGAAGAACACAGTACAAAGTGTATATATTTTTTCCACATGCACCAAGTTCAGCATTTTAACAAACTGTAGAAAAGGTGAAATCTTGAGTTTTCCACTTATAAATACAACTTTCTTGATTGGGTGCAACTTTTGAGTGGGAGAAATGCCATTTCCAGCACCGGTTTCCATATATGGACTGCATGGCCTGAGGAGTGAATGATGCCGTATGTGAACATTGTTTAAAATGAACCAAATTCTTATTTAAAAATTAAAATGAGGAAAATTTGGTTTCATGCAGTAAAAATGAACGGGCAAAGTTAGTAGTATGTATGTCTGTTTGATCTTTCTCTGCTTCCGCTGAGCACAGAAACTTTGTTCTCTGTTTATACCATCACAAAGGGCACAGGAGCAGACTGTATGGTTGGACATCGAGCCCCTCGCTACACTTCTTTACCCACCCCCCTGCTTAATTTGAGGAACCGGAGCACAGGCTACAGACTGCAGCTGGATGGGTTACACAAGATTTCATGTGTTAGTCATCATCACAATATCATTCTTTGCAATACTGATGTAGGAGACAGCTGCGATACACAAATCAATCTCTAATTTATCACTTCGATGTTATAGCGTGTGCTGTGTGTATCCTGACCAATCACAGACATTCTTTGATTGGCTTCATATGAAAATATGAGTACAGGATTAAACAGATCTACAATGAAGTGTAAAAAAAAAACAAAAAAAAACAGAATTTAAAAAGGAATCTAACTGATCATGGCAATCGGATAGCAATTAACATGCTGTTTGTTCCCTTCATCTTCTAATCAAGTCAGATGCATGTGAACAGGTTGAGCAGCAGCAGATGAACAATGAAATAAAATAAACAGTTTTTCTATCTACATTCTATGTGGTCTCTAGCTCATGTTCTTTCTAATTCCTGATTTAATTAAAATCTTTAATAAAACATCATATAAATAATACTGAGGAACTCAATGTCTTCTGGAAATAGACTTCCTCTGGAATAGACCTCTGGTTTGGAAAGACATGTAAACTCTGAAAAATGACAAAAACTAAAAGAGGTTTGTGTGCTATCTGTGCCCCCTTCAGGAGAAACTTTAGCTATGCATGTCCACATGCATATTTTTTATACTTTTTTCCTGCCATTACAGCTGAGGCACGTTGTAGTGCTTCATCCTTTGAGTATAATATTTGAATCATATAATCTTGTTTAGAAAGGCGTTCAAAATTAAATTCATCCTAGTTCACTTAGATCAACATGGCAGTGGTTGCCTTTGAAGCTTAATCATTACAGCAAACAGCAAATTAAATTGGAAAAAATCCACTTCTTTTTGGTTTCCAGCCACGTGTCCCGAATCTCAGTTCATTTTGGTGCATCACTATACTTGCATTGTTCTGTCCTTATGGTGCAGTCCCAGCAGCTCCACTGCCCAAAAAGCACTGGACAACAGAATAGACCTTACACGTCTATGAAACTCTTGACTTGACTCCAGGTGCAGAGTGACTCAGAAGCCCAGACCTGGATCCACCTCAATGACATTATCCCTCAAGGAAACACACTAGGGAGCAAGACACAACAGGCGTCTCCCTGATACTCTTCCCGTGACTGTCGAAGTGCGCTTCAAGGCGCAACGTGCGATGAGTCAAAAACTGTCACATGGACTGGAGCATCAGCACCAAAGAGCCAAACAGCAAATCACCATGACTAGATATTGTTTTGTGGCTATGAAACCAGATCCACTGTTAACCATAAAGCAAAATGTAAGGTATACCAATTAATTCCATTCAACAGTATACATCAAACTAAAACAATGTTTTGGAGCAAAATAAACAATGTCTTTTTTCTTTCTCTTTTTTTTTTTTTATCTAAAACGGTGCAGTAGTTTGAGTTCACATGATTTGGTGTGTGCCGCTTGCCAAACAGAAACCTAATCAACTTAATCAATAAGTAGTTTGTTCGGAAACCTCACTTTACTGCGATTGGTCCACATAGCATCATATGGTCACTTCAGTGTGTTTGGAAGTTTGATTTTGTTTAGTTCTTATAGCATTTGAATCATACTCCGGCTTAAGCCTCTAATTATTACACAGTAGGGCCCGATCACTGCACCAATTAAGCTTCATGGAGATGGATATCCTATCGATAACTATTCAGGAATGAGATGCTTTTTAATCAATAACCAAACAAAGCATACTGATGGGCACTAAGGGGCAGTCATAATTCACTTTGCCTGAACAGACCTTGCCTGAAGGCATCGTTTGACATTACTGCATCAAGACGCATGATGTGGACGAAAAAACTTGATCTGGCTTTGCATCATTTCATTCAAGTTAAAACTAGTCTTTGCATTATTTCATTCAAAGGATTTATGCGAGTTGAATAAAAACAGCTGCTTGTTGCCATCAAGTATGTAAGGTTGAACTAATGAACGATTTTTTACTGTGTACCACACACATTGACTAAACTGCCCAAAACCAGTAAAGCAGCACCTAGAATGTGAAAGAAACAACCTAAAATAAAGGTTCCAAAATTGGTCTAACAGTCTGAATAAAAACCTTGTAACTAGTACAAAACCTTTACATTATGTGGAGGATCTCCACACTCACACATCTCCTTTATAAAAAAAAACAGTTCTATAAATAACCATTCACTGAAGGGTTCTTGTATGATAACTCTCAAAGCATGTAAAAGAAAGGTTTCTAATTGGTTGCAACAATTCTAATTGAAACATTTTAACTTGTACAGAGCCAATTTTTTTAAACTTCCCATAAAGGTTCTTCACACGCACCTCCTTTATAAAAACTACTGGTTGATATCTCTCCAAACTACCACGTTTGACACCTCTAGTTTTAAGAATGTAGGTCTTCACCAAGGCTTCACTTCATCCCAGAATCCCAATTTCTCTCTTACCTTCCACACTGCTGGGTGTGTGCAGGCTGCCTTCACCATGCCCTCAGGAGCTACCAAAGGGTCCATCACAGTCCAGCACAGAACCACGCCACGACTTTCAAACGCCAATACTCTGCCCTTCCCCCAAACGCAGCGCTAGCTACCAACTAATCCACCTCTTCAGTGTCTAGCCAGGTTAAGCCCCCCAGGGGGTAATGCCCCAGAAGGGGCAGACTTTAAGGCAGAACCACAACTACCCCCTCCAAAAACAGCCTTCCCGCTTCCAAAACCGCCCTAATCTGGGGCGCTAATCATGGATCTGCTCTGTCAACCCCATCTGACGGGGTGCTAGAGATTAAAACAGACTCCTCTCCCTCTCTCTCTTTTTCTCTCTCTCTTGGCTGGACCCCACCTCTGAAGGACAGCCATGGCTTCACAACAAACAGGTTTTAAATAGACAGAGAAAGAGAATGGGCCTTGTTGTTGGTAATAGGCACGACGTGGCCTTCACCAATGAGCGCAATTAGGTTAGATGTGCTTTTGTGTGCTTAGAAAACTATGTGAGCAGCTTCGGTTGAAGCCTTATCTGTGTGGATGCGATTTAAAGGCCCAAAAAGATAACCAGGAGTAGTTTATTTCGATAGCTTTGCAAGAATCTACTTATAGACATGATTCTATGCAAAACCCCCTGGTCAATTGCCGTTTTTT